>NW_027526335.1:10003974-10586863 GCF_048455015.1 Haemaphysalis longicornis | reverse complement strand
GCTCACTGCTTCGTCTGTACCACATCCTTTCTTCGTGTTTCGTCCTTCCAATTTTCATTCAGTGCTGTTCGTTTTTAACTTTTTTAACTTCTTTCTCTAATCTCCTTACTTTTATTTCTCTATAGTCATCTACTGATAATCCATTCTAATATTTAAATATTTTTCTTTCCCTACAAAGATTACATAATTTCTTTCGGTAAGGCGCCCATTTCCTGGCCAATTCCCCTGAGTGGGTACGCGCCATTTCAATGGAACCACCACTACCACGATGACTACTCCTACCATGCCCAGGGAAAAGCGACGATGGAACATGTAAATAAACAATTTAAAACCTAATGCAATGCGTGGTGGTGTGCCCTTCAGTGCTTGCATAGAAAGAAATCCTCCAGCTTCGCTATGGTTCAAGCCTTGCGTGACTTATAATGCAAGCTTCGCCATTTTTTTACACCCTTATTACCTTAAAAGGTGTAGCATAGGTAGAATAAGTGTGTTGGAAAGCCATTACGCCCTTTATGTCAGGTCCGAACACCCTAATTTGTAGCTTTACACCCTTCTTGTGGGGTAAAAAGGGTGTTGAACGACTGCAACACCCCGGTTTCCTGTAGGGTGCTGAAAGGGTGTGGAATGGGTGTTCAGTTGCAAAATAAACAGCGAAGCTGGAGTCGACATAGTTTGTTCCGGTTTTTCGGTTTGTTAGGTTTTGCCAGTCTTTACTAAGTTTTGATAGGTTTTGCGACGTTGTTACCAGGCTAGGCTAAGTGTTGCGGGGTGAGGCGAAGTTTCGGCGAATTTTACAAGCCCCTCCCCGACAGTGGATCCCAAGGGGAAACAAGCTAGGTCAATCCGCCGCTTAGCTGTTTCTCCAGCCTTGCACCGTTAGTGCAAGCTGCGCCAATTTATTTTCCGTTTTAGTAGCCCAAAAGACTAACACCTTTAAATTGGTATAGTAACAGGTGCGCATACGAATATGACCATTGTGCTCACATTCGATCAGGCGCGAAATCCGGCTTTATTGTAATAATACCATATCTGCGGTGGTGCACCCTTTAGAAACGACGCGGTTTTTCTGGGTATTTTTTTTTTGTTCATGCCACCAGACCACGCTCGAGCTTAAACAAGCTTAAACAGTTCAGCTGTTAATAAATTATGCCAATTCATATTGTTTTAAACAGAGCGAGGTACAAAGCGTCTTTCTGCTCGTAAAAAATTTTCAAGCCCACCACTGTATAGAAGTAGAAAAGACCGCCAAATTGCGGCTCGAACCGACGCCAAATTGCGGCTCGAACCGACGGTGCGGCTCGAACCGACGCAGGTCGCGGCAGCAACAACTTGTCGCCGCTTTTTAAAATCACACAAGTCGTGGAAAATAAGTTCATTATTGGTGAAAGTTGGTGTTAGTGTGATGAAAAATTCTGATAGGTAGTGTCATCATGTGTGGTTTTCAAAGCGATGCTCAAATATCTGCCGCGATTTACGCACACCGGCCGTGTAGGTCGGTCCCGGCAGCGCCAGCCCGTTCACGCACGGTGCGGCGAGCGGTCGAAGGATGGCTATGCTTGCGGGCAAGAATCGGCCGAAGCCGTGCTGGTATCTTGATCGTCGATCGCTTCAACGGAAATCACCACGCTCACAGAGTTCCCAGCGCGGTGAAACGTTCTGTTAGAGGCTGTCGCTCGCAACTCTAACGGCGATGAAATATCTGCTGCGACGCCAAGCCTAAATTTCCCAACATCCGATTATGTGCATCCGAAGCCGGCTGCGAGCTGTTGGGGAAGGCCCTCCCGTCGCGCACGCGCGTGTTGCATTTGGGTTCCTCTAGCTCCTTGGGGGCCCCCAACGCTCAGTTCTCCTATTCTAAATCTCCCACTACCCGAAATCATTAACGACGTGTTTCGCCTCGTACGCAGCCTCGCCTTCTGTGAGCAGTCGTGAGTTTCGAAATTGATGCTTGAGAAAGGCCGGCTCACTGTAAACATACAAAACACGCTGCAATTATAAATGACCACGCCGAGCACCTAATGAAAACTAAATATAGCCTTGTACAAACCCGCTCGAGGGCGTTAAAAACTCGCGTTCATACGTTCATACATTGCGGACAAGTTGTCGCCAAAAGTAAACATCATCCGTGCAGATACAGGCTACGGCAGTGATCGTTAATCAAATCCGGGCATGACTATAAAAACCTCGTAGGGGAAATAGGCACTGATTAAGCCGAACTGCAGACCATAACAATACTTTTAAGCATGTGCGGCGTGGCAATCTGATCACCGTTCTCACGTAGTCATTCGTTTACCAGGCAATACGAGCAGTTCGCGCGGTGAGATCATAAGTGAGCGACGCGTTTCCGCCGCTGTTACAAGGTGTTTCCTTGCACACACATGTACCGTCACAAGTATTTCATAATGAATTTACAGCGTACTTTTCTCGGCATCAGCTGCATCGTCCTTGGCGTTAGCTGGCTGCGTATGTAAGAGCCGTGTGGGTCGCGATGGTAGCAACTACCTAAACGCGGCGGTATCGCCGGGAACAAGCAAGTCGCTGATTGCTGGCCCGGATTATTTAGTTTACAGACAACTTTTTTGGTAATTTGCATGAAATCCACAAGGAGGGGGCGAGACGGTGGCCACAACAAGAAAACACGCTTCCGCATACGCACGGGAAATGTGTTGTAGCAGACAACACGATTCGGCGTCCTACAATTGATGTCACTCGTAGGTGGCGCCACGGTATGTCCTCGAGGCCAATACTAGCTCTCCTCGTGACTGCCGCTGGTCTTCTTGTCCAATTCATTTGTGGTCCAAGTGTGACTTGTGCGTGTTGAATGTGTCTATGTCATGCTGCGCGCTCAGCCCATCCACATTGGCACGCGTAGCTGCGCTGCTAACACGCTCATTTTAGGGTATTAAGCAGCCTTAGGTTGTTCACAAGCGCACCCTTTTTTTAAATGCAGAGCATTTCTTTAACTCACGATGTCACCCGGCCTTGTCGGCGTGCCTCGGCATCCGCAACAGCCGTTCCAGGTGCACCCTCTCCCCCACTCCTCCTCTCCCGCATCACGCTACCCTCCTCGCTCTCAACAACAGGTCCGCACCCCTCCCCCTACACTATATAAAAAAATAATACTTACCGGCGCTTGGTTTCGATCCCACGACCCTGCGGGCGGAACACAAGGTACATGGTGCTCTACCCACTGCGACACAAAGCCGACACAGAATGGAAGGCTACGAACGCGCCTTATATCCTTGACTCATTTAAACTACGTCAAGAAGCTGCTGATACAACGCATTCACTACCTGTGGGCGGAACGCGAGGTACATGGTGCTCTTCCCACTGCGTCACAAAACCGACACAGAATGAAAGGCTACGAACGCGCCTTATATCCTTGACTCATTCAAACTACGTCAAGAAGCTGCTGATACAACGCATTCACTACCACCAACTCCCCAAACACTAAAAGTTAACGCAATACACCCACCCCCTATGCGACGCATTTACTCGAGTCCCCCTCGCGGGGAGATGGGCCCTTTTCATCCTTACACCCTTTTTTAGCCAAAACGCCTTTTGAAGGTGTGTGCCATCTTAGCATCCTTTTCGGCCAAAAAGGGCCAGGGTAGCAGATTCGTCGTGTGGCAAACTGGACAGCTTGTTAAGTAAGCAACAATGTGGGCTGCCTTCGCACAATATTCCGGTTGTAGGAGGCGGACCATCTGTAAATTTTAGTACTTTCCACTTGGGCTGCCTCGTTCTGACGCCTTTAGCTTGTGCAACTCTTTTTTTTTTTATTTCGATGAAAATGAGGTTGGAAGAAATTGGAAGAAAGGCTGAGCCTTTTCCGAATCCCCGACTGTAAAAAGTGCGGCCCTCCGTTCAGAGCCTGTTGAGCTGCCCGGCGAAGAAGATCTCGTGTGTGAGCGTGTTGCGGATGAAGAAGAGGAACGGGTGGTCGGCGGTGAAGCGGAACGGCTCGCTTCCGATTCGGTTGACGGCGACGACGCCGGTCGCAGCGGCAGCCTCAGTGCCTTCTTCGTCCACCTTGACCACTGCCCGCTGGACGACGTCGGACACGACCAGGTTGCGGCTCCCCGTGATGCCCGACAAGTCTGCGCCGTCGCTGAACATCTTCTCCAGGCCCAGACCCCTCAGCGTGTCTTTCAGCTGGTACAGCTTGTCCAGCTGGAACCTGCAAGGGAAGGGGAGCGACGTGTATATTATAAGCTGATCACCACAGGAGATGCACACGGTGCCAAAAAAAGAGAGTGGGGGGAGGGAGGGGGGGGTTCCAAGGAAAGTTTCAAAATGATGGATCAAGTGATTGCAGTTGTTTTTAACGAGCGGGTTGACGCATATGCAATAGGCGCGTTAGTGATCAGAATAGGTTTCATTAGAACGCGAATTTCATACACACAAAACGATTCGCGGTCGCATGCACAGCGGTTTTATTATACACCGCCAATTTGTCGAGTAACTTGCTTGATCACATGAATGTCGTCCATACCCGAGTACTATTTTCTAACCCTCCGCTTACTCCCCGGTTGTTGGAAATTTACGGTGTCGCTTACGCGATCATCCAAGTTGTTTATAAACAACTTGCATACGCCAGTGAGTGAGCTTACCGGCCTGTAATTTTTAATTTCTGCATTCGTTCTTTTTATCCCGTCGGCGTTTTTACGTACCAGTGGCAGCTTGGAAGTCCTGAGACATTCTGATGTTGCCCGGTGCCCACTCGATGTAGTCTTAGCACGCGCCCTCATAACCAGGGCTCCCAAAAGGCTGAGGACCCTATGACGACCGAGCCTACCCCTCCGTTTGTGCTGATATCTTAACTCGTTTCCGTCAACAACCGCGGCGCTTCTCCCCACCCGAACAGAGCCTCACAAGACAAGAAAATCCATTTTGCGGCAGCCCCAGACCAATATACAGGAGGCGATGCTCAGACCAACAGCTTTCCTCACGGCACCGCGTCTTGATGCGATCTGTTACGCACAGTACTTCCTATCTGCAGACACCGCCTAGCCTTGCTCCGTGCCACATCTGCCCAACTCTGTCCCCGCTTCCCATCTAACGCCAGAGCAGTGGGAGGGTAGCAGGCTAGCGGCGGGAGAGGATGTCCCGCAAAAGTCCAGGGCCTTCTGGGCTGCGGACGTTCTCCCATCCCCTCAATGGCTCAAATAAAACGTTCGTAAAACCACCGTCAATATTTTCCGTGTTATCGGTGCGAATGTCGCCAGCCGTTTCCAGCAATGTGGCTTAGAGGGACCACTATTTCTGCAGAACTGGGAAGAAATGATGTTGCGGTATGGTTAATCTCCTTTCAGCAGCACTTGACTGATATTTACTGCCGTAAACAAAGAGGCGTTAGGAGAATAGTTTTAATGTGAATTGTCGTAAGGTACTACTGTTCACAGTTTTTTTGTCTAAACTAGTGTGATAGTGGCAATGCTATGGAACACTAATATAAGCATGCTAAATACTACTTGAGGGTAACCTTGCAATTTGCACTGAACTCAAAGCGTCAATGTTTAGACCTTGCATTGAATACTTCGTAAAATATTACGACCTCGGTGTCTCAAATTAGCCAAAAATTCTTTTATGCTGCTGCGCCACTGAAGTCGGGCGTTGACGCCTGCATTTGTAATGTTTAAAATCTGCGTGAACTTTTTCTCTTACAAATAAAAAAATACAGATGGGATTCACGCTATATTTGGCTCTACGTAATTATTTGAGAATGCCGTACATAAAATGTAAACAATGTGGGTATACCGTGCGCCCCAACAGAATGTTGATTCCCTTTCTCAACGCTGTACAGGAAGTTCCTGGTGGCTCTAGATTGTACACAGGTGAGCAGTCACGCACTTGAGGCATTTTTTAGCCATTTTAATGCCCAAGAAAATAAAACCCAAACCCTCTGACAACTTTTGTGTGACACGCCATGTTTCGATCCACCGTTCAAACAGCGCCACTGGTTGTTTATGTGATTATCTCGTTATAAGGAAAAAATTCACGCATCTCCACGAAGTGAATCATGACGAGTGGGCGAAGCACTGGGGGTCGTTCTTACCGTAAATCACCCGTGAGAGCGCTTACTGCTGCTAAAACGATTTCCAATCCAATCCAATCCAATTCAATTTAATGCAATCCAATCCTATCCAATGCTCCACGCGCATGCGCAGCACGGCTCTCCATGAGCTCTCTCTCTCTCTCTCTCTCTCTCTCTCTCTCTCTCTCTCTCTCTCTCTCTCTCTCTCTCTCTCTCTCTCTCACCTTTTGTGAACCTTTTATTTTGTTCTTGTTAACTTTTTGTGAACCTCTTGTTCACAGATGTTTCGATTTACATGGTGCTGTGCGTCTTTCCCCCCCTCTCTCTCTAACCATTTGTGAACATTTCATTTTGTTCTTGTTAACCTTTTGTGAACCTTTTGTTCACAGATGTTTCGATTTACAAGGTGCTGTGCCGTGAGCACGGACGCCGGACGGGCAAGCCTCGGCCTTAAGGTGCTTCGTCGCTTACTTGGGCAGGGACACGGCTGCAGTGAGGTTCCTCAGCGACGCGACGGCCGCTTGGATCTTGCCGATGGTGAGGACCTGCTTGAGGGCTTCCACGCCGTCCCTCTCCGTCGGCAGCACGATTAGCATGCTGTAGTCGCCTTCGCGGTATGGCAGTTCCAAGACGCTCGCCTGCAGCTCTTCCGAGAAGGCGCGGTTGGCCTGGAGTTGCTGGAACATCATGTCCACCTGGGTGGGCTGCGTGCCAACGTTGTAGAAGGGCCGCTTTTGCGTCAGCTCAGGTCGGAACTGGCGCGCCCAGAGCCCCTTGAAGACGATGCCATTGGTCAGGACCAGTCGGGTGCTGGTGTCCAGCGGCTCTGCGAACAGCTCGTCGATCTTGCCGTGCGTCGCCTGCTTGACCCACGCGTTGATCGTGTCCACGGCCTGCTGGGCAGCGTTTTCGAAGTCCACCGAGAACACGTGTGCGTTGAAGGTGTGGTTCAGGACAGCGTAGTAGGTGTCGAGAACGTCGAAACCTTCCTGAACCGCTGCGCTGTTGGCGACCTCCAGGCCCGAACGGGACGCTTGGGACTGCAGCCGGCTGTTCTGGACGGCGAATGCATCGTGGACGTCGGTGGGGGCGAGTCCAGCAGCCTGATAGCCGAGCCCTTCGGACAACTGCTGCAGAGTTTCCCCGCGGGCGCCGGCGTAAGCCATGCCAAGCGCGACAGAGAGGCTGTAGGGCGAGAAGAACACGTTCTCGTCCAGCCGGCTGGGAAGCACCTTTAGGAGCCTCACGGCGAAGTCGTTGTTCGCCGCGATGAGCTTCGCTTCCTTGTCCGTGAGGCCCAAGGAGGAGCGGAAACATCCCACCGCCAGAATGGCGCCCAGCGCTGTCACCAACTTCATCACGCCTTCGCACTGCGCAGGCAAGCGTTCAGGAAAGTAACGTACATTTTTTTTCTGAATGCGCAATCTTTACGAGCAAAGCGCCGAAATAGCCATAAATTAGAGAAAGGTAATCTTTCCTTATAGGAAACATCCATTAGTGTATTTCACGCTTCATCCTCATTATTATTATCATCATCATCAGCCTGAATGTGTCCACTATTTCACGCATATTAGGCAGAAAAACAATTATATCGTGGATATTCTACCTTCAGAAACTAATAATGCCAAACAACAACTATACAATAGAAAAAAATTGAGGAGGTCGCCTTGTTAAAAACCTGTAAATTAATAATTCATTGAGTGGTCAGTAAGCTAAAGGCAAGTGCACGGCTGCTCATGTAACGAACTACACCGAGCATACAAATATTACGCGTTTACGGCGTGGTTTACATTGTAGAAAAAGGCATAAATGCAGACTTATTTTTCATTTGGTCCGCCCGTTGTCCGAGCGTTACAAGTCACATCCGCCCGCACAAAACAAGCATCCCGAGAACCGCAGGGCACAAACAGTTGGAAAGGTCTTAAACACCGTCGCGTAATTCTAGGAGACTTTGCAGCAATGGGGCAAGCGGCCAAATCTATGCTCGAATAATCAAGGGTGGGTGGTGCCGGCATAGTCGCCAGAGAAATCCGGGTACGTGAAGGCTCTTGCGGTACGTTAAAAACTCACCCTGCAATTTACCTTTCCTCGCACAATTAAAACGCAGAGAACTAGTGAGCCTGGCGCCTGTAGCAGCCACACTGTAGCAAGCGCACGCACATACCTGGTGTGGCCCTCCTTGACGCCGCGAAATCGCTCTTCAATCTCCCGAGGCTGACCGTGACGGTTGCCAAGTCGAGTAAACTTGACCTCTTGCACTCACTGGACGAGTGGGTGAATTGAGCGTCGCGCTTTCCCCAAGCCCCTCTTATATTCTGCGGCGCGAAGCATCCCGTCTCGCCAGCGTCCAATCTGGTCAAGGCTCTTTACGAAACACCCCTCGCGTTCTCTTTCCCCTGCTTCAGCAAAATCCAAATATAGCGCGTAATCCTGCAGCAGAAGGCGGCAACCCTTTCTCGCAGCGCGTGTTGATTGCGCGCGATGCTTGGGCACGCACCAGGCGGCGCCACGGTGCGAAGTCAAGGTCCTCCGGCGGCGCGCCAGCTCAGTAGTGGGACCCCCGATAAGCGTGCTCCGAGAGTGCACTGTGCAGTGTTCTTCCACCGCTCGGATTGTCCGGAAGGGGCGGGAGTAAAAAAACTGGCGCACCGAGTTTCCGCGCACGCTTTATCTGCACACGCGCCCAATTAAAGCCGGGTTGTTGAACGCCTACTCTCGGAACCAGGAGTGCGGGTACAGCTTCGCCAAGGGGTCCCATGCTAGGGATGCCTTCCGCCGAGCGAGGCCCATAACATCTGTAGAACGCACTGTTGGGCAAGTTGGTGCATATTTGGTAAAACTTAGAGCGCAATTGAACGAGGACGACAGAAAGACGACAAACACACGCGCTCACTCGCTACTAGTTTCATTGGAGAGAGAGAACGCAGTTTAATGGTACTGACGAGGTCTGTCCAGCAGATAGCCTAACATGCTACGTCAGGTGAATAATGACACAAATGAAAAAAAAAAAGAAAGAAATAAAAAACGACAAGCGGTCTGTAGACAGAGTTCAGTAGTTCGAAGTAAAAGTAAAAGAAGTGTTAAAACACACTAGAGAATTGTTCTAACGCACGGGGGAAATGTTCGCTTTCAAATTTAGCAGAGTTCAGGCAACCGCGGAGCGACAACACGGGGTCATGAGATCACTAGGTCAGGTTAAAAATAAAAGACGGGGTAAACACGCAATGGCTGAAGGTTCACTTTGAATTTAAGCACAGTTCACAATTTAAGCACAATTTAAGTTTCATTGGAGGCATCGTCTCATTTATACACACAAAACTTTTCCCGGAGCATGCGCACGAGAACACCATGAAAGAACACTGGTAAAATAACTGCAGTCAAAGAATTCTGGAAGCTGCTCTCTGAATTTTGGAATTTTGGAATCAAAATTTTCGGAAGCTGCTCTCTGATTGCAGTTATATTACCAGTGTTTTTTCGTGGTGTTCTTCTGCGCATGCTCCGGGAAAATTTTTGTGTGTATAAATGAGATGATGCCTCCAGTAAAACTAGTTGCGAGTGAGCGCTTGTGTTTGTCGTCTTTCTGTCGTCCTTGTTCAATCGCACTTAAGTTTTACCCATAACATCAGCCTCTGCTCGATGAATGAAGATTTATTCTCGCTCGATCCCTCTTTCTAGTCTGCTAATGCAGAATTATACTAATCGTCTGCAGCGGTGGCGATACCAGTGAACATACTCGGATACGATGCGATGCAAACAAAATTATTGTGCATAAACGCAGAGCATGTTCGGCCATAGAGGTTCTCAAAAGTGAACTCGGTCACTTAAACGCCGATATACATATTGGCAAAAGAGCGCTACAAAACAACAAACGACGAAGCCTCGGGGTGTGGTGGTGGTGGTGAAAAACATTTATTAGGACTATGTACAAGTGAGAGATAGGGGAAGCCTTATGGGCCGACCCTGTACAAACTTTAGGAGTCCCTAGTCCGGGACCCCTGTGGCTTCCGCGGCGGCGCGCGCCCTGGCCACGAGGGCTCTTTGGCCCTCCAAGGTCGAGCAGCCGAGATCAGTGGGCCAACCTCCCAGCTCACACGGGTAGGAGGGGGGAAGGGGGCGTGAGCAGCGCCTGGTGCGCGCCGTCTTTGCATCTCTCTCTCGTCCAATGTATTGTGGCGCTCTTTTGCTGTTTTTAGTATCATGAACCCACTTACCGTATTCATTCATCTGTCTTAGCTAGCTCGGCATCTTTGCTCGGCTGACATCGGCAGTTCTATATATTAAAGGCCGTTCTCTCTCTCTCTCTCTCTCTCTCTCTCTCTCTCTCTCTCTCTCTCTCTCTCTCTCTCTCTCTCTCTCTCTCTCTCTCTCTCTCTCTCTCTCTCTCTCTTCCCCACAGGGCTTCTTGTCGCAAACATCTGCCGATATTAAATTTTATCGCTTTTACATTGCTGTCAGCTTAGAGCTTTTCAGACCAGCACTCCTTGCATCTTCTTCAGAAACGTCCTTGCGTGCTCGACCACACTTGACGGTTGCCGCTGAGGCAGACGCCTCGGAGTCTATGGCAATAGAGGCCATGCACGCAGATGACATTCGGAGAGAAGGTGTTCCCCGCAAGGCAGCGCGCTTACTTTATGCAATATTTATGTGGAGTCATGACGAGACGCACTCACTGTATGTGGTCATGATGTGTGGTCGACATATCGTAGCAGATTCGGCACTACTGAAATTGTCACTTCATACAACCATCACGTGGCGTCGAGAGACGCGACATTAATGAAATGGTTGTGTTTTCTGATCCTGACGACTTTCTTTCCGTTTGCGTCCTTTTCTTTTCTCTCACGTAAATTAATGAGAGGATTGGTCAATAGGCCTAGTTAGCCTTACATGTGCTGGAACGTTGCACTGATCTTTGCCGCACAAGCAGCAGAGCCATTTTCCGTGTCCTGGTGGTTCGGGGCGCCATTTATATTGTGAAAGACTGCAAGCTCATCGCGACCTCTGTTCGTAGCATTCAGTTTACGTAAGCGTCGCCGTCTTGCCGAGATAGTAAGGGGTATGATTATATAACACGAGTGAAGCCACGGGCGCGCACACGCAGATGGCTCTTGTTATTGTCCTAACAAAAGCCAAGACTAACGAACAGTTTGAGCGGCGCAAGTGACAAGGCATCAGTCGCTGATATTACAGCCGACCAATCAGGTTGTAGGTAATGAAAAAGGCCAGGAGTCGATGCATTCATCCCGGCCGCCTTTCTTTGCGCCTTGTCTCAGTGTCAGTTTTGTAGAACGTTGGCACGGCACGCTAAAGGGAGGGGGTAATAACGGCTCAAGAAATCACCACTCTTTTGTCCGATGCCGCAGCGTGCGCAACAGGCAATTTTATTACGAAAAGTGCTGCCCTCACAGCGGCCTCTGTCTGGTGCACGGTGCCTACACGGTACTACTGTACTAGTGTAAACGGTACCAGCGTAAACTAGTCTAATTCAGACCTCAGTACACGTCTTTAAAACACGTTTCTCATCAACAACTTCTACGTTTAGTCGACTACAGCCAATGGTCGTCACTGTTGCTGAAGATGTGGGCTATATATAGACTCATTTTCCGTCGGCTCCGGGTTGAAATCCGAGTCCCAAGTTCCCCATTTTCTTTTCTTCAATTTTGTTCTCCCTGCTCCGGGGACCTTTTTTAGGAACATCTTTCGGTCACGCCGACGCTGGACGCCGGTTTTTCGCGTGATGTCTAATCTGGAGAACCTATACCTAATTCTAATTTTCCAAGGGGCCCGCCAGTCTAACTTCTAGAACACCCATGCACCTTCAAGGTGTTCCAGGCCGCAAAAGCCCTGCCTCCCACTCACCCTATCCCCCACTCGGACGTTGGGTTCTCCTGCCCAGATAAAAGCTCTCTCAATCTTTCTCTCCATCTCTCCCTCTTTCTTTCTTTCATACTTACGCGGGGATATTTGGCTGTATCCTTGGACCCACGTTGCAAGACTGGCCGCTTCTGTTGCACAGCAGATAGCGCGCTCGGTCGACGATAAGCTCAAGTCTAATTGCATCCAAGCAGATTACGGGCCGATCCCCCAACATGCATTGCAAAGCGTCCTAGCAATCGCGGCATTCGTGCACAACAACTGGCAACGCGCAGACGCCACTTAGCAATGAGGCAACAGTTTACTTTGCGGTTTCTACAGCTTAATTCACTCGTGCGACCGCCGGCCATCGGCGGCTTCCCCAGGAATTGACTGCCCACTTGGAAACCGCTTAGCCAGCGCGACGGGAAGGGTGGCGTGCTTCAGCTGACGCGCGCTTCAGCTCGACGGCGGCGGTGAGAGAAGGACGAGTAGCATCGCTCCGGTTCCTGACGTCACTATCGCGTTGGGGGGAGCCGCAGTCGTCAACGTGACGCGACAACCGAGCTGACGCTTTGATACGTGACACAACTGTCGTAATAATGAACTGAAAAAAAAAAAACTGAATAATAAACGCTATACTGCCGTCAGGTCCGGCCAAGTTACGCCCGTTACATGAGCTGTTAGCAATATTCTGGGTAACTTTTTGGTAATATAGATTACGTTAAAATACGCGTATAATGCAGTAAAAGCGGGAGAATTTAATGCAATTCTTGTTTCGCATGCGATGGCCTGGCGAATTCCGGCGGAGGTGGAACGTGAAAAGATTGCCGGCTTTACATCCTGTGTCGAAGTACGTGCGGGCGATACCAATGAAATCCGAGGGATTTAGCGAAACCGCACGCCCGCACGTACGTCGATCGACGTGGGATAAAACCTGACAGATCAGGACGCAGTCATGAATTGCACTAAACGTGGCAACAGACAGGTTCATTTTCTGATTTATGTATTAGAACCAGCTGACATACGCTGCAATATAGCCAGTTGTTCAGTTCTGCTCGGCAGCGTGAATAGGAGCACCTGGAGGCAGTTTTTGTGAAATTAAAAATAAACAAGCTGTAGCATGCATGACAACGCATTGTTTTTGGGTACGAAGAATGACGTGCGTCATTCTGTTATCTGTCGGGAACTATACAACGCCAACAAAGTGAAAATGGGTTCGTTTCCCGACCGCGGCGGCCGCTTTTCTGATGGAGGTGAAAAGCAAAAAACGCCCGTGTGTACGAGATTTCGGCGCACGTTAAAGATCCCCAGAGGGTCAAAATTAATCCTGAGCCCTCCACTACGGTGCGCCTCATCGCCTGCGTTGCGACGGTGCGTTAAACTGGTTAAACCTTACAATCAAAATCAAAGCGAAAACTGGGAAAACACTGCTTGTTATCCGCATTTGTTTTCTTTTAGCGCGAGACATTTTGTTATGCAACGGTTCAGCAAAGGCCTGAGAGCGAAGAATGATGCTTAACAATCGCCTCCTGTACATAATACAGGAGGCGATGCCACCCACCAACAGTGTTAACCAACACTAATCACAACTGTGCCTCTAAACAACAGCCCAACGATATAGAATCAGGCGTTCTACTTGTGACGTCACAACGATTGCAGTGCTGGCATCTTCCATGGTGGCCCTCGCAGCCAATAGCGATATTAGTTGTTATGGTAACATGAGGCGAGCCGTCTAGGAAAGGGGCGGAATGCTGGGCTGGGTCCGCTTCGCCCGTTTCAAGTTCGTTTCAACTTTTGATGCAGCTCCGGTTGCGGGCCTCTCAATGCAACGAAAGGCCAATGCTGTGCCTCACTTGTTTTGCTTCGCATCTCTCTCTCTTCTGCCTTCAGCCAATCAGAGCTCGCCAATACTTTGAAGCAAACACTACTCGGATCTTCCGCTTAGGTGTGCGCGCGGGAAGGGAGCGTCGGGTATGTGGCACATGAGCGCCGCGGAATCAGTTTCCACGAGAGTTCAGGAATTCGGCGGCCTTTCAGCAGCGCTTACTCGGCGAGCCATGCCGATTTTCATGGCGATCGCCTTTGGTTTCGGGTCCATTTGAAGCCGTACATCAGAATTAGTGTCATCGCGATAAAAAAATATGCGCTCGAATCACGCATTACGGATGAGCCTAATTGTCAGCCTTTTTTCTTTTTTTTTAACGCACGTTTTTCGGTAAGCTGCAAATGTAAGTTGGACGAAGAAAACTGGGACCATGGGCTACCCACTCAAAACTGAGAGCTTTAAAGATGATTCGACAACGCTTGAGAGGTTCTCCGTGTCGTTCCGGCTATTTCTGGCAGCCAAGCGCGGCCGCAGCTAGGGAGCCGAGGCTTCCCGGCTCCGTTTTTGTACTATGAATGCGCGCCGCGACACCCCGAAAGTAAAATATTTTGTTTCCTCTTGCCCAGGCATTGTGCGTATGGGATGTTGCTGGTTTTTTTTAACAGGCACGCGCGTAGTCGCAGACAACACTTCTGGGAGCGTGACTGCCTGTGTTCGAGCGGAGGTAACCGTCACACATCCATCGCGGAAATGCCCTCTAAAAAGAAAGGGGAAAAAGAAAAGTAGGTAATATTTTCCGCTTTAATTGTGCAGGTCTTTATTTTCTGCTCTTAAACACTCGACCAAAGTGACGGACTCCCAGTATGCATACATTTTGAGCAAAGGTGAAACAATAATGTAACGGCGAGACGATTAACGCTTTTAAAGTAGCTTTGGCTCTGTAATCCGACATTTCTTTGGGGCTCATGGTAACGTATGTTGGAACCCTTGTTGTAGGTTCAAACCCTGAGCTTTAACATGCGCGAATGTTTGATATACTTTATTGCAGATAATTTTTCTGGTATTGTCGGGGATGTTTACGTGTTTTAATGGCTGCCCGACAAGATTGAGCGACCGCACCTGCGATGTGGCGTGATGCGAGCGACGACGCTGATCGGCTCCCATTATGGCGCGATATAGCCCGACAATTGTGCGCGCGAGCCCGCCCGCGCCAGCTGAGAATGACGGACGAGAGCTGCATCCGAGAAGGGGAATCCCCGGGAGGGTTCAATCTATAATTCACTCTAAAAGCTGCAACAGGAACACAGTCAACACTTTATCCCTGCCAATCCCTCGGAGTGGGTGCGTGGATAAAACGTCCAGGGCATCATCATCATCATCGTCGTCGCTATCATCATCATCGTCGTTGTTGTTGTCGTCGTCGTAAGAGAACATAAAGTTGGCTTTGCCGCAAGGAGATTTGGCCTTGCCGGCAGGGTGTCGAACCGGAATTTTTTCGGGTTCGGTTCGGGTTCGGGTTCAAGCCTTTCGGGTTCGGTTCGGGTTCAGTTCCAGAGCACCATTCCGTTCCGGTTCGAACCGGTTCGAACTCGTTCGAACCGGTTCACACGGGTTCAAACGGGTTCGAAGAAAAAAAAAGCAGGCGTGTTTTTTTCTGTTAATTTTTTGTGCTCGTTTTTCGTTTCCTTATCAAATCGGCATAACAACAAATTCATAATGAAGGTTTCTTTGTCCAAATATTTTGTCTTCGCCAAACTAAAGCGACCCTGCAGCACGTTTTTCAACTTTTGTCTAAATTTTGAGTGCTTGCAGAAAGTAGTCAACCAACGCATTATACTATGGGGTCGCAATGTGCCTCAGCCAAAAATTACTGTTCTCTCCTTGTCAGATAACATAGAAACTTGCTCAAAATATTTTTCTTTCCTTCCCGGTCTTCGCGTTCTTCGACCGCTGGATGACGTCATTACAGTTTAATTCAATCGAGGCAATGTTTAAGAGAGGCGTCCTCATTCGAGGGGGCCGAATCGACAGCCGTTTCCATCAAGAACAACTGATCTCCCAGGCCGCAGCTGGCCGTGGCTGTCTCCCAATTCTCTATGGAAACGTGAAGGTTGGATGGATCTACGGCACACTAATCGCAGCCGCCTACTATGTGTGTGAGGTTCCCAGGCTCTCCACGGAAGCAACGCAATGGAGAGAGTTGTGTCCCGTCAAAGAGGCGAAGTCTGGCGTTTTGTGGGAAAATGTATGCCCACAAGGTGTAGAGTAATGTTTCCTGGTTAATCGGTAGCGATTTGTGCGGGGAGGAGTACGTTCTATGGAAGAGGCCAGAGTGCTGAGTAACTTCTTGGTCTGTGACTGCAGGATGCATGCACTCGGGCCGGGCTTCATCAGCGCCGGCTAAGCGAGTCAAATCTCGAACCACGAGGTTGGTGATCTTGTTTGCCGTGGATGCCAGTATGAGCTGGCGCCCATACAATCGTGACTGGTCTCGTTGGTGGTCTCTGATTGATCATCGGAAGTGTTGTAACATGCAATCGACCGTTGGCAAAGTTGGGCCACGCCTTCTAAAGGTCTGTTATGAGAGTTTTGACGCCGCTTTGGCTAAGCGCACGCGCTATCGCCGCTTCCTCAGCTTAGAGGGGGCTGTGTTCGGCGGTTGAGATGCTACACCTGTGGGAGGCTGCAGAACGGTAACACAAAGAGAAGGTACTGAAGAATGCTATCGGGTGGCTCTTGCATCAAACCATTTGATCGTCCCTCTCTTTTTTTCTTGCAGTTTAGTTTCTTTCCAACTGTCTCCCCTCATATATACACACGTTTTGAAAACTCTTTGATGAATATACAATATGCATTAGGCAATTAGTTATTAACTTTAGTCCGAGATGTAAATTTTAATATAGCAACAACATAATAGCGCAGTACGGGCATAAAGAAATACCTTTTATAGCATACAGGCGGTCTTCACATAACGTTGCGGCTACTTTGTGCGTGACAAAATTTCCTGATTGGTCGAGAAGGAGAACGCTGCGAAATTTCCAAATGCCAAGGACCCCAAAGATATCATGTTTGGTCCGACCGTCGAATCCGCCTTAACTGACCCGCTAATTCTTTTAATCAAAATTAATCAACACACCAGTCCCAATAATTCACATTAGCTCATTATCTCACCTAACTAATTTCAACTTCAACTTTATTGAGCATTTCGTACATAGAAATGCGAGGACAAACACAAAAAGCTGCAAAACTGCAGCTTGACGAGGTGTTTGCACCTTACGGTTGGCGTGGCAGAGCAGAAACAGGAGTTTAAAGCATACGCACAGGAAATAATCCTAAGAAAATAAATCTCGCCTTAATATGGCGATATTACATACAAACATAAAAGAAAGCATTAAAACGCACTATAGCTCACAGTTTGTAAAATATACTTATTAAATGATATACATACACGCATATAGGCACTCATAGGTACATACATACATATAAAGGTTATAAAACAAAACAGTGTACACAGGTGCATAAAAAGAGAAATATTGGATATGTACGGAACCTGTGTAGACACAAAAATAGCAAAAGACAAAACTTGAAGAAAAAGTCATGTTATATACAGGTATGCATACACTCATCAAAATCTGCACTACAGAAGTATCCACATAAATAAATACACACAATATTGGCAAAAATCAGTGTACGGTACTTTTGAGATGCTAAAGTTTGCAGGGAATGAAGACAATGCCAATAAAACACTTGAAAAATATTACAAGTAATTTTGGCTAAACCAAGGTTGCCACGAGAGACAACGCTTAATCGATTGTCAGTTAAAAATGTTCTATGTTCATCAGTAAACGTTTCCTTAAGTCTCACTTAGAAATTGTATTTATAGCTATGCCACTCTCGGCTAGGTTATTTAAAAGGCGGGCAGTTCGGGATTGCAACCTATCATTGCCATAATTCGTTCTTGAAAACGGCACGAACCATGTACTCCTTCCCCTAATTTCGTACGGTACGTCCAACGGTTTTCTTAAACTACATAGACTTAGATATGCTGCACCGTTGTGTTGCAAGCTATTTTTATACTTTGTTAGAAGATTAAAGTTGTAGATACATTGGACAGGAAGCAAATTATACTGCAGAAATAGTTCGTTGGTGTGAGAGTCATATGGTACAGTTGCGATATGTCGAATGGCCTTTTTCTGAAATAAATGCAGCTTATTACTATTTTTTGCGGAACTGGTTAGCCATACGAGGCTGCAGTAATTGATGTGAGCTGTGAATATAGCATGATAAAGAATAAGTTTAATATTTGATGTAACCACAGGCCGTAACCTACAAAGCACCCCACATGCTCGAGATAAATTAGTGCAGACGTGATCGACATGGGCATCCCATTTTAAATGTTCATTAAAAACAATGCCTAATGCTTTTATTTCACTAACTATACAAATCTTTTCAGATCCGATGTACAAACTGAGGTTTCTGTCAACAGATCTTTGAGCTGGTGAAAATAACACCGCTTTAGTTTCCTTAGTATTTATTTTTAACGAGTTCGCTTTAGTCCATTTGTGAAGCTTTTGGAGGGTTATATTTGCTAAATGCAAAAGCTGAGTAGTATCGCACGATTGAAAGAAAATGCTGGTATCATCTGCGTAAATAATAAAATGTGCAATGTCAGTAATTTCTACGATATCATTCATATAAATATTGATCAAGATTGGCCCTAGAAGACTGCCTTGCGGAACTCCAGCCCTTACTTCTTGTGAAGAAGAGTTGTGTTCCTTTATTGTTACGACCTGTTGCCGGTTACTTAAATAAGATTGCAAAAGAGTAAAGGCCCCGGAATCCATAATGTTGTAATTTGTAAACCAATGTTAAATGACTAATTCTATCAAATCCTTTGAAAAAGTCTATAAATATAACTAAAGTTACCTTCTTTTCTTCAAATCCCTAGATTATTAATTCTTTTTGCGTTAGTAAAGCTAATTCCTTGACATATGTTTACGAAAACCGAACTGTTTTGATGATATAATAGTGTGTTTGTCACAGAAGGACACAAGGTGTTTCGCGATTACTTTTTCTAGCCTTTTAAAATAACTGGAAGTCTATAATTGGAAAAATTGATTTTGTCCCCGGATTTAAACAGTACCGTGACCTTAGCTTGCTGCATCTTTTTTGGAAAAACACCAGTAGTAAGGCATAAGTTATATATATGGCTAAGCGGCGATACAAGAAGGTCCAGTACAAACTTAATAGACCGAATCTGAAGCCTATCAATGTCTATGGCCTTGCTATTTTTTAGTGACAAGAAAATCGACCACATTTCCTGAGGCGTTACCGGAGAAAAAAAGGCTCTGTGGGGGTTAGAATCCTTTAGGAAGCTCATAGCGCTTTCATTGTGGGAGCATTGCATAAGATTCGTTAAATAGTGATTAAACTTGGTTGCCAGTTCTTGACCCTTGAGTGGTTTATTATCTACTGTCAATTCAAAGTCGTCGTTATGGGGGGTAAGTGGGTGCAACAGTTTATTCAATTCCCGCCACATGACATCACGCCGGGAGGAAGCCTCAGAAAACACATGTTCGAAGTACATTTTTTTAGTATAGCGTAAGAACTTTGTCACAAAGTTTCGGTAATTTTTAAAGGCTACAAAATCGTCCCTGTTCTTTTTTTTTACAAACTTATGGTACAATAAGTCTTTTTTAAGGATCATCTTCAGACATTCGTCTGTAATCCATGGTTTCCTTATATTCTTATTTTCCTTAAGAGGAAAATACTTTTTATATGCATCTTTATATGATTCTAGACAAGTATCGTAGGCATCATCTGCAGTGGTGCACAGAAGTAAAGGGTTCCACCAAATAGAGGGAATTTTCTGACGAAAAGTAGTCAAAGTATTCTGATTAATATCGTGAAATGCGAAAGATTCGGGGCATTGCTTACATCTTAGTATTTCTGTGTGCATTGAGAACATATATATAGGTAAATGGTCACCTATATGTACACCAATCACACCGGACATGGTACTGCTACTTGTATCACTGGTTATAAATACATCAATAAGACTTTGGGAAAGACGGCCCATACGAGTCAGTTCTTTGATCGTGTTCATGCAGCCGAAATAACAGAAAAGGAGCTCTAGATCACGCGAATGTGCGCTTGCCTGTAATATGTTAATGTTAAAAAGTCCCCACCAATAGTTATTTGTAAACCATAGGACGAAACAAAATTGAGAAGATCTTCTAAAAATTCGAAAGAATTTTCGAGTTTTCCCATCAGGGGGGCGGTACACAACAACAAAAATTGCATTTTTGCATTGCACCGTTAAAGCTTCATAATCTGTCGTAACTGTCGAAAATTCGTTCATTGTACTACATGAAAGCTGTGTAGACACGAGCTGTAACACACCCCCACCTCGCGGTGGGACCTATTTAGAAAGAACGTGTTGAAGCCCGAAAGGCGCAGCACTTCTGTGTCACTCGTATACCAGGTTTCCGTTATCATGACAACGTCGAACTTGAAACTTTCAAAGCTGCGTTTTCTTTTCTTGTAGTTTCACATTCTTCTTTCATTTCCTCGTAGCTTTTGTTGAAGAATTCGCAGCTTTTTTGCATTTCCACAATTTCTTTCCTAGTGCTTTCATATTCTTTTTTAATTTCCTCGTAGCTTTTCTGCATTTCCCTTACTTCTTTTCGAAATTCACGCTTAAGATCAGCGATCTCGCGTCTTAGGTCAGCAATGTCAGTTTTCATGACCAAAGCAATGCGGGATTATACACAAGGGCACACAATAGCAATGACACTGGGTGGTTGGCACCAGAGGCAACTGAAAAAGACACTGAGTAAGCGAACAAAGATTACTGCAGAATATTCAAACCTGTGAAATAGGAAGGCGACTATCAGGCGACCGTTCTGTTCGCTGCCTCCGCTGCCAAGTGATGCTGAGGTGGACGGAGCGTTCTTTTAAAGGATCCACTTCATGACGAAAGCCACACGTGGTCCAGGAAACAGGGGGTGTGGCGAGGCGATGTGGCACGGGGGTGTGCCGAGTCTACCCGCTAACCCGCACTAATCGACTTCAATCCATTCACCTCTTAAGTTTAAGGTTAAGCAGATTCGAGATAACATAAAAATGCTATCAAATATACTTTAAAAGTGGAAATTAGGATTCCCCATTTTTTAAATCTCATGTTCTCTTAGAGCAGTAACCAAAAGACACAACGGCACTGTATACAAGAAAAAGTTACGTTAATTTTGAGAACTGCGAGTGTTTGTGTCTCAGTGCTGTTTGTATATAACTGCCCATTCAAACTATAAGTGGAAGATATGGATGTATTGTTGATGGTGTCCCTGAAGGCCTTCACAAGCGGACTGGGATGCATGCGAATTAACAAGACATAAAAAACTTTACGCGATTTTAAACACCATGTAGAGAAACCATGAAGAATATTCCATGATATGTTGCTTCGTAATATGCGTTATAACTTAAGTTATTCTAAACGTAAAAGATAATTGGGAGAGATGGGCAGTGCCTAATGCAAACTGATAGTATATACGGACAACTTTACATTAAATTGAGGTAAATAATTAGAAGAGAACATGATGGGCCTTCGGAACTGCAGACTACGCAAAATATTTCATGCTGGGGAGTGGCAAAATATCTTCAGACGCAAGGTAGGGTACCGAACTGGAAAACTAGAAATCACATTTTTGAAGCCCCGGAACCGGTTCGGAACGGTTCCTTCGATTCGTTCCGGTTCGGGTTCAGTTCCAAAATGGCGGAAAAAATACGGTTCCGGTTCAGTTCCGGTTCCGGGCAAAAATTCGGGTTCGGTTCCGGTTTTCGGTTCGGTTCCGGTTCCGGTTCGACACCCTGCTTGCCGGAGGTTCTCCTCCCTCCGAAATCGTTACCTGGAGGTTCCCCTCCGGCGCCTGGGTCTCGCCTTGTCCGTGCCTAATTTATTGTCATTTGGGGCAGTCGGGCTTAATTGGTACAACGGGGATGTTTGGGGCGCTCTTCACTCTTTTATTACCGAATCAGGTCGCTTGCCTTGTCAATCAATCGCATTAACCAATTTTAATCGTTTATTAAAATACATGTTGTTACAGCAGTATTGAACTTCTTTTTTTTTTTTTGGTTCTCAAATTATTAGCATTACTGTGCCCCCTATTATCCCACTTCAATTTTCCTTTAGTTTGAAACTAATTCATAAAGCTTCTTCAATAATGAAACCACAATCAGACTTGGCCAATCCCCCAGAGTGGGTACGTGTCATTCTTGTTATGGCTCCAACGAACCAACCAACCAACCAAGTTTGGCGTAGGGCACCACCGACGTCGCAAGTCAGTCAATACAAGCTTCACTTGATAACGGGTGATCACGTAATGGCGTAATAAATATCCGTGTGGCCATTCAAAACTAAATCCTTGCGGCCTACCGAAAATACGATGAACGCATAACGGTCGCCAGTAAGTCGTAATCAAGTCCAAAAAATATCATTGTAGTGAATTGTATGTTCCCAAAAAATTATGCTCACTTTGGTTATCTCCCACGAAAACTTGCTGGGAGGTTATAGGGGAAGGTTGCCAAAACGTGACTGCATTTATCAGCAGAAATTAAGGCCTTCAAACCAGTGTAAAATTAATTGAAAATTCAAACCAGTCTCTTATTAACGTTATTGATAAGTACAAATTGAAGTTGCTCTCAGTCGTAGCTGGACGAAGTGGCGGGATTTTTAGGCAAGCTAAGCATTGTGGGGACCACGTGATTACAGTCGCGACCCCCACAAGACATACGCAAGACAATGGCCCGAACGCTCCGTCACATACTGTCAAGCATGGTGTATTCAGTCGCTGCGTTATGTGGCCAGACATTTAAAAGGAACATTAAATCTCCTTTATGATATAGCCGACTAGAAAAAAAAATGCCGCGAAGCAAGGATTGTACCTTGTCGCGGATTTTCACCCGGTGACGGCACATGACGACAAGAAAACAAAGTCATGGCCAGCATGCCTAATGTACTCGACACAAAACCTGTTGGCCCTGGCGTTGTGCTGCTAAAGCAACAAGTCCGCTCTCCTGTGCTGCGATCTTCCCCTGCACGTTTACTGCACAACGCCTTCTGGCAAGAAACCGTAAAAGGTTGAGCGCCCTATAACTCATTCGTCGCTTTTTTTTTTCTCTCATCTCGGCGATGTCAGGCTTGTTCGACGCAAGATGACCCTATTACGTCAAACTGCGAAAGGTTCTATTCAAAAGAGCCTTCAAATACCCAGGGTGCCGAGGTATTCATTAACAAAAGCATCGCCAACAGTGCCTACACGCCCTCTGTTACGAGGAAATGGTACCATCCGAATGGGCACCCACCCGCGTACTGCCCCATATTAGTATGAAACTCTATGTACTGCCCTTATTGCCAACAAAACGTACCGTCTGACCTCCACCACCTCACGGGGGTGTGCAGTCATTTCGCGCTCCACAGACAGGACTTGTTCCGTCACGTCCCTCCAGACACGGACACTCTACACCCTCCAAAACACGACATCGATGTTCTGCAAGCACTAGGCAATTATGGTGTACAGGGTGTCCTTGCAACATTAGTGTGGCCTGGGGGAGACTACCCATTCCGAGAAGAGCCTTATTAACATCTGTGGGGATCCTGACGCCCAGGCCATTGCGCGATCACTGGGTTTGTGCCATCACGCGGCGCTTTTCCCCTCTCTCCTCCGAAATTCCGGCTCGTCTTGGCGCCTCTGTGTAGAGCCGAGCCGTCTCTCAAACTCTTGCGTGAGGTGAAGCCTGCAGAGACCGTTGCGGCGATAAAACACTGTCACGCAGCGGGCGCTCCGCCCTGGTAGCGGGGCTAACCTCACCTCATTGGTCCGTTTGAACGAGGCCCGAACCCGACTCTCGCCAGGACGCGAACGCGCGCCCTGCGCGGGGGTCCGTTCGGGGAGACGCTTCCAGGACGCCGAAGGCGTTGGCCGAAGGTATGTGACGCTTTCTTTACCAGCCGGCTGCCACTCTGTGGCGCCGGCGAAAGCCCACCAGCCCTTCCGGCTGCGGCCCGTGCCTAAGGCTGCTCCTGTTGTCCCTACGCTTGCATATAGTAAGGCCGTACCTACCACTCGACGAACACGCCGTGCGGTACGCGCCTGTGAGCGAATGGGCCCCGTCTCCCTCGCTGCTGCGAGCCGATCCGGCCAGCACGGCGATGCGCGCGCGCACAACGTGCGAGCACCCCGGAATTTGCCCTGACAGAAGAGCCCACTGGCTCTGCGCCGACGAAACGTGCGCACTTGCGCGTGGCGCCCCATCGCCCCTTTCACCTAACGGGAAGTACGTACCTGTACTGTAAATTGTGCAATTGGGACTGTAAAATATGTGCCTAGAATGTTAGTATAAAATAAACGTCTTCCCTCCGTACCCTGGGCATATTCCTTTGTCGCCCCTTTCTCCACCTGCCCAACAGAGGCGGTGTTGATTTGGCGCGACGGCGTTTCAGTATCGTGAGCGTGCTCAACTAGCTCGAACCCACGGTGGTTCCTCGCGGTGTGCATGAATGCCTGCCTTGTGCAAAGCTAGCGTTATGCATATTGTGAGGTAGAGAGACCACAAACTGGCGCCCAACGTGGGGCCATTGGCTCATTAGCCTTTGGCCGCTAATTAAACTGAGTACGCAACCGGAATCAGTCTTAATGCTTATCCGCTAGCGGTAGCTGCTACGGGGACGAGGCGACTGCCCCTCCGTACGCGAGAGTGTGTGCACCCCTCGTTAACGCAGCCCCACGGGGCAGTGCGACGGTGCAACCGCGCCCCACTGGAGCGGCGGTATACGTATTCCGGGAGAAAGGCCACAGCCGCCACTCGGAGTAGTGCACGCGAGATATATGCTTGTTGCCGTCCCCTGAGAGTAGAGCACGAACATGGTAGTTGACGCGCTATCTCGTGCTTCGTAATCCATCGAGATTTATTGTCCAAGTGTGACTTTAGCCGGCGGCGCAAAAGCGTGTGCCAGTAAAGGAGGCAAAATTGACAGCCGTTCAGTAGAGGAAGAGGGCCCAGAGTTGAGAAAGAGCGCACGGACACCCCGCAGAGAGGGGCAGGCGCTTTTCGCGAACTCCATGCCGCCGGAAAGCGGACGGGCCTCGGCTGTAAAATCAGGAGGGGGAAGCGATGCCCGTTGCAAGGCGGTTGTATTGAGCCGAAAAGAGCTAGTAGCCGGCCAGCAGAATGACCCGTTTTTGTCGCCGGATGTGCGACGGTCTCTGGGAGACAATTTTATTTAGTTTGATTTTTTTCTAGACGCCGAGACGTAGCTTGTCCTGCTGCGGGCGTGCGCCGAGATGCTACTTGTCTTGTAGCAGGCGCGGGAGGGGGGCTGAAGTCAGCGTGTGTCGCCGACGCCCCGGGGGACTCATTTCTGCTGGACGGTGAAGGACTCGTGCTTAACTACGTAGCCACCGATGATGAGGCAATTGAACCATTCAGTGTGGTAACCCCCTAAGTCTGAGTTGCGCACTACTGCGCCAAGCTCATGACGAACCATTCGCCGGGCATTTAGGCGGCTCCAAAGTTTTGGTGAACTGAGTCGCTCCGTGACCTGGCCCGGGACGAGGCAAGACATTTTCGCTGTTGCCGGTCCTGCCATGTCTGTCAAACGGCGAGGGCGCACGGTGGGAAGCCGCCTGGAATTGTGAAGCCATTTGACAGTGTGCGTCCATGGCAGGTAGTTGCTTGCGACTTGAAGGGACCTTTGCCGAGAAGCAAGCAGAGCTTTACTTATATGGTGTCACGGGCTGACTATTTGGCGCTTGAGCACAGTGGCTCTGCGCGGTAATGACACGGCACCCACGTTAATCCAGGCTTCTCTCGGCCGGCTCCTCAATATAGCGTCACGAAGAGGTCACCTCAGTGATCATAGCACACTAAACGGCAGGCGCTTTCGCCCCCGTGCTGCCTTCGCTTCTCTCAGTCTCAGTCAGCGCGGCCGCCCCGGCCGCCCCAGCCCAATCTGTGTGGTCAGTTGTCACTCCCCTCCAGCAAAGCTGTAAGCGCATGTTTTCTCTTTTTACTCGGTTTGTAAGAGTGTGCATGTTACGTGGCACTGTCTGTATTAGTGTGTCCCCATTTGGGCGTTGATGACTGCACGTAATGTATCTTGTCCTAATTTGTTTTGTTATTGTTTAGAACACTAGTTTAATTGCACAGGGTGAGGAAGTGTTCCGCTTAGTATTATGAGCCTTGTACCGCGTGATGTAGCATGAACCTATTTTGTTTGCTTATGGGTTCGGTACGGTTCGTGTGTTAGCCTCGTTGAAGGCGTTAAGGTTGTTTTCTTTTTTATGTGTGTGTGTGTTGTCGGTGCACGATGTAGTGTTTTCTTTTTCCAGTGCTTTGACGTTATTTATTTGGTACAGGAACCGCTTGGTCTGCGCATGCGGGACGAAGTGCTTTGTACGTTTCTTTTCTTTTTTTGCCCCTTTTAGCAGTGAGCAGGGCTAGTTTTCTTCTCTTCTGTTTTTTTTACTCAGGCGCAGTCTTGACGAAAGAGCGAATGCCGAAAAGCGGCGGCTGGGTCGGTCGCGGGAGTGCCCTTCGAGGACTGTCTTTGGCTTTCGCGCGCAGCCAGGGTCGAGAGTTATAGTCTTGTTTTGAAGGTGTCGGATTTCGGCCGTCCACGGCCCCGGTGTTCGGGGCGAGCAGCGCGTACTGGAGGCCGTTGCGTGAACTGTGTGCGGTTGGGAGAGCAGGCCAGACTTTGGGGGACCATATACTCAATGCCAACGGGGGGTTGTGTTTTCCTGGAAAACGCGGGCCGGGCGTACGCTACGAGTGGGGCGCACCGCGTTGTTGCGAAGGGACTTGGCCCCGGTGGCACGAACACTGTGACGCGCGTGTTGTGGAGGCGTTCGTGAGTGCGTTTGGTGTGTGCTTCTGCCGGCTTCAGCGAACCCAACGGTGCATTCCGCGAGTGGCTTCTGCTTCGTCCAGTGCGCCCTCCGTCATGTCGTGCCTCGCCGGTGTGGTTAAAGGTCCGCGGGCAGAGTAACCGACGGATGGGGAGGGGGTTTCCCGCGCCGTGATCTCGACCGGGCCCTGAACAGTTGTGCTGACTCGGCGGTCAACGGCATGTACCCCCTGCGCACCGCCTTCAGCTGGCGAACGTGGCCGGGCTGCGCTGCACCGACGAGGGCGGGACTGGCGGCCAGTTGCGAGTTGCGGCATAGGTGCCCTCTCCAGATGCGGACAATATGGTGGTGTCATCAGAACCGCACCATGCGTCATGGGCACCAGGGCTCAACAACTGTCGTCCGGATGCTGCCTCGCTCACGCAGAGCAGCGGCGACCACCAGCGCAGGTCACTCCTTGGCGGGCACCCATCGAGTGCCACGCGGGGTCTACAACTGAGCAGCGCCCTCGCGGTCATCATACCTGTCGGCTGGCTGCCCAACCCGCATGCCCTCCTGGCTGGTACCCCCTTCGTGGAGCTGCTATCTCGCGCCACGGTGAGGTCGTTCCGGCACTGGTGCCCAACATTTTCTCTCCTCGATTGACCACAACGGACGTTTCCCAGAAAAACTTTTGTGCTCCCACCGCCGAACTTTGCACAAGCACCGCGGAACTGAGTCTCCCGAATTTTTGTAGAAATATTATTTTCGTAACTCAGCGTAGTTTTGCCCTAATTCCTTTGCCCTAATTCTTTGTCGTCGTAGTGTGTTTCTTTCTTTTTTTTTGTAATCCTATGTTGCATAGTGTCGTCCTGCATGTATATATTATTACCATTATTGTTTTTAATAGTGTCGCGTTCATTGTAATTGTATATTTCAATAGCTTCATTTTGTGCATGCATGTGGAACCAATTACTATGTATTATGTATCTCAGTGTCGCGTGTAGTTTCCTGTGTGTATCATTCGTGCTGGAGGGGGGTAGCGTTAGTAGTGTAGTTTGTAAATGCTTTGTATGGGCTGGGGACTGAGACTGCTTTGTGCATGCATACTTTTCTACTCTTCGCCGTCTTTTGCATGCCTGGGCGATGGCCGGTCAACTCTTCTCAGACCGGCGAGGGCATTTAAGGAGAGGGGAGTGTGGGGATCCTGACGCCCAGGCCATTGCGCGATCACTGGGTTTGTGCCATCACGCGGCGCTTTTCCCCTCTCTCCTCCGAAATTCCGGCTCGTCTTGGCGCCTCTGTGTAGAGCCGAGCCGTCTCTCAAACTCTTGCGTGAGGTGAAGCCTGCAGAGACCGTTGCGGCGATAAAACACTGTCACGCAGCGGGCGCTCCGCCCTGGTAGCGGGGCTAACCTCACCTCATTGGTCCGTTTGAACGAGGCCCGAACCCGACTCTCGCCAGGACGCGAACGCGCGCCCTGCGCGGGGGTCCGTTCGGGGAGACGCTTCCAGGACGCCGAAGGCGTTGGCCGAAGGTATGTGACGCTTTCTTTACCAGCCGGCTGCCACTCTGTGGCGCCGGCGAAAGCCCACCAGCCCTTCCGGCTGCGGCCCGTGCCTAAGGCTGCTCCTGTTGTCCCTACGCTTGCATATAGTAAGGCCGTACCTACCACTCGACGAACACGCCGTGCGGTACGCGCCTGTGAGCGAATGGGCCCCGTCTCCCTCGCTGCTGCGAGCCGATCCGGCCAGCACGGCGATGCGCGCGCGCACAACGTGCGAGCACCCCGGAATTTGCCCTGACAGAAGAGCCCACTGGCTCTGCGCCGACGAAACGTGCGCACTTGCGCGTGGCGCCCCATCGCCCCTTTCACCTAACGGGAAGTACGTACCTGTACTGTAAATTGTGCAATTGGGACTGTAAAATATGTGCCTAGAATGTTAGTATAAAATAAACGTCTTCCCTCCGTACCCTGGGCATATTCCTTTGTCGCCCCTTTCTCCACCTGCCCAACAGAGGCGGTGTTGATTTGGCGCGACGGCGTTTCAGTATCGTGAGCGTGCTCAACTAGCTCGAACCCACGGTGGTTCCTCGCGGTGTGCATGAATGCCTGCCTTGTGCAAAGCTAGCGTTATGCATATTGTGAGGTAGAGAGACCACACATCATGGACGCAAAATGAGGACTCAAAGAAGGGACATTCAATTGTGTGACTTAGACCTTTGCTACGCCCCCATCGCTTCACTCCACATTACCCCATGCACGGCCTCCGGGCCTCATCTTTCCTCCAATAAAGGTTTGAATCAATCAATCAATTTCATCTCGGGCCTGCCCATATATTCTTCTACAAATGGGGAGTCATTTATTCCAGGGTGCGAAATCGTACACACTTAAATGAGTTGGGACAAAAAAATGGCGCAGCTTCAACTGGTGGTGCAAGGCCGGAGAAACGGTGGTACTGGATGTCAACCTAGCTTCTCCCCACACCGACAGCGGATCCAAGGGCAAGTCTATGCACGTTCCTCGTACGGCGAGCGTCAACCGAAGACTGTCATCTTCGATATTAACGGCCGCCAAGACGACGTCGCCGCGTACCAATGCAAACCCACTTACGACGCCTCCGTCTGACCCGCCCCCCAGTGCTCCCCCGTCTCAACGACCCCACCCCGAAATTTCCAAGCTCAACCGACCAAAAGCGTCACGCGGGCAACGCAAGAGCCTCCGGTTCAACGGGGATGAGTCATGTAGCGACCGGCGCGCCACGGGTCCTCCGCGCCGAAGACGACGACGACGAAGGCGGGAGATCCTCACCCGGCGCAAGCCCTCTCACAAGCCTGGACGACGCCGGGCGCTCCTCACGAAGCTCGCGCTCATGTGCGCTCAGTATTAATATATATATATATATATATATATATATATATATATATATATATAAATATATATATATATATATATATATATATATATATATATATATATATATATATATATATATATATATATATATATATATATATATATATATATATATAGAGAGAGAGAGAGAGAGAGAGAGAGAGAGAGAGAGAGAGAGAGAACTCACAACAAGCGCGTAGACAGTCAGATACACAGCAATAGATAGCAATAACAAAGAAGGTTTACTCACGTAGCGGCAAGGGTACTTGCCTTCATCACAGTACAGTTGCATGATGCTGCAGCGTAGCGGCAATGGGACTTCCCTTCATCAGAGTACAGTTACTTGATGGAGCAGCAACATCATGCAACTGTACTCTGATGAAGGCAAGTGAGTAAACCTTGTTATTGTTCTTGCTGTGTATCCGACTTTTTACTTATACTATATATATATATATATATATATATATATATATATATATATATATATATATATATATATATATATATATAGCGAATCAGAAATTGGGAAATGAGGGGCTCGGTGAAATAACACAGAAAATAAGGGTTGGCAGTCAAGAAAACCTCGAACGGCAAAGGAGAGGTTGTGGTGGGTCATAGAAACAGATGAAGAGTTGTTTGAGTCAGAAAGAAGGTGGTGAAAAAATGACCGCCGGGTGGGATCCGAACCCACAACCTCCAGAATACCGGTCTGGTGCGATAACCACTACGCTACCGGCAGGATGGTTATCGCACCCCGCTGGCTACCACCCCCAAGTGCAGGAAACAAAAAATACCTTAACATAAATACCCGAGAAATTCTTTCGCTGCGCTAAATCTCATTGCTGTAATATGGACCAACTCACCCAGCAACACGTCTTACTGAGGTCTTTGTCTCACTTACCTTATTTTGTCGCGCTCTGTGTGCGTTTTTATTATTCTTTATTTTTACGGGGGAGTTTTTTATTCTTTTTGCTAACTCCGATGAACCAAGCTCAAACTTAAACAGCTCTGCTGTTGAAACATCCACGAGCCACTGTCATGATTGCCAGTGTCATAGACGTGCGTTCTTCAGGGACATTTCGGTACACAGGTGGAAGCGGTGAACCTCTCGGTCCGGCCTACTGCGCAGAGTGAAACGGAATGGCATCACTGGTGTTCGTGTGCATTCACTGGTGTACGAGTGAGCGCGCCGTACCACACTGACACCACCTCGGTAAAAGTACGGTACGAGAACAGTACGCATACTCGCGATGTGGCACGGTTACCCATTAGAGTGTTTTACAAAAGTAGCAGAACAGGCCTCTAATACTGGGATGGTGCAGAAACAATTTTGGCAGGGATAGGGATACCGGATTGACAACATAGAAGCTACCAGAGTCTTAACTGCCTTTTCAATTAGGCAAAGCCTGCACGCGCCGTCCTGGTGCGTGGTCAAAGCCTCAAAACAGCGAGCTGTTTCCTTTGCCTTCCCAGGGAATGTGTTGTACACCCGGAGTCTCGTTGTACGTGGATGGCACTATTTTTGGTACAAGTTGCTGCTACTGAGCGAAAAAGGTAAGCTGCCTGTGGGCCGTGGACGGGGAGACGTGTGCGTGCAGCAAGACTATTCCTGGGCCGGGAAACAGATACTCGTTGAGGCGCGCGTCTCAGGGGACGCGGTTCACTTGTCCGACGAACAGTACGGCTCGGGTGCGGGAGTTCCGGATGAAGAAGAGGAAGGGCCGGTCGGCGCGGAACCGCAGCGGGGCCATGCGCGAGGTGATGACCGCACTGCTGACCGCCGAGGCCTCGCTGCCCTCTTCGTTGACTTCGACCACCGCCTTGTGGACCACGTCCGTCACGCACAAGTCGCGGCCGCCGGTGACGCCCGACAGGTCGGCCTCGCTGTCGTCGAACATTTTGCGGACGCCCACCTTGGGCAGCACGTCCCTCAGCATGTACGTCTCCTCCAGGCGGAACCTGCACGTCGCGTCCTCTAAGCTCAGAGGACCGCACGTGCTCGGGAGCATTCCGCGGCCGTGAAAAGGGTACAACCAGAGTCCCTCAATGCTTTTTAAAGGCATTGGCGGACTCTGGTTCAACCTTGTATTTAGCTTTATTAAACTGTGAAACAGCGCTTAAACGTAGACAGTAAGAGAAGACACAGACAGGAGTGGTGACTATCAACTGAGCAATATTTATTGCTTGCTGAAATATAAAGTGCTCAGTTGATAGTCAGCGCTCGTGTCTGTGTCTTCTCTTGCTGTCTACGTTTAAGCGCTGTTTCGCAGTTTAATGATGAACCAATTAGCCCAAACCCAAACGTTAGTTACTTGTATTTAGCACTGCTTGGTAGTTTAGAAACCCCGGGAAACAGTCTTGTGAATGAAACACGAATGAGCAACGAAGCGCGGTGTGAGGCGCAGTTATTAAATTATTTATCGGAAAACGATATGAAATACGCGTGAAAGTGACGCAATAAACAATTTGAGATTCTCGTGTCTCTAGTGATTAGCAAAGTAAGTGTAATGATCAGCTACGTATGACTGATAATTAACAGAAGAATCGATCACTTCATTAATTAAGCTCGTAATCATTTTATTTTTGATAAGTACGTTCGGAAAGATATTTAGCTAAGCATATAGCTAACTATGTAGTTATGTTTTATATAAATCTCTGGTGACCTACATAACAAACACGTATAGTAATTTATGTTACCTATTACATTGACCACTGATGTTATCTGATACGGCTGTTTAAATGTATAAGGGATATTTCTCCCTAGTCTGCGCTAATTAAGAACGAAACGTATTTTTTTTTTTGGCGAGAAGTAATTTACATATTATAGAAATTACTTATTAATGATAAATAAACATGCTGCATTCGCCCTCCTCAGCACAGGTAACGGAACGCTAGAACAAGTAGAAAAATGTTACTATATCGGCAAGGTGGTTATTGTTGATCCGAACCACAAGAAAGAAATCAGGCGAAGAATATTAATGGGCTGGTGGTGGCTTGCTAGTGGTATATTTGGAAAGACACATCTTCAGTCTTTGTTACTACAATGAAGCCATGAGACAATTTCCCTTGTACGAAAATAAATCGCGCTATTTGTGTGTTCTGGCTCGCATTTTCCCGTTGGCGTTTCATTTGCCCATGGCTCTAAATCGGCACTGGATTCAGTAATAAAACTTGCACAAACGGGGGGTGGCTTTTGACGGACTATTGAACAGATTTCCCTATTTTGTTGTTTCTTTGGCGGGATGCTTTTCAATCGCCGAATGTACTCATTTCTTGCCATGACATGGCGGCCCGTTTGAGACAGGAATAACAGAACAGGATCATCATTGGCGGATCCCGAGGGGGGGTCTGGATGTCCTGACCCTGCCTTAATTTTGGAATTTATACCCCAAAGAAGATGACCCCTGGGGTTATAGCAGAAGTCTAATTGATGTTTTCCCAGTCGAAAAAGAGGACAAGAAAAATTTGTGTAGTTTGTCGTATTTTCGCGTCTCGTAGTGTCGTCTTGTATTCTTGTCGTGTCGTGATTCTGATGTTCTGTCGTGTGCCCTACTCCTGTACTAAGTTTGATGTTCCGTGGTGCCGAATTCCTGTGTTGTCGTGATCGTGATGCCCCATCAGTATAGTTACACATAGTTTGAATGTTATTGCACATTGTGAAGAGACGCGTAAATGGCAGTTCTGTTGTGACTACAGGAATGTTTGTCGCTGAGAAAATTGGCTCTGTCATTACAACAGAAATGCGTGTCGTGACAACAGATGGCTTTGTCGTAACAACAGGACTTCTGTTTTTTTGTCGTACGACAGGGATTCTTGTTCGGTTTTTGGGGTATTCCTGTTGTGATTTTAAACTGGGTTGTTTCTTTTTCTTGTATTTTTGGTAATGCGAAATTTTGGTGAATAAAAAAGGCTACTATTCTCCTCTCCCCCATCATCATCATCATCATCATCACTAATGAGAGCTGACCTTCCTTTCATAAAAAAACCTGCATCCGCCCTTGAACGGGATAATGCAACAACGCTTAGAATCCCCCTCCACAGAATCCTTCATTTTACCGTGCTCGCTTACCTAGGCAAGTGTACTTCGACCATGGTCTCCCGGAGCCGAGAGACAGCTCTTCCGAGTGCCTCGAGGGTCAAATTCCTCTTGAGCGCTTCGATGCCCCTGCGTTGAGGTAGAAGGATGGTCATGCTGTAGTCCAGGCCAGCGTAGGGAAGATCCAGAACATGCGCATGGATTTCTCGCGCATGCGCGTATCCCGTCTTCATTGTCCCTCGCATGGTGCGCACTTCCGTCGGGAAGGCCCCGTCCGCGTGGAAGGGTGCCATTATCGTTTTCGCTTTGTCGAACATTGTGCGCCAAGTTCCCTTGAAGTAGATGGCGTTGATGAGAATCAGCCTGGTGGCCTTGTCCAGCGGTTCATCGAACAAAGTGGATATCTTATGCTGCGTCTTCTGGCTCACCCACGTGTTGATGGAGTCCACCGCCTTCCGTCCGGCTCTGGCAAAATCCGCCTCGAAGAGCTCCGCTCCAAAGTAGCGCTTCAGGATATCCACGTAGCTGGGCAGTACATTCAGATCCTCGTTCACCACGGCTGCGTTGGCGACCTTGATCGTAGAGTTGGACGGAGCTAGCAGCAGGAGACGCTGCTCCGAGTGGGCGACCGCGACGCCGTCTTCTTCGATCCGGGCGGTGGCGTAGCCGATCGCGTCGTACAGCTCGCGCCGCGTCATTCCACGGGCCCCGGCGTACGCCATGCCGAGGGCCGTGGCCACGCTGTACGGCGAGTAGAAGACGTTTTGGTCCTCGGAGCGGGGCAGAACCGGCAGCAGCCGCAAGGCGAACCAGTTGTCGGCCGCGGCCAGCTTGGCGCCGCCTCCGGACGCCGCGGCGACGGCGAGGATCAGGCACGCCAGCTGCGCCAGCATACTGCAGGGTCCCTGGAAAAAGTATACCGAAGACAGGTCGCAATGGAAGATTCGCATCGATTACAGGCAGCCCGCTGAATGAAGCCACGTTTATTGATGTTCCTATGAAAGAGAAACAGCAAAACGCCCCCCCCCCCTTCCGCCCCCCCCCCCCCCCCCCCCAAAAAAAAAAAAAGAAATCCCGGGCCATCCTCACAACGTGAAACCTGAGGAGGAGTGAAGCATGCAGTGTATACGGGTATTCTTGGCGCCTCGGTGTTTTTGCCCACGGAGGTGAGACCTTTGGTGGGTAGAAGTATACAGCTTTGCTCTAAAAGTCTCGTGTGTTTGAAGCACGAAGCGTTCTAGAGCAAGGCGTTGGAAAACGAGAGTCCCGGTGTGTTCTCTTAGTACGTGTTCTTGTTCACGGAGATAAAACATTCTAGCGCGAGGCATTGGAAAACGAGTGTTCCAGTGTTTTAGTACCGTGACTACATGAAACAAGGACAACAGGAGACGCCGACAACGCGAGCCTCTCAGGGGCTTCACCCCTAAAATAAGACAGCCCTCCTGAGCCGTTTATACGACTGCGAACTGCAACAGGTAACCAAAAGATTTTAAGGTGCCATGAAGACGAACTACAACTTCGTTTAATTTGGAAAACTAGGCTTCAGTACCTCCCTCACTTCTATTCCAGCCGTGAAAGAAGCTTTTTCGCCGAAAAAAACGCAAGAAATACTGAAAAATTGCGCCCACCTCCCCGCGAGGGGAGCCCTGTGTAGATGCGGCGCATCGTGGGGTTCACTTGATGTTTCCGTTGGATTGATTCTGAAATCGCGTGAAACGTGTCGGGAACGCGTATGATTATTATCTTTTATGATTATTTTAATGTTTTATTGGCCAATCTTGGTCAATCTATCTAAGTGGTGTGCTTGGGGCTTCGCTGTCGCAACGACCTTTACTCCATCATTGTTGCTGTAAGTGGGAGCTTCTTTTCTCTTATTGCAAGTGTTAATCATTGCCCCATCATGCGTTGTATCAGTAGCATCTTGACGTAGTTTGAATGAGTCAAGGATATGAGGCGCGTTCGTAGCATTTGATTCTGTCTCGGTTTTGTGGCGCAGTGGGAAGAGCACCATGTACCTCGCGTTCCGCCCACAGGGTCGTGGGATCGAAACCGGGCGCCGCTAACTATTATTTTTTTTATAGTGTAGGGGGAGGTGCGGACAACGCCGTATGGAGGGACAAGGCGAGTGAATGAGATGCAGTCGCATCTAAAACGTTCAAATTCCGCGCTACAGTGACGTCATATCGGCCAGCACTACATAATTTTCAGTGTGTTAATTCTACGTTAGCACTCATATGATGCGATGAAACGTGTGGTAATTTAAAGGTACACCCACAAAGTACCCCAGCCAGAATGCCCCACAGAGGTTCGCGGCATCTCCTTTGGTTCGACTCAACGGCAAAGCGAAGACAGGCTCTAAAGGGACTGGGCGAACCATGAGATTTATTGGCCGAGAGGTACAGAAATACACATCGCCGAGACAGGGCTAAGAGCTACACCGTACCGACGCGCGCCTCAAAGCCCGAACTCGAACGGGCTGCGGTGGCCGAGGTTACACGTGGGCTGCTACCGAGGTAGGCCTAGGACACCTACCCGTACGTACGATTGGGGTTAAGGGCCCCGCTCCTAACCAGTGGCTGCGAGGGTGCGGACGAGCCACGTCAAGTTCCGAGATCCCTACTCTCGGTCCTCCATCTTCCACCTCCCATCTCCCCCCGCAAAGCTCCCGCGCCCCGCTCGAAGGGCCCTAAACAGGTTCCAAGATTACGATTTAACGTGCGCAATCGCCGGAGTACTATCCAAGGAATGTCCTGCCGCAAAAATGGTTTAAAAGCGTTGAGTATTACCCCAGTTACCGTTCATTAAAAAGGGCCAGCAATAAGGCCTGGAGCTTTTACCTTCTCATCACGCCTCCAAAGCACTGCGGAAGCTGTGACGTCACCTACCAGGCGCAAGACCTCCCACAGAAACAGGACAAAGCTCCTTGTAGACCGTGCAGACAGATGCTTGCCGCGGTCGCGCGTGTAGCGGCGTTTCTGTCTGCAGAGGCTCTCCGTGTTTTTCAGTGTTATTCATATCTTGTAAACGACGCGCTATATCTACGATCTCAGCTAAGCTTGTAAGAGGGATGGCGACGATCGACATTCGTCCCGACTAAGACATTCGTCTACACGGCGACTTTCAATTGACAATTGAACGCTCGCCTGCAAGCGCGTCCTGTGCATTTACAATGAGACACTCGATAGACAATTGGTTCAACGGCCTTCCGAAGGCCTTTGAAACGGCCGTGTAGCACAGGTGTAAGACGATCGACATTCGTCCCGAATGCGGTTCCAGCGCCGCTCGCTGGAACCGCACCCGCATATCCCCCAGAGCATGGAACGCTGATTTGCTACAGCGTTTAAAAGGGGCCCATCAATAGCCGCGCCGTACTGTTCAGTGTTTCGTGCGTCATATAGGCTGCGTAAGAGCATTCTGCCGCACGTCAGAGCGCGGCAGTATGGCGACGAGGATCGGTAGGTAAACAAGGAAAGAATGCGCGTTTGTGCGGCCCGGGCTTTACGCAGAGGTGTGATATTTGGTATGCTTTGTCGTGAAGGGGTACTCTAGGGACTGCGCAATTGAAAGGGCGACCTTCGGAAGCCTGCTTATGGTCTCTGGATCGGGGCAAAGAGGAAGGTTTCTGGGTGAGGAGGAGCGATGGCGGTGGCGGGGCAGTTCTTGCCCGCCGGCGCGTCGGCCCGCGAGTCGACGTAGCAACGGGACGTATGTCGCGGGCGAACGCGCGCGCCGCGCTCGCGGGAAGAGGAAAAGGGGATCCAAAGCATACCCACAAATGGTACTAGAGGACCTACTATAATCTTTTAGTCATGCGTATCAGCGATGGGTTGATACGCATCAGCCCATCAGCCCATGTGATGGGCACAAAGGGGCTTGGGGTGCGGCCTGACCGCGGCGACCATTGCCGGCAATGCACTCCCTCACCAGAGCAGGACTGGCCACCCTGGTGTAGTAACGGCCACAAACTCCCATGAATACGCCAATTAACCCACGGCCCTCAGTCCCCAGCGGCTGCGAAGCAAATGACCACGGCGGCGGTCAGACCTGTGACGCAGCAGAGGGTGCTAAGAATCCCTGGATCCGGACAGGCCGCCAATGGAATCTGAACCTGGCAACGTTTAACGCGCGAACCTTATCTAGCGAAGCAAGTCTCGAGGTGTTGTTCGAGGAATTAGAGGGCATTAAATGGGATGTAATAGGGCTTAGCGAGGTTAGGAGGGCAGGCGAAGCCTTTACGGTGCTGAAAAATGGACACGTCCTATGTTACCGTGGTCTAGAGGACAGAAGAGAACTGGGAGTGGGATTTCTAGTCAATAAAAGCATAGCTGGCAACATACACGAATACTATAGCATTAACGAAAGGGCAGCAGGTCTTGTAATTAGGCTCAATAAGAGGTACAAGCTCAAGGTGGTGCAGGGCTACGCGCCCACATTCAGCCTCGATGACCAAGTAGTGGAACGCTTCTATGAAGATGTGGAATCGGCAATGGCTGAAGTAAAAACACAGTATACCGTAGTTATGGGGGACTTCAATGCTAAAGTAGGCAAGAATCAGGCTGCAGACAAGGCAGTTGGGAACTATGGTCTGGGCTGTAGAAATAGCAGGGGGGACCTTCTAGTTGAGTTTGCAGAACGCAATAACCTACACATAATGAATACCTTTTTCTGTAAACGGGAGAGTCGGAAGTGGACCTGGAGGAGCCCGAATGGGGAGCACACAAATGAAATAGACTTCATATTATGCCATAAGCCTGGCGTCGTGCAAGATGTGGAAGGGCTCGGAAGGGTAAGGTGTAGTGACCGCCGCATGGTAAGATCTCGAATTAGGCTAGATTTGAGGAGGGACCGCAACAAGCTAGTACGAAAGAAGCCGATAAATGAGCTAACAGTAAGACGCAAAGTAGAAGGATTCAGGATCGCGCTGCAGAACCGATATTCCGCTCTTAACGAGGAAGCCGAGCTTACGACACAGGAAGATAGCGACAACCTTACACGCATTATCACGGAGTGTGCAGTAGAAGTCGGGGGCACTATGGCTAGACAGGATACTGGTAAACCTTCACAGGAGAAAGATCTAATCAGGAAACGGCAAACCATGACAATCTCTACCGCAGCTGACAAAATATAACTAGTGGAGCTCTCGAAGTTAATCAATAAGCGTAAGACAGACAGCTGACATACGGAAATATAATATGGAGAGCATTGAATACGCTGTAAAGAACGGAGGTAGCCTGAACGCAGTGAAGAGACGTCTTGGCGTGAGGAAAAATCATATGTATGCACTTAAGGATAAGCAAGGCAATGTCATCACAAATAGGGATAAAATAGTCACAGTGGCCGAGGAGTTCTATAGGGATCTGTACAATAGCCGGGACATGCAGGATAATGCCGAACGAGACAGTAGTTCAAAGGAGATAGACATCCCACCAGTAACGACCGAAGAAGTAAGGAAGGCTTTGAAAGAAATGAAAGGGGGCAAAGCACCTGGTGAGGATCAGATAATAGCAGACCTCTTGAAGGATGGCGGAGAAATTGTGCATGAAAAACTGGCAAACCTGTACACGCAATGCCTAATGACCGCAATGGTACCGGAATCTTGGAAGAACGCGAACATCATTCCAATCCATAAGAAAGGCGACATGAAGGACTTGAAAAATTACAGGCCGATCAGCTTACTGTCAGTCGTCTACAAGGTATTTACCAAGGTAATCGCTAACCGAATTTCTGAAACCTTAGATTTCAGTCAACCTAAAGAACAAGCAGGGTTCCGTAATGGTTATTCAACAATGGACCATATTCACACGATCAATCAGGTGATAGAGAAGTGCGCTGAGTATACTGAACCCCTATATATAGCCTTCATAGATTATGAGAAAGCATTTGACTCGGTCGAAACCCTAGCAGTTATTCAGGCATTACAGAACCAGGGGGTAGATGAGCATTATGTAAGAATACTAGAGGATATCTACAATGGGTCTACAGCTACCATCATCCTTCATAGGGAGAGCAGTAAAATACCTATAATGAAGGGTGTCAGACAAGGAGACACAATCTCTCCAATGTTATTCACAGCATGTTTACAAGAAGTATTCAGAACATTGGATTGGGAACAGGTGGGAGTAAGGGTTAATGGAGAATACCTCAGTAACCTCAGATTTGCTGATGACGTTGCCTTGCTAAGTAACTCGGGGGACGAATTGCAAAGCATGCTTTCCGCACTGGGCGAACAGAGTAGAACCGTGGGCCTGAAAATTAATATGCAGAAAACTAAAGTAATGATCAATAACCTCGGGACAGCACAGCGGTTTGAGATAGGTGGCGAGGCAGTGGAAGTGGTAAGCGAATATATCTACTTAGGCCAAGTTGTGACCCCAGATCCCAACCATGAGGCAGAGATAATTAGAAGGATCAGAATGGGGTGGGGTGCATATGGCAGGCATTCTCAGATAATGAATAGCAGCCTACCATTGTCGCTGAAGAAGAAAGTGTATGACAACTGCATCTTACCGGTACTCACCTACGGGGCAGAAACTTGGAGGCTCACTAAGAGGGTTCAACTTAAATAGAGGACGACTCAGCGGGCAATGGAGCGGAAATTCATAGGTGTAACATTAAGGGACAAGAAGAGAGCGGAGTGGGTCAGGGAACAAACGCGTGTTAAGGACATACTAGTAGAAATTAAGAAGAAGAAATGGACGTAGGCAGGGTATGTAATGCGCAGGCAAGACAACCGTTGGTCGTTAAGGGTAACAGAGTGGATCCCTAAAGAAGGCAAGCGCTGCGGGGGGCGGCAGAAGGTTAGATGGGCAGATGAGATCAAGAAGTTTGCGGGGATATATTGGTCACAGTTGGCACATGACCGAGGTAATTGGAGAACTATGGTAGAGGCCTTTGCCCTGCAGTGGGCGTAGATAGGCTGGTGATGATGATGATGCTGATGATCAGCGATGGTTAGTTTCGGCGGCAGCCAAACGCACAAACAAGATTCTGTAACGTCATAGAAACGTTGCCGTAAAGGGGAGTCGCCACTGCTTCACGTGTTTTCTTTAAGATCTCCATTAATTCCTCGACGTTTCTGATAAAACTGGCACCATTGTTATGAGGGCGAATCAGTCTTTCTAATGAACCCAACTTCTATTTTGTCAATAATAATAATATAACAAATTTTTCTAATGTTTCCTGACATATTTCCATTTCAAAATAATGTATACCCGAGTTATTAAATTTCTTTTGCCAAGAATACAGTTACTATGTGCAGAACCAACCTTCGATTGCTGTCGATGTGATGTCATGAACATCGTTTCGGACGCGCGACAGAACTCAGTTATTCACTGAATTCGCAAAAGTTTCAAAAATATGAAAATAATTTTAAATATCCCCCACTACACTCTTAATCTGGTTCCACGTAAGATCCACTTAGTAACTGGAACTTTTTTGCAAAAAAGTTCCAGTTATATATTTGGAACCGTGTTCCACATATCCTGAAAATTAAGTGGAACAGTGCCCCACATATTTTTGCAACTAAATTATGTGGATCGGCGTTCCAAATAAAAGTATGCGGATCACTGTTCCAAATAAAAGGGTAGTTTAGGTTACTGGAACAGTGATCCATGTAAAATGATGATGGAATTTATCCGGTGCGCCGTTCCAGGTACCTTCAGGCCAGCTGTTTATATAAAACGGTGTTCCTATAGACATTGGGAAGCTGTCTATGGGACTCCACTTTTCAAATATTTCTGCTTTCCTGTCGGTATACACCGAGGTCATATGCCAGGCTGGCGGATGCATTGGTATCAGCAGGAAACCGCAAGCACCATTTTAACACAGCCTTGATATATGACCCGCAGTAATACCAACAATTGGAAAGCATAAATCACCGCAGCAGTGTGGTCCCTGACAGTTCCCAACAGTTGCCTATCGGAGCAAAGTTCTATATAAAAGTTGGTCTGAGGCACCTAGAGCGGCACACTGGTCTTTGGCTTCATCCACAGAATCCTGTTCTTGGTTCCAGCTGCATGTAAAAGAAACAATATACTTGCATTAAAATACGCACGAAACCAACTATTATGACTCATAAACTGCTTTTCAACATACTATACAACTTTATTGGGTGTTAATATGATACATTTCAGATTCGAATAGCTGTCTATTTTAAATTGCACAGAAAATGACCAACGTACAAGGAATAAATACCATACCGAAAACACTAGGCTCCAAGTGGCATTTTCACATATTCACCTTTACTCAAAAACATGGTTAATAAAGACGGTATTAGGGGCAACTGCTTCACAAATAAATAGACGTGCGCGTCTACGCGGCACTGACACAGACATTATACAACAGTGAGCACCAAATATGTTGTCTTATCAGATAAACCAAGGTAATTCAAAGGCGGAACGACTCATTGCGCTTGCCATACTATGTTTGCGCATAACTGTTTAGGAAAACGCTATTAAATTGTAGGGAAAGGCCTAAAAACAAGCCATACACGGTTGTATTATCACAAACCTACAACAGTGCAGTGCAAGAGTTTTGGAAAACAATGCTCGAGCCAAGATTAACGATAAAACATTTTGACACGAGAGGTCACATGTGGCAGTATGCCACCATTAAAACATGATTATTAAAGATAGTAGTTTCCTGACACCAGACGTAAGTGTAACATCAAGCTATTTGTAGGCAAAATCATACCCAGCTTTCTCGCTCAAAATTACAACCTCTCGGGAACCTAGAAAAACCACTTTAGGAAAATGACATTTTACAGAAAGCTAGAAGTCAACGTGAAGATTAAAACGCTGAAAGAACATTTGAAGTTTCTAAATATGTTTTTGTGTAATTCGCTGTCAAATCTAACTCCCCATGCATTTCTATGGGATAGTTCCCATGGCTCAGGAACCCAGTCACGCAACGTGCCAGACTTGAAACTGTGCACAAAGCAAGCATTCACCTCAAATATTAGCTGTGCAAAATAACATTTTCATTTCGCTAAAAAATTGCAGAGTAATCACTGTTGAAAGGACTGCCATGAGTGGGAAAGCTGCACATGTAGACTTTATGAGCGTCCTGAAAAGGCCTGACTTAAGGCACGTTACTTGCCCCAACAATTTGTAGTTGTTTAAAATAATTCATCCCAAGAAATCTCACAAAAGCCAGCGTGAATCTTATATAATTTTGCAAACCAGGTAGCTGGAAGCATGTTACACATATTAAAATTTAACAAGCAGACTAATTATATACGTCATCAATTCAAGCGGGAACCAGCCAGACATCCTTAAGAAGCAAACAAGCCAGCGTTGAATCATACAGGTGACTAGTTTTACAAAGCAGACTTGAAAGCATTTTTTCCAGCCTCAACATTTTACTTTAGGTGAAATTAACAGTTGCGTGCTATAAAAACCCTCCCGTCTTGCTATCAGTGTAATTGTGACCAAAGCCCTGCTTCTGCCAAGCAAGAAATGCAGCTTTGTTCAAAGAAGAAAACTTGTTCAAGCCAAATACGCACATTTGCAATTCTTCTAGGTCATGGGTGTCAGCTCACATCCAGTACTAAAATTTATCAATGAAGGCGGAAGCCATCTGCGTAAATAATCACTGTTTCTTTTGCATCAGCAGCAGCACTGCCATGAAAAAAAATCTCATGAGCTACACTTGAACATTAAGGACGTTACAATGCGGTGCCATGAACTACATTAACACCCACTATAGATTCAAAGGCAGCCTGCGCATTTTGCCAATGATGAAAAATAAGGCACGACTTCAGTGTTCAGTTGAAACGAAACTTGCATGTGCCAGTAACTTAAACCTCTTCATCTGATTTCACCCCCTTCATGCCTATCATCTGAACTACTTCATGCCTTTCAAGAGATACTTTAACCTCTACCAATAATTTAAAATCCCAAGTAGAGCCGAACACTTCAAGTATTTCAACAGAGACTCCAACTTAAATGACACCAGACCACTGTCAAACTTCTCATGCTTTCCGAGAACTCCCTGCAAAAGTCCCAAGAACTCTCCAAAGGCACACAACCATATGAACATGATGACACGATGAAAAAGATGACATGCGGCGAAAAGGCTGACCACATCCTGAAGTGACAATGCAGGCGGCGAATCCGTGATGTGTTTCTTGCGGGAAATATTGATGTCGTTAGTCCCTTCTCTCAGAATAACCGGGCCTCGAGAAGACTTACTGATCACCTCATGTACCTTCAAGGAAACAAGAAAATTTTGTTACATGGTTGCTTTAAATGAGTGAGTTGCTTAGTCCCTTTCATAACACAGTAATTGATTTAAAATCAGTGATTTCTTGGGTTTTTTCTGAGAGTGCTGCTAAAGGTGAAAGTGCGCTGAATAATATCACCCCAGACAATCAATGAAATTGCCCTGATTCTGGAAAGTATCCAACTTTGGCGCATCGGTATCCTGAATATAAGGTTTTTTTTTATCCTTGAGAGGTTTCGTTTATTAATCAAATAATAATTACTATAATCACCTTTCGGCATTATATACTACACACCTTCTCTCTGCAAAAAATTTTCTATGTACTGTATAATGTGCTCCCAGAATGCTGTAGATAACTATCTTATTATAACTTACAGCTAAACGATGTTTCTACCACAAAGAAATAAATGGCCAGTCATAGGAAATCATAAATATCGCACTGTGGTAAAAATGTTTTTGTGGAATTAGTTCCACCTGAAATATTTCCCTCTCGATATGTATTACCTCCATGGTTCGTAGTGGTATGAGGCAGAAGTTGAGCTGACTAATGCTGAACTAGGCTTTTGCACAATTTTCTTATAAATCGTTTAGACCACAGACGTCACTTTCTGTGGTCTAAACAATTCCCTTAAAAAAAATTAACCCTTATTTAACCACCTGTCAAAATCCAATGCAAGCATTACTCATGCTACGCCTGTATTTGGGAGTATTATTGGTGCTACGGGCGTATTAAAAGCGGGAAATTTAAATCGTCAGTTGCCACCGTATTGTTGTAGCAGCAATCACATTGGGCGTGTCCGTGGTGCTGGCAAATCACGACAACAACTCTCAAGGTGTAAAAGCTAAATATTTACAAAACTAAAATACAAAATAGTGGTTTTTTGGCCACTGTTGGAGCATCCGTAATAGGCGGAATGTGAACACAATGGCCAATATTGGAGTTCACGATAACTTCTTAACTCTGCGATTTTATTAGGACGAACAGACCCAGAAATTGAGTCTCGCAAAAACAAAATGCCAGCTTACCCAACCAAAATTAAGACCCGGGTGTTTCTGCCAGGGCCGTCTCAAAGTGCACTTCCAGGAAAGTTTCGCTAACGTGTTCCGAAAAGCTCCTACTGTCACCTTGAGCCACAGGCCAAGTTGTCACTGAAAAGAAATTTCAAACCATTAGTTATAAAGAAACTACCTAAAAACGCGCCATGAAAGACCCAAAAATAGCAGTGCGTACTTACTTGTAGATTGCAATGATTTCATCCCGTGTAAGAGCTTCCCTTCTGATGATACACTTCCAAGAAAGGGTCCAAATACAATTAAAATGGCCATATGCATTCCTTCTACCACTGTTTTAGGTCTATCTTCGCCCTATTGCCTAGAAAATAAACAGTACAAAAATATCAGAGAATAAATGTATGCCTTGCTTTAACCAGGGAGCACGAGAAAATATTGAACAATGTCTGATTCGTTCCACGAAAGTATAATGTCTTTTTTACAGCGGAAGCCCTGGTAATCTTTTCTTGCTAAACAATTCGAGATATGAAAATATTTGAACATACTTTAAACTCACCTGTCCTTGGTCTATGCGAACTGGTGAATATCTGCACAATATGCAGAACTCAAAAAAAAACTCTTTTGTGGCTTATAAGCTCCACAGGGCATTCATAATCCGCCACAATCTCCCCGACGACCCTTCAGCATGCCAAAGATGTCTTCATCCAGTGAATGCCACAGCCATGACTTCGCAGGAGCATGTAAAGAAAGGAAATAATTTGTTTTCATTTTTTTTTGCAGAGGAACAAAAACATTTGTCACAACCTATCAGTGGAGGGCCAAACGTCTCCACAGTCGGCCATATACTCTTTCTGAACAGGTCATAGAGTATGAATACAGAATGTAGCAATCTGCTTTTGCAGTATAATTTCTATCTTCAAAGGAGAACAGAAATCGATTAATGTTTGGTACACATCATGATGCAACAACTTTGCACCCGAGCGTTTTGAAAATTATTCCAACTCTCGAGCTGCCACTGACTATGATAGTATAAAATGGCAGGAATGGTATATTTTTAAACTTACTTTGTGACGTTAAAACTTCTAATAGTCCACACGTGAGTTTTATGGGTAATTATTCTGAGGTCTCAGGTTACCACTGACATTGACAGCATAGAAACGGCACCACACTTTCTGCGTGTTTCCACCTGCCTTCCCCTTCACAAAAGGAACGTTTTGTTACTACGCTACTGCTCAGACAACCACTTTCCCTTGCATTTCACTACACGTCAGGGAGCCAACTAACGTTGACTAGTGTAAATAGACCATCTGAATTCATCGAAGGCATTGGAAGAAACAAGGAAAAACAGCACACACAGCACAGATAAACGTAAGCAGTGCTCCCGCCAACTCCTTGAACGCACATCAACATTAGGCGGAATAGTGTGATTAGCACCGTAAATTTATGGCTCTCAGAAGACCAACACAACGCAATTAACACGGAAGACGCTCCGACAAACATGTTGGGCAGTGTGTGCGCGTGAGACAATAGCGTGCGACTAACCCGAGAAGATTCTGTACCGCTGACAGGTACAGCAACCGTCAATATACAACTAAGCAACACCACACGATAAGGGGACATGCAGACTCGAGAAATGCGCGCACCAGCCACTTTCTAAATAGCACTAGCTAACGTACGCAGTCAGAAATGTCAAGCCGACTCCGACCCACAAACACACAAGCTTAAGTGAATAACGGCCGCAAACGTTTCTCGCATCGAACAGGCAGCGGAGCGGCACGTTTATCGGACGCAGTGATGAACAAGTCAAAGAACAACAACCGTTACCAGAACACAAATAAGCAGCACTGACCTTTTTTGCGCCTCCCGGCAAAACTTCACTTCGTCGAACAGTAAATACAGCCCGAGGACATGAAGAAATCCGCAGTTTCACGCCACAACCAAACTGGTAACCGTTCCCGCCAGCCTGACCGACAGGCCGACAGTTCATTTAGTACATCAGGCGCATAACGCGAGCAATCGAGAAAACCGCTATAGAAGGCCACTGGTGGCGCTGCATGCGGACGAACAAAAACTAGCTTCCGTAAACGTTGAGACGTAGGTGCGCTGCTGTCGTTAAAAGTGTTCACGCAGTCCCGTTTTTCCCTCATCGTCGTTGTACCCGTTGCCGTCCCACTATACCATGCATCAACGCAAGCGGCGCTGCCTTGTATTCTTTCCTCCATGCTGTCAACGCATGCGCACGGCATGCCGCACTGAAGTGGCGGTAGTTTCGTAATCGTTTCGGCCAACGTCTTCTTCCTCCGTGCCTTTGGCGATGCACGCCGTGGCCAGTGACCAGTCCGCGGAAGAGATCACAAGCTCGGCACCCTTGATCGCTTATATTTGCTTCGGAAAATTGGAGTAGGCCTCTAAGCGGACGTCTACGCGGCTCTGACCCTGGAACAAAGAGCTCAGATATTAGCCAATTTAACACGTTAGTTGGGCTAAAGTTGTTTCTCTCCGCGGTCCGTGAGCGCGTGCGGTATGTGTGCATAAACTTTGATGACAGCTTTATTTCGTTCTTTGCAGTGAAAACAAAGCGACGCTTCTTTATTGACTGCCTTCTCTTGACAAGTCTTTCCAATACCAATAATATATACTGCGACGCTCTTTGATACCCACGTTATAGAAAACTACTTCCGCATAGTGAATCCAGGGTGATTACTCGCTAATTAGCGAGTAATAATACTTTTGCCCGTTTTCCAGCAGTTTTTCTTCATGAACACCAATAGTGCAGGAAAATAGCAACGGGGGAACCAGCAGGAGAAGGCAGGTCATTCGGTGAACTTGAATTACTACGGCAAGTAACAACATTAGGGTAACACTGCGAATTTTCACGATACTGCAATGCATAATTTGAAATAAGAATGCCATTTCAGTATAAATATATAGAATGTAAGGCAGATGCTGCGGGGCAGATTTAGTTCTCCGGGTTTTGAGTCATTCTCCTCCTGCAAAGAGGCTTTCGTTTTTGCTTGTGGAGATTACTAGCCGGGACGAGACAAAATACAAAAACGAACTTCTTAGCATATAACTGCAAGCGTAGCATGATGTGTGTGGTGTAAAATGTGACGCAGTCGGTTACCATTATGTATGTACCCCATCACAACATAAGTAACGTGGACTACGTACCAGTGAGCGCGTACTACACCACAGCGAGATGATGGCTGAGTGTTGAACAAAAACTGCCATTTCTGCTAAGCTTTGTAAACCAAATGGCCTCAACAAACCAAATGGCCTCAACAAGTATTTCGTAATGAAGATGTTCACACAAGCACCAAGAATTCTTCAGCGCTATAGCAGCTATGGCTTTGCCCGAACGGCATATGGGGAAAGGGAAGACGTTTAGTCCTTCTCAAATTGAAGTCACTGGTGATTTTGTACTTGACACCTCAAATTAGAAAAATACGATGCTCACGAAAGCGGTTTGGGTGCTGCAGAACACCTGGAAATGGGTTCCTGCAATTTCTTCTTTTGCCTAAGATATCCTCCTCTCGACATTTTTAATGCTTTGTACGGCGTTGAAAAAAAAAGTGGGATTTCGTTTTCTGTCAAGGGACATCACTAAAACTACAGCTTAGCCGTATTATGAAAGTTAACTGCTAAAAGGCAGTTTCATAGATGTCGGCGAAGTTCATTAATTTTATGTGTGGTGTGCGCGTGCATATTAAACGCGCACGTGCATCTTGGGTCAAAAAGCACCTAATATATATGCGGTTCATTGTTTCAGTTGATGCATGAAAGAGTGCATACTTCACTGCCGTGCACGAGTTATATGGAACAAGACACGAGCAAAAAATATACAAACGCACTCTCCCCAACCGTTTACTGGGACATAAGTGGAACAGTAACCGGAACCGCCGACATCGCATGACCCCATTTCTTCGGTTCCAGATAAAAACCACGAACATAAAGAAAACAAGCTGACGGCTCCAGATAAGATCCACCTATATGCCTCGTTCCAGTTATTCTTTCGTTCGGATCCACATAAAATATATGGATCACCCTTTTTAACTGGAACTTATATGGAACCAGATTAAGAGTGTAGAGGGCGACGAGATGCAACGTGATTTTTTTTATAATATATTGTGCGTTATACGTTTCTTTGTATCCTTAGTTATTCCGAAACTTAATTTGAGATCGGTCGTATGGAACACTTTGGATGTAACCGAGGCTGAGAACCTTGAAGATGTACAAAGACGTTTTGTAAGATTTAATGATGATAGGCGTTTTGCTCGAAGAGTGTATTACCAGTACGAACACATGTTCGAAAAACTGCACTTAGTTACACTGTCTAAAGGAAGGAAGGATGTCGATTTTGTATTTCTGTTTAAATGTTTGCATGATGTGATTGAGTGCGACAGTTTCATGTCGTCAATACAATTGCGGGTACCCAACAAGTACTATCGAGAATTCATTGTGTTAAGTAAAAAGATTTTATTCTCGTGTGCAACGACTGCGTAATTTGTATCATAATGTGAGATCTAATGATGTTGATAGCTTTAAAAATAATATCTGCATTTAAACTGGCTCTTGCAGTGTTATAGTGTCTCATGTGTTAGAACTCACGTTTTCTGTCTTTTCTAATGTACTTTTTTTTACTTTTACTTTTCTTTTTTTCTGTTGTTTGTGCGCCACCGTCTAAGGCCACGAGCTGTTGGTGGGCACGTACGAAAAAAGGTGAATCAATGAATGAAAGAAAGATTTGTCCCAAACATGCTTTCAGAACAGATCCCGCGGTATTTATTAGGCACGGAAAGTCGCCCAACTTGACTTTTCTTCTGAGCAATACTCACATACAAATTTTTGGAACATATTTAAGGATGCGTCTTTAAGTTCCAATGTTAGACGCGTGCATTTACCAAATTGGAGTGACCGTCCACATATTTCTAACACTCCTGCCCGGCTGCACCTGAACTTTACAAGGGGAGAAAATTAGCAGCCATTCTATTCTGTGAAGGTGGTTGACCAGCGAAGCTGCATAAAATACATATCCCACAAACGGTTAAGGAATGCACCGGACATCTCCCTCATGGTCAGAACCCACGGCCCAGCCTCCTCCACCTCCCGCTGTTCCATCACGCTACCACCACATCCTCCACCATTATCGCAACCTTCGCCTCACCTTGCTTCAACCTCACGCTCAACTAACCGAGGAGGAAACAGTCTCGCGTCAATTGCAAACAATTAAACACCTATTACAACACACCCATCCTCCACTTTCTCCTGCCCAATACCTCCTCCCCTCTCACTTGTCATCATCATCATCATCATCATCAGCCTATCTACGCCCACTGCAGGGCAAAGGCCTCTCCCATTATTCTCCAATTACCTCGGTCCTGTGCCAACGGGGACCAATTTATCCCCGCAAACTTCTTGATCTCATCTGCCCATCTAACTTTCTGCCGCCCCCTGCAACGCTTGCCTTCTCTAGGGATCCACTCTGTTACCCTTAATGACCAGCGGTTATCTTGCCTTCGCATTACATGCCCTGCCCACGTCCATTTCTTTTTCTTAATCTCTACTATCCTTAACACGTGTTTGTTCCCTGACCCACTCCGCTCTCTTCTTGTCCCTTAATGTTACACCTGTCATCTTCCGTAACACCAAAATACCTGGTGTTATTCTTAGAACCAACTTACAGCAAAATCTTCTATAAACTTAGACATTTTATTTAGAAATTTGGGTGACTAGTTTTAAACAGAAAAACAAACAATTCAATTATGTTATGTTTCAAGAGATATGGATGTGTGTGGAAACGTGCTTATTAACCCCTTTATCCTGGATGCGTTGAAATCTTCAGATTCTAAAATCAGTCCCATGCATCTAGATCAGCAATTTTTGTAGTGAGAAACCAGAAAAATAACAGTACGTGATTAAGAGGAAAAACTTAGAAAAGGGCATTGCTAGCGTTTAACTTTCCATTCTGCGGGTGGTATGGTAGCCGCCACACAAGTTCCACCCAATAGTTTTTCTCAGTCACAACGCCGCAACACAGCCCAAGCCAAGGCCAGTACGACACAATGCCTTTTTTCATTTAACATAACCTAACCTAAGTTAACGAGCTCAACTTGAAGCATTTGTATAGTGCAACGTCGGTACTCACACCGGTACTTACCGCTACTTATATGACGCCGTCCCCAAGTAGGGCCAATTATAAGCAAGCAAAACAAAACTTTTGTCATGTAACGAATCATAAATAACGAATAAAACAAAATAACGCGAGACAGGTGCCAAGATTAATTAAATAAATAAATAAATAAATATATAAATAACTGATTGGCAACATATGACAGCGTGAAAAGTTTACAGAAACTTACAGCAGCAAAGCCAAACAGGAAGAGCGCTCACTCTCAACCGATGATTAGGCAGCAATCACGTATTAATATACTAAGGTTTCGCACAGGCGTATATAACAGCTGCGGAACTTCCAAGTATGCCAGCCAATACGCAGAAGCAACCCGTTGGCCCCGCCCGCCTCCTCTACCAAACCCTAGCATATGCGGGCGGGAGGGTTAAAAAAAATACACGCTCGTCAAAAGCGCTCATAGCCGAGAACTCAGCAAGGCCTTGTCGGCGCCACGTAATATAAAGGGAGTGTCGCTTAAAGCCCTGATCACCTTTATGCTTAATGTGAAAGCTTCAAAGAGCTACCGTGCTGTCTGGCACCTGCATCGACCAGTAATATTGGCCCCATTGAATTACGGCACTCTGTAATGTGAAAGCTCTAAAGAGCTACCACCTGCTTCGGTCTGTAGTCTTAGCCCCATTGAATTACGGCGCGCACAAGTGCAGGCCCCAGAATTGGCGGGCCAAATCGTTTTTATTTCCTTCCGTTCGGGCATGCTCTCGCAAACGGTCATTAGCGGAACGGGACGCAGTGGCAGCGTGTGTGTGACAGCGGTCGCACGCTGCGAACCCCTCCTGACATGCGACAACTACTGCGCTCGACAGACGGACCCCAGGCCGTTTTCTGGATCATTCCCCTGGCGTAGAGAAAAATGATTTGGCCCGCGTATTGTGGGGCCTGCGTTTGTGCGCCGCTACTCAATGGGGCCACGATTACAGGTCGAACAAGGTGCCATGTCGACGGCATGCGCGGGAGCTCTTGGAGCCCTTTCACGCCAACAAGAAACGTCATCAGGGAGTAAGCGACCCTTCCATTGTAGTGCGCGACAAAAAGAGGACCTGTTCAGTCCTCGGCTGTAAGCGCTTTTCACGGGCACGATCTTTTCCCCTTATCGCGCGATTATGCTTGGGTTTAGTGCAGAAGGGGAGACGAATAGGTTGCCCCTATGAGACTGTATTTGGAAGTTGTTTTTATACATGTTTTTTTTTTTTTTGAAAAGGGACACCCAGTAATGGGGTTGTATTTTTGGTTATATCTCTATACCAGAATATTTGCCTAATCGTGGGGAAATGTCTGTACCTGCAACTGTACCTCCGTTTATATTTTATATTTTATTTTACCTGTATGTTTTATGTATATATTACCTGTACGTATATTTTCTGTACCTGTACGCATATTTTATAAGAACTGTATAGGTAATTTTTTGTTTGTGCGTGGGCGTATCAAGGGTTTTGCACAGTTATTCATTTTTGTACCTACTTGTCTTAAAATGGTCTCCTGGGCCCTGTCAAGTTCGACGCGTAGACTTTAGCCCAGAGACCATCAAGTTCTGTATATTTTCTGGAAAATAAACTTGTATGTATGCCTGTATGTATGTATGTATGTATGTATGTATGTATGTATGTATGTATGTATGTATGTATGTATGTATGTATGTATGTATGTATGTATGTATGTATGTATGTATGTATGTGTGTACGTGGTTGTGCATGCGTGTATGTATGTATGTGTATGTAAGTGGCTGGCATCATCGGAAGTTCTGCAGCACTTATGCAGCTCAGTGCAATCAGAGTCCTTCACTGCTATAATAGGTGATTACCGTCCAACAAACGGCTGAAAGTCAGCGCTTTTCTGTGCGCCTCTTTATCTGAAAGTCTTCGTCAACTTTTCGCGGGCTCAACAACGCACTGTAGCTGAGCCGACCGCTTTTAGGGCTCGCCAAACCGGCCAAAGCTAGCGGGGCCAGTTAGATTGGACATCGGAACATTTTGGACCACCCGCACAGTTGTTGAAGTGGCACACACGCGTCGCCATACTGCGTCTGTGATAAAAAGAACTTCCAGAGCATTTCGTTCTACGCGGCCAAAACCCGGATCACCGAATGTGACTTCCTGGTGCATTACAACAAGGGGAGTAATCGTCTTTAAACAGTTGTGGTGATGGCACGTTTCCAACCAAAGTGTCAGGCTGGTTCGTACAGCTCTGTTTATCTAGTAGTACGCCAACAAATATTTGCCGCACAGCAAACGATGAAGTGATACGACTGTTCTTGCCAAAATTTATGACTAATGACTCAGCCTCGTATGGCGCCAGTCGAGTAAGAACTATTCGATTCAGTGATCTCGCCTGTACAAAAAGACCTGTTCCTGGGCTAATTTGTATTTACTTAAAACTCTTAATAATATTTACTTAAAAATATTTACTCAAAACATTTTTTCAAAAACTCTGTATTTGAAAAAATGGGGCAGCTTCGCAGTAGTGGCGCGCAGACTGGGCAAACAGCGAAGTTGGCGGCCCCACCCAGCTTATTCTTGGTTAGGCTAAGTTTATGCGTCGTTATGCTAGGAGACGGCCAAGTTTTCTGCCTGGTGCGCTCGTTAGCCCCCCAAAGAGCAATGAACACTAGGCCATTAATATATGTGCAATGTACGGGTGCCCACCGGCTTTGCGGTGAAGCTCCAAGAGCAGCGGAGGGCGCAGCGGGGCAGCGGGACGATCGTTCGCTCAAAATTCTTGAACTGGTTCGGTGGCCACCGTTCGGCTTGTGTATGTGGTCTGGCGTGTGGGACTCTAACCAAGAAGTTGATTAACGTTATCACTTTTGGGCCTTTTGGCTTCCTTCATTTTGGCATTAATTTTCTCTTTGCCATGGCTCTTTGCGCTATCGAAACTGCACCACTCGTCGCAAAAAAGCGATAGAGCAAGCCACCACGCGACGCGTTTCCAAAGCCCTGCTTGTACTAATGTATCGCGCTTTCGGCAGGTGTCGCCACCTGTCGAAGGCGCGAGCGGCGAGGCTGCGGTATCGACTCGCGCGATGCCGTCATCGCTCAGCGAGGTTTTTCTCCGCACGTTCGCCGGCCCAACCACCAGCTTAAACAGCATCGCTGTTAAAAAATTAGAGCAGTTCCACTCAACGTGAACGCTGTCAAGTGCGGAGCAGTGATTCGCCGAATAAGGTCCCTAAAATTACTAAGGTAGCGCCAACTGCTCCCTCCTTTTCCGCTGCCCTCCTCTTTTTTCTTTCCCCTCACCCGCGGTCCCTTTAACTTCGCGGCGGTACCGCCATTTTTGTTGGCTGCTTCAGAGCAGGCGCCCTCGCAACGCTTCGGGCCGCTCGCTGCCGTTTTCGCGCCGCAATCGCTCTTTGGTAGCATTTATAGGATTTCTAGAGCCCCGTTTTACCAACACGCACTGAGTGAGGGTGTTTTGTTTTATATTTTTGTCTACAAGAAGATATTTGCGGGGTGGATGCCGCTGGCACATACGCACAGCGCGGTTTTTGTTTACGTGTGCGGCATGCTTTAACATCTCAGGATATAGCTCGTGAATGCGAAAGGATCGAGCGTGGACATTTCAAACTGCTCTGTTACGGTAGTTCCGTCTTTGCATTCGAGTGACTGTGGTCGTGCAATCAATGCAGAGGGCTTGCGCACGGTTCGCGGCAGTATACAGAGTGCTTCATTCGCAAATGCCGTCGTTCGAGCGCTGCGCTGGGGTCCTTGCATTCGCCTTCGATGGTTGTGGATGATTAGCGGCGTTCAGTATGCGCCCGCTTTAACTACCGACATACATCCTACCTTAATTCTGCGCAGTTTAGATTCCTTTGCCGTTTTTGAAGAAATGTTTCTTTCACCTTCATGTCATTGTAGGCTGCTGTGAATAGATTAAAAAATACACACATGCTGTTGTGCGTGTGCGCACGTACAGCGACGTGAAAAATCTCTGCTTCCCCGACTTCGCAGCCGGATACACTAAACTGCACTTGCGGCCGTACGTTCATGTGCAAACCGAATGAAAAACGTATGCTTGTAATTCTGGGAATAGGCGCCAGAGAAGACTGCGATCAATCGATCGGGAAAACTGAAATTACAGATTTGTGGCCTCTTATTTCTCATACGAACCAGAGATCGAGCCCTCTAAGTACAAATTATGTAACTAATTACTACAGTTAATTAATCATGCAATACGTTTTTTATCGGGCGCGGTCGTTTACAGCCGTTATTAATGGAGGCGCCTGGACAGAATTGTTTTGTGCTTGGATATATTCTGGCGTATTTGTACATTGAACTAACACAGGAATACACCCGAAAGAAATTCGAAAGAGAACCAATGTCATGGTGATTATCAAGAGAAAACAATAAGGCATATCACAAAAATGAATTGGTGCCAGCAAATGGATATTTTATTGGAACAAACGTCCGTAATGACGTCGTGCAGGTGGCTTGTGCTGCTGACGTGGCTTCCTGTGAGAAAAAAATGCTGGGAGTGGCATTTGGGTTTAGTTTTTTTAACGCCAAGCTTCTCCAATATCCGTTGCTCAAATTGATCTGTGAAATAATCCTATTGAGAAGGGAAAAAATGTCACCACCGAGTTTGAGATGCACCACAAACACTCCGCAAATATAGGCAATATTGCATTGCAGAAGAGAGTTATAATGACCGTTCTACCGTAGCATGGTCAAATGCGTGTTCACGCATTTGCTCAGTGCCGCGTCCACGCTCAACTCGCTTACACTAAACCCGTTTAACAAGCGCTTTGCTGGACAAAAATAGGTCTGCTGAAAATAATATAGTCGCCCAGTGTGTTTTTGTTCAAATCGCAATGACTGGATACGCTGCGCCGTTGACTACTAAGATGAAGTAAGAGCGCACACTGCAAATGTACGGCATCACGTGTAATGCAAACGTAAGATGTTATTAACGGCCCTCTGTGCAAACACGGAAGGAAGGGTGTAGAGCCGTTGCGGTGCGAATATGCATTTCAAGCGCCCATTCAAACGTGCGCGAATTTAACGAAGCAATAACAGAAATTGCGAATCAAACGTACGTCAACGGCGCGGTCACTAAATTAGCTGGCCTAGCCGCAATTTTCTTTTTTCTCGTAACAGCCTCAATTTGCGCCGCACTGACCAAGCACATATTACACAGCAAATCACTCCAATGTCATAACAACGGGATTATAATCCTGGGTCGCTAACACACAAAACATGACTTCACGCCACAAAGCTTACACGCACTCGGAACGCACACGGTACATGGTCAGACGCAAGCTGCCGTCGGCCAGAACAAACACGAATTCAGGTGAACAATTCTCACGTCACGAAAACCTTACGACAAACGGCTGAACATGCTACGCCGCTGATAATTATGCTGGAAGATAAGCGCGCGCATGACAAATACACGGCCTCTTATCCAAAGCAAAGCTTACGACGGGACGAACTCGCCGCTGCGCGCAATGCCTACTCAGAACAAAGGATGGACGACGGTCGAGGAAGGAATACGCATTTTTTCGTAAGTGACCGCTCAAGCTTGCGCAGAATTTAACAGAGCAAGAACAAGCATTCAGGAACTTACCTCGCAAAAGAGTGATGGCAACGTCGTTCGGAAGTATACGCCCGTTCAAATCTATGCAACCAAACTTTACTCCTTTCTGCGTCAGGTTTCCCAGACGGAATAACGAAGTCTTTTGCCCTCCCTGACGATATTCGCGCTGCCTAAGGCACAACACATCGGCAGCGAGAAGCAACATAAAGCGACACCGATGCGACATTTGTTCGGGTCGAGCAGCTAATTTTTACTTTGCTATTAGCTGGCGCCTACGATAAAGCCGGCACTGATGCTCCGTGGCTCGCCAGCCAGAAATGGCGCCGAAGCGGCGGCGTTGCGCAATGTCCCAGCCGGTGAAGCATCGGCGGGGCGACCCGGCGGCGGAGGCAGAAGAAAACTACCACGTGACTTTTCTGTTGGCCAATGGCGGGCGGCGCTGGCAGGAGGAGGAAAATAGCGCGGGTGAGGGCGAAAGACGTCGAGACTTTAGTAATTTTAGGGGCTTTATCGCCAAAGGGGCTGTCGCGCCCTCTCTTAACTTCAGTTTCAGTATCAGCCTGGCGTTAATGCCGATAGTAGTCAAGAGGGGGCGCTGCAGCCACTGAAAATGCCTATTAAAATACACTGTATTGAGTTTTCATTATTTATGGGTAATTCATGCGTTAATTAATGATTTTTTTCGTATTTTATATTATTGTGTACTTATTTACGGTATAACTACGGCAACCTCTGTGGCAACGGCGCAGAGCAATGATCACCCCCCCCCCCCCCCCCCCACTTTGCACATGAGTAAGGTGTGCCTGTGCAGCGCAATTGGATTTACATCGGTTTCGTACGCGAGGGGCCCAGGTTCGTACCGACCAGGGTAAACGGTGATCTTTTGGAAAGCCTTTGTTTGGGTGCATGACGCCGCGTGATTGCGGCGGCTAGATACCGTGGCCCTGGACGAGCCACGACGACAAGCCGGGCCTAAAAATTGCTCGGCACTAAAAAGCTTCCATGCATTACGTGGGCAGCGAAGCTGCCACGTGCGGCAGGTGTTTTAAGCATGACGCGTGGCCTGCCCATTTCGAAGTAATGGGTGGCAGGTGTTTGCCAGTTTTCTGCGTCCACTGGACCGTCACATTTCCCTTCCATGTAGCCATGCAAAGCGTCGCTTCAAAAATAGACGGGCAGAAAAGGGTGCTGAACGAGATTCGCCTGTCCTAAAGGATGATTGAATGAATACATTTATTGTTAAAATGGAAAGTAAAGACCACCGGCAGGCGTCGTTTGTCTTACGTAAGGGTGGACACCGAAACGCCTGCCTGCTGGTGTGGGGTTGTGGGGAATGGGGGAAAGAGGAGACAGGAAAGGGAGAATAGAGAGAAGGAGAAGATACATATATACATATATGCAGGACCAATAAGCACATATATGTACAATATGTACGAGATAAAGACTCAACACTATATATACAAGACTGAAGACTAAACGTTAAGAACACTAAAGAAATGCACACACACGCGCACACACAAACAAAAAAAGCACGGCAACAGTTCACTTTAACTGGGGAGAAAGCGGAGAGCCGGGAGGAGTACCGAGCCGTCAAGGTAGGAACCCAGGCCCTCATGAACTCCGTCCCGCTCTCCGGCACTGCCCGGCAGCCACATAATCTCTTCGAAGGGACGAGCCTTTCCCCTGAGGGCGGCCAACAGTTCAGCCCTCCCAGCCGCAAACTGGGGGCGGCCGCCTGGAAGTGCCGACACGACGGGTCGTCGACCAGCTCCAGGCGGTGTTTTCACTCGACCGTCCATACGCACCCCACGCGGAGGCCCAGGACATCCGAGCGTTGCTGTCGTGGCAGCCGTGTAGCCCGCACGGGTGCTGGGGCCTCTCCAGCGCCCAACCTCGAGTCTGGGTGCGGGGCCCGCACATGCTGCTGGATCAGCAGTAGGGCGTCATCCGCAACTGCCTGGGCCGCCGTGGGCGACAAGGCAGCTCGGGGGCGTCGGCGGCCAGCTCGTCTTCCCGCTCGTTGCCCTCCGGCCTAATGTGGCCTGGGACCCACTGCAGCCGCATGCGAACTCCCCGTTCAACCAGCCGTGCCACCTTGTCCCGCACGGCCCACACCGGGGGGAGCATGGGTCGCCCTCCCGGATCCGCAGTAGAGCCACCCGGCAGTCGCACAGCAGGGCGCAGCGCTCGGGGGAGGGGGGCAGCTCCAGCTCCAATAGCAGGTCCAGACCAAGACCAAGGATTACGCCCACCATTTCGGCCGTGGCGGATGACGCGGCGTAGTGCAACCGGGCCGCCTGGTGGCCTCCCCCAGCACTGCTGCCGCCGTGGCCGAACCCTGGCGCTGAAGCACGGAGCCGTCTGTGTAGACCACGGCGTGTGGTCCTCCAGGTCGCCCCACACGACGTCCTGGGCCAGCTGCAGCTGCCTGTAGTGCGACGCCGCCTCTTGCTGCGCAAGCCCGGGATCTCTACGTGCACCTCGGCAGGGGCATTGTCCTGGTGGCCAAGGGTTTAGGATTGGTTTAGTATTGCCACAAGCAATCCTACACGATTGCTTGTTAGATTCCGCCCGATATGAATAGCAGAAGTTTGTTCTCGCGGCATCTTTCTCCCGGGTTCGCCTATGCTCTGAACAACCTCATATCATCCTCCCACAAGCCTACCCTTCCTCAGCCGCCCTTTCCCTAGCGCCAGGCTCACCCCCATTCCCTCCCATCTCACCACGTTTCGCACCGCATACATCAGCGACCTGGTCCCACAAGCTTCCGCTCTGGCGGCACTGATCCCTCCATCCATCATTTCTAGTGGGCCGTAGCGTCGTCGAAGACAGTAGTCGTCCGTCGCCCCCCTCCTGCCCCGTAACTGCTCCCCGTGCACTCTCCGCTTCCATCCTCTACGCTCTTGCCCTCCGCTCTCGCTCCTCTCATTGTGAATCAATTGCAGGGTTCTTCAACTCAATTCAATTATTGCGCCTTCGTACTGCTTCCGCGCAATCTGTTGCGGCAGCCCGTTTCTTTTTCTTTTCGTTTGTTCCTTGCTCTGCTTGGAACAGCACGAGTGGGAGCTATGTTTCTTCAAGCGAAGCTTGTATTGACTCACTTGTATCGTGGAAGCTCGTGATGGTGTTCCAAAAAACCAAGCGCCCGAATCGAATCTGGGTCCCACGCGTTATGATAAGCGGACGTTTATTCGATTGGGCCATTCTGACATGGCATTCATATGCAAAGCGTTGGAGGTGATCCATGCGCTGCGTCGTCACCACGGACGCCGCCGTTGCTAGGCCGCACTGCATGCCGGGAAATGAGCGGCTAATTTGAAATGGGAGGGCTGCAGACTCGTGTCCCTGTTTACCGCGGCGCCTTTGGCACGGACGCTGCCGTGGAATCAAGGCCGCGCTGCATGTCGGGGAGGAGCGGCTGGTTTGAAAGTTGCCAATAAATATGGCGTGAAAGTAGAAATCCCAGTGGTAGTGGATATGTATATGATGAGGTGATTGCGTATGTTATTCTTTATCTGGTGAGTGTGGTATAGTTTTAAGATCGGGTCAAGCTCACCCGGTGGGTTGGGGGGGGGGGGGGGGGGTTGCGTCTGGTTTGGGTTGCGTCAGGGGTTGGGTTGGAGTTGTGCGGGGACCGGTTTGGGTTTTGTTAAGGGTTGGCTTGGGTTTTTGAGTTTTGGTTTGGTTTGGTTTCTACTGACTCGTGACAAGCTCAACATGCACACCTGTTCTATTTTGGGGAAGGGCTGGTTAGCTTTTTTGTACTTGCTTTTACCTCGCCCGAGCTGCAGCCTTCCTACGCCATTTTTAGGCCGTTTTTTTTTTTTTTCACTTGCTATGGTAAAAACCAGCTTAACCTGAATTCCTACCTAAAAAATGGGTACTACCGGTTATGTGCTTACATTTTTTCTCAAATGTGTTTGAAGTTTGCTTTGAGCATGTGTGACTACGCCACCAGATTTAGCATTTCGGGATGGCTCTGCCCATATAGTATACTCCTATTTGACGATATGCTCCAAATTTTTGCCGGAAGGCTGAATCGAGCGCCAGACAGAACAAATTTTCGTGTTTAGGTAGCCCAAGAGAGGCTATCGTCTTTTAAAAATTAAGGCGCTACCACTACAATGTAAAACGTCGTTCACTGCAGCACGGAATAATCTCGCACCGGAGGTGGGCGAAGGGGCGCCCACCTCCTGCCTCTGCAAAAAACAAATACGTGGTGAGTAACTCAAGTATGTTACTATAAATTACGCAAGGCGGCGCATCTCCCCGGAGGCGTCTGCAGTTTTCAGGACTGGACTCCACAATATTCAGCTGTTCGGCAAGATATGCGCACCTGCACACCCCGGCCTGGACGGGAATGAATGAGCGCACGACAGTGAGTGTGAGCGAACCACTTTATTTTGCCCGACACGGGGATGAGTGAAGAAGGGAGGAGGAGTCCTCTTCCGTAGTCCCTGCTCAGAGGGCGGCCGGGAGTCCTTTGGCCCCGGCCGCGTCTTCGGCTATGCCGCTCGAAGATTTTCTAATCGAGCTGGTGACGACCACCGCACGCATTGGCTTTGCTGTTCGAGCAGGTATCAGCTCGCGAGCCACAAAGACATCACTCACCATTACAGGTGGTGAGTGATGCCTTTGGGTACATTTAGCTACGAAGCACTGCAGGCTAGCTCATCGTACCCTCAGTAAATGGCAATCCATGGTTTGGCGACTTCTGCAAACGAACTCGTGCCCCGACCCGATTGCGTACAGTCACTGTTACCCCGGACAATATTGACAAGTGTCACCAGCGTAAGGATAGGGCAGACCTACCACACATGCTATGGGCCTGTACACAGGCGACGACGTCTGATCGCAACATCATTAGTGTAGAGCAATGGGAGACCGGATCACTCAGCTCCGACCCATGCGGATCAAGTCTGGGCCATTCAGCTGGCTGGAGACGCTGCTAGAGCCCAACGTCTCTTGGTCGCTGTCTAGGATTAATGGCTGTTACAAAACAAAGCTTCTCTCCCTGTTTCAAGCTGCCCCTGTCTCGTGGGACCAACCATTGCAGGCAAGCATTTCCGCTTCCGAATGGATTGGTTTCCATGGACCGAGCAGGCTGTTCTGAGGAAATAAATCTTATTAACCCTGCAAAGCCCAACGTATCATATAAGATACGCCATCTTTCAGATTTTTTACTCGCGCCTGGGCCTTTGGACAGCCAAGAAATGCCAACTGTATCATTTCTGATGCCTCCTAAGCCTTTTTCAAGAAACTACAGCTCGATAACTGGCCCCATAGAGTCCCAAGTACAGTTTGAAAGATGTATTCCTCCATCGTAAGCGCGCCCGGCAGGTCTACGCCTACATTCAATGGGTGTATGATATACACTTCTTAAAGGAGCCATGAAGAGAAAACACAAGTTTGGTTCATTCAAAAGATTGTGTCGTTAGAATCATACTGACACCACTTTTAACGTAAACTTCGCTCAAATAAGCTACATAATTAGGAAAAACGGGAATGGTCATGCGACCCACCAGCTCATTTCCCGCAACAGAACCTATGTCGTCACATGGGCTAAGCTCTGCGATTGGCGGAGGCTGGCAGAAGCAGACGCAAATTAGGTAGAGCTTACAAACTAGACGAACGAGCGATTTGCGCTTAAATTTAGGGCACATTCTTTACAAAGCAATAAGAATGATGGGACAAACAGTGGAAGTTACGAAAGCACATGTAAACATAGAAGTACTGATGCGTTCTGCTGCTTGTACTGCGCACTGCATGCTTTGGTTTAGCTGCACAGCATACGGGGATTGGGGTTGTCTCAGACGACACTGGCCGATTGACGCAAGCAACGGTGTCTTACGTGACCCCATTTGTCGAGCGAGCACTGTTTCAGGGAACGAATATTTTCTCCCAGAACAAAAACAAGCCAGGTTTAAATGCGGGCAAAAACAAACCAAACGTTTGCCACGGTATGGTGGCGCCATCTAGGTTACAGAACGTAAAGAAACGCGGGAACAAACCAACACCGCTTACAGGGTGGAGACAACCTTTGAACGGTCCCGTGCCGCCGCAATTGGGCCAACGGGCTCAACGCGTTATTCTTTTCGTTTCCCACGAGACCTAGCAACGCGAAACAGACAATATGATTCAAACTTCTTCAGTAAACCGCGTTGCGGCGATAATTTTAGCGCGGTTTTGACACAATGACTTGCTTCGGCGGCGAGCGAGCAACCGAATATGGCGGCGCCAGCGTTACGTGTCTCTACCCTGTACGGCGGATGCGTGAATGAAGGCACTCTAGGCTGCAGAGCGGTCGGTTCCCGTGATGTCACTTGGCACCACGAAAACGCACGATTGAGCGGGAAAATCAAAATTTTAACCTAAATTGTTTAATTTCTCAGTGAATAAAGCACCGTTTGTATCCGGACAAGCGCTGGGGGCACTATAAAACACGAAATCTTTCGAATAAAACCAACTTGTATTTTCTCTTCATGGCTCCTTTAAGGGGTATATGGTTATATACTTACTTTATATGTAGGTATACAGATAACTACATGTAAATGTGTAAATTGGTATATGCTATATATATATATATATATATATATATATATATATATATATATATATATATATATATATATATATATATATATATATATATATATACACGGTCGCGCGTCCACTTATAACGATACTGTTTATAACAATATATCGGAGATAACGATGAACAGATATGGCCCCGTCAACTTTTATTTTTCTGTGGTAAAATAATCCGCTTATTACAATGTTCCAGTGCCACGATATCGGATATAACGATTCAATTCGGTGATATTGTGCACCAAAAGTGCAACAGTGACGACTCTAATGACACGGGTACGCAGCCTACTCAGGTAGTATCTTCGTAGGAGGCCCAATGCGTGACAAAGTCCCTCGGGGACTTCGTTTCCGCCAAGGACATTTACCTCAGCTAGGTGAAGCACCTATAGTTGCTCTTGGAAAATATTTGCGCTAGCTTCACACGCGGCAAACAAAGGTGACCGACTGTGGCTTCTTTTCCGCAAATTAGTAGTAGTACGACCTTGCTGGCACGCGAATAAGATGTTTTGAGGTCTGTTCCGTCTTTTTATTTCGCAACCAGCTTATAACAATTATCGGTTATACTTACGGAATTTCCTTGTCACTTGGATATTGTTATAAGTGGACTAGACTATATATATGAGGCACCCAGACTCCATGAAGCTCTCCGACAGAGACATTTCCCCTCATTTGCCAAAAAAATAAAACTCTCTCTCTCTCTCTCTCTCTCTCTCTCTCTCTCTCTCTCTCTCTCTCTCTCTCTCTCTCTCTCTCTCTCTCTCTCTCTCTCTCTCTCTCTCTCTCTCTCTCTCTCTGCGGGCGTCCGCTAAAGCGCTAAACGTATTCTTCATTAAATACGCGCATTCACCAGTTCCACTGTCGGATTTTTGTACTGAAGAAGAGGAAAAGTTGTTCTTATACCAGAAACAGTGCATAAAATTGTTTTTGTGCGTACGTTTCTATTTTTTAGATTTCTATTTTTGTATCTCCCGATCTTTTAAAACGTTCTTTGACCAATTAGCTCTATTTACACTACTTGCACGGATAAGTGAGTGAACTTCTCATATTTTGACCATATGCAGGGCGTTCATGTTTGCTACTATTTCGCAATTTTTTGTTTAGGTTTCGGTTGAATTGTATTAGCTTTTTTAGAGGCTTTCCTATTGTATTGGTCGTGTAAAAGAGGCATACTTGATATAATTCGCTTATCTTAGTTATTTTTACTTTTGTGTCTGCGTTTTGATTTACTTAAGGCAATTGTCCCTATTATACCGATAAATGTGTTTTCACTAATATGCACTTCTGAGAAAATGCAGGGTGTTACGCAGATTATGATGTTTCCTTCTTTCATATTTCAATTTGCTTTTTTATTGATTGGAAAACATTGACTGGTCATAAATGGGGTGACTTTCTTATTCCCGATATCCGCGAGGCAGCACAGCAACCTGAGCGCTAGTGATGACGCTTTTTTTGGGGGGGAAGGGGGGGGGGGGGGGTGGGGGGGCTTCACCGTGAGAGGACGGTGCACGCATACATTTTATAAATTTTTATTTTATATTTATTGCAATTTTACACATTTATTCTTGTTGTTTTTTCTAATTCCCTTAGTTCAATTGTCTCCCTTTACGCTAGTATAACAAAAATGTGTAACATTCGCAAAACATGTCGTGTGCAAATGAAGGGCGTCACTGGTTGGTGCTTTTCCCAATTTCTTATCCGTGTTTTGGTTTGCTTTTTCAGGGTTTCCTCATTTTTGTCTTTGCCGTGTGAGTGGTGGTGGTGGTGGTGATGATGTTTATTGACGAAGGGGTCTACCCTTGCGTGATATGCCGGTAATTTCCCCCCGATCAACACCTTCTTGCCGCTATGCGCGGGAAATCACCGGGAGTCACTGAGGCTTGTGTCCTTAAGAAACCCAAGGTTCAGGCGCAAAATGACTCTCCTGGTAATCCAATGGCCTATAGGACAAATTATATCATCCAAAGAGGCATGCGGAGCGGCTCTCCTTCGAAGTTCTTTAAACAAAGCTAACCTCTTCGTCGCATGCTCTCGGCAGTCCATAAGAAAATGTCCGATATCACCTGTTACACAACACGTTGCGCCCAGAGGTGAGGAGGTAAGGTTAAGCTTATATATGAAGCCATGCCGGTGTCCGCGCTGAGTTGTTCCGGGTGCGGAACAGTAAGGATGCCTCTGTCCTCTTCATTTCTTTGGAGGGTGGCTTATAAACCGGGTCATCAACACGCAGACTGCAGCCGCACGCTCTCTAGATCCCACATATTAAGCGACACAAGCGTAAATGTTTTCCGTATTTTCTTTTACGGCTATGGCCACGCATGGCCAGAAAGACAAGCTGTAGGCAAATTCAGTGCAATGACGTAGCTTGGAAACCACGTGCCCAAATCCTAGCCGATCAATGTGTTGTATCAATCTGGGACAACACTTCCACTATCAGGCGCTACAGTGGTATTACAGGCGCTACAATGGTGTGCAATGCGCTATACAGAGACGGAGACAGGCAAGTACACAAAACAAGGCGGTTTGTCCTGTGTACAGGTGCCCCAAAATGTAAACGGAGCACGGATTCGTGAAATCAGAATAATTTATATTTAATGCAACTGCCAGCATAAATACAATATGTGGGGCCCGAATTTCTTTTAGAATGACTTTCTCGAAAAGTCAGTTAAAAGCTGCTGGATATGACGGCGAAATCCCCTATGAATCTCCAACCCCGGCTCCGTTTAATTTTGGAGGCACCTGCACTTACCGGCTTTCGTCACTGAGACGCTTTACCCCCGTGAGACACAGTGACAGAGAATGAAAGAGAGGACATGCTGAACAGAAAGAGACGATCGGAGTTGTAAAAGGGGCGCAACTGAAGCCAAAGACGGAGACGTTTCGCTTCACTTTCGAAAGGAACGAGCGTTTGTTGAGAAAGCGGCTGCCGTGACCGCGGTCACAGACCCCGCATGCGCCCAGAAGCAGGAAGGGCGACTTCCTTTGGGTACGACTGACAAAAGAACTAATCGCTCACTCCAGGAACGCTGAGTTTCCTGGGGAGATCCGTCGTGTGCAGCGAGTGACAAAAGCCACGCTCCGCTATGAACACAAGGAAAAGCGTAAAAAGAATGGTTTTCTAGATCAACTTCTGCTGCTCGCGAGCACAGAGTTTCTTACAATATGCGCTAGAGAGGAATCTGGCGCTAGCGTCTGTCTATACGGCTCATATTAAGGCAGTCTGTGCCCCTCACGGGCCGCCATTATATCAGGCGCTCGCCTTAGTTGTGTCCTTAGCTTGGATTGAAGCGTTTTAGTCGCCGTACATTTGACCACAGTGCCACCAAAACGCAAACAATGGTTTGTTATTATATAAGTGGAAAAGCTAAGGAAAAAGGAGGTAAAGCTTATTTTTTTCAGGAACGGCGCTGCCTACATTCTGCTGGCCAAGCTGGTAGCTAATAACAGTGTTAATATCTTGGAGGTCTAATTTCATTAATTTCACCATTATTTTAAATATTAAGTTGTTTGAAGAGCTTGGAAATGTTTTTGAGTGTGCCTATGCAAACGTCGCCTTCGTAGTGAACCGGTACCCCGACGGTCAGCTATTGTTTGACAAAGATTGTTGCTGAGAGAGTTGGTTCATAGTTGAAAAAAAAAAAAAACGCGGCGTTAAACAGTCGTGGACGAATACAAGATAGGACGGATACAGGCGCCCGTATCTGCTGCATCAGTTGTCTTCGTCAAAGTACGTTTGGTTTCTTTTTTTCGTCAGGTACAAGTTTCGCGGCGGCATATTACCCGCTCAGTCATACGATACTTCACTTCGGCATGACCAACGTAACGTACGATCACGCGCTGCCTGCTCTTTCACCGAACACGCAGTTGCCACGGCTCACTGCTACCACAGAACAGGATCGATTTTGCTTTCCTCGTAGTTCGTATCGGACGTGTTAAGGGGCCCTGCAACGCTTTTTTTCAACTTTTTTTGAAATCTTAAATACTTGCAGAACGTAGTCACCCAACCAACCCAGTACTTAGATTAGGGGGTCGCAAAGCACCTCAGCCAAAAATTACTGTTCTATGCTCATCAGATAAACTCGCTCATAAGATTTTTCTCTCTTTCCCGGTATTGACGTTCTTCGACGGCCCGTATTACGTCACTGAGGCCATGTAGCGGCTGTTGGCAGGTTTTTCTTCAGTTGCAGAAATGAATGCTTTTCAATGGCAGCTTTAAAAAAAGGCCACAAAAACAAAGCAGAAATGGCAGGCGTATCTGGGGCGACGAGCAAATCACTCAGTGCCGCTCCGTGCTGGCGATAACTATGGCTTTCGCAGTGGTTCCAGACGCGAAGGAAAGAGTGAAAGCGCTTATCGAAAGTGTTGCAGGGTCCCTTTAATGCACAGTGAAGAAAGCAGATGACGAAAACCACTTAAGAATCCAATCGTCAAGCCACGCCCAAGCCAGAAGTGGTAATCTTCCCATAACCCCCCCACGACGACATGGATTCCCAGGTGCAGTTTCCTCTATAGTATACTTACTAAGAAACTTTATGGCTCGAGAGGGCCAGTCGAGCCGGGACTGCACATGGTTACCTGAAAGGAGGAATCACCCCACCAAAACCTAGCTGAATATAAAAGTTTTGTCTCTCTCTCTCTCTCTGTAGACGAACGTTAACGCGGGACAAGAAGCCACAATGCATAGTGCCGGCTTCCTGAATAACCTACGCCAGCTGGGTTTCTTTAATTGATCATCAGGTGTCATGATCGCGGTGATTTTGTATTGCAGCAATTTTTCGTTAACTCGAAGTCGTAAACTAAGCTAAAAATGTCGCGATAAGCGAAATGCTGAAAATTTGTGGGTATAGGCACTGAAATAAGAGCTAGTGATGGTAAAAACCTCCACTGCACAGGAGAGCTTTTGTAATAGACAAACCGATTCGCAGAAACAACGAATTTTTATCATCGCGGAAGAAAGAGCTGCGTGATGCTCACCTGTTTCGTGTTCGCATCTAGTCCACCTGGTCCCAGAAAAGCGTTCTCGGGCTGCAAAGCACCGCATCAATTGCTGGTCGCCACCGCTACATTCTCACGTGTTGCGAATCAGGCGCAGCATGTTAGTGGCGAAGCACCTTAGGGGCTCGGGCTGTTGGCGTCTCCTTTCGTCGTCGTCGTAATCGTCGTCTCATGTAGTCACAGTGCTAAAGCACCGGGACACTCGCTTACGCCTCGCGCTAGTACTCTTCCTAACACGCACGCACGCACGCACGCGCGCACACGCACGCACGCACACACACAAACACACGATATTGCTTTAAAATGCGGGAATTTATACAATTTCAATGCATCCGTGATGATTATTTGATAGTAAAAAAGGAGGTGGGAACTTGAAATCTGGTATTTTTTATTCTTTTTGTACTCCTCCAACTGATAAACCAATAAATTCTTCGATAATTGCCTGCCGATTATTTAGATTAAAATTGTTCATCGATGTTCAGCCCTACCATCCATCCATCCATTCATCCACCCATCCATAAAACCATCCGTCCGCCCGTACGTCCGTCCGTCTGGATGTCTGTCTACCTAATTAGCTTTTATTTCTAGCCAAAATATGAATATTAAACCATCTCATCTTTTTATCAACCTTTTAGCTACAACACGAAGGGAAAAAATCAAAACAACCAAAAAAGTTCAGATCTTACTAAATTGAAAGGTAACACGTCGACACGGGAATAGGACCATCTCTTTTCCTATATTAGCGCGGGAACCATTTTTTCTGGGGACCTTTCTGCCGGGAACATTTTTCCGACACCGTTTCTTCTGGAAATATTTTTGTTTCCCCTGCCAAAGAGGAGCTAACGTCGACGGACACTACTTGGCGGACACTAAGCTGTCGGAAACGTTGCGGTTTAATTTTCCATTCAAGGCTATGTGCTTGCAAGATTTTTGCATAATAAGGGCACCCGCCATGGTGGCTCAGTAGCTAAGACGTTGCGCTGCTGAACACGAGGTCGCGGGTTCGATTCCAGGCCGCGGCGGCCGCTTTTCTGATGGAGGCGAAAAGCAAAAACGCCCGTGTGTGCGAGATTTCGGCGCACGTTAAAGATCCCCAGGAGGTCAAAATTAATCCGGAGCCCTCCACTACGGCGCCCCTCATCGCCTGCGTTGCGTCGGCGCGTTAAACCCTACAATTAAAATAAATAACGCTAAGAGGCCACTAAACTTTTGGAAGTATGTTCATGTCGTTTCATGCAACTTTAGGCGCATCTTCTGTAATCTATGAGCTATGCAAATGCATCGCGGTATGATGGCGCTGCATATTGTCCTTGTTAATCTGTTTATGCTTTTATAACTTTGCCTGGAAGGGAATAGATGAGAAATAAGTGTTGCGCAGAATGCCTGTATGACAAATCATGGAAATACCCCGCCAGAACGTCCTACACGTGCGGAATTCAGCGTGCGTAACTCTACCCTGCGTACGTGCGGTTTTAAGTGCTTTTGAATTTGTCTTCTTGAGGTTCTGACTTCTATTGTTCTGGTATGTGAACTGACATAATGCATTTTTATTCTAGGATTTGTTTTTGTACTAAGTTATCTTAAACAGCTAAGCGAATATATCTACTTAGGCCAAGTTGTGACCCCGGATCCCAACCATGAGGCAGAGATAATTCGAAGGATAAGAATGGGGTAGAGTGCATTCGGCACGAATTCTCAGATAATGAATGGCAGCCTACCATTGTCCCTGAAGAAGAAAGTGTATGACAGCTGCATCTTACCGGTACTCACCTACGGGGCAGAAACTTGGAGGCTCACTAAGAGGGTTCAACTTAAATTGAGGACGACTCAGCGAGCAATGGAACGGAAGATGACAGGTGTAACATTAAGGGACAAAAAGAGAGCGGAGTGGGTCAGGGAACAAACGCGTGTTAAGGACATGCTAGTAGAAATTAAGAAGAAGAAATGGATGTGGACAGGGCATGTAATGCGAAGGCAAGATAACCGTTGGTCATTAAGGGTAACAGAGTGAATCCCTAGAGAAGCGAGGGTGGCAGGGAGCGGCAGAAAGTTAGATGGGTAGATGAGATCAAGATGTTTGCGGGGATAAATTGGTCGCAGTTAACACAGGACTGGGATAAATGGAGATTAATGGGAGAGGCCTTTGCCCTGCAGTGGGCGTAGATAGGCTGGTGATGAACTTAAACAGCTCGCTCACAGTGAAACAGCCTTCCCCTTTTTTTTTCGCTGTTAAAGTTTTCATGTTGTACATCCCGTTAATTCATATTTCACTTGCGAAGTGATATAGTACCGCGATGGTGGATAGTTTGTCTTCTTTTTCAGCCAAGCACCGAAGAAAAATGCATCCCACATTCGCTCCGTCTGCATCTTCTGCCTGAGTATATATATTGTGTACTGAAGTTTCCGGCTGCCACAAAAGAGTACTAAAGGTGTACGCGTATATATTTACTTATACATTCCTATTTCCCATTATCCCACAAATTTCCTTTTTTTATGAATGCTTTACTTGTTCTTTAACTGTTAACAAATAAAACGCCCAAAACGTCGACGCATGCGCGTAATTATCGTTGTTGTAGTTGTCTGTAGTCTTCTTAATTTTAGTGCGTAAAACCTACTAACGCTAAAATTTCCACCGGAATGTCCCTCACAACGTCGCAGCTACCACAGCAATCGACTCAAATTGTCGGCTGGTTTCAGAGTAGAGCTCCGACTATCCTTGGCGATATCACAACGACAAAAATGTACGCAGCTTTCGTAATCTCTACTCTCCAAGATGTTTTGCCCTTTGCTGGTTGAGTAGAAGAGATACGAGGGCGAAGGCACTTGAAGGCGTTTTGTTTGTTTAAAGACGTTTTTGCAGTTTATCTCAGCCTACACCACGCGGTCGAAAAGGTTCAAGGAGTGATACGGAAGCGTATTCGATGTCAGCGCTTTTCATAGAAATGGCCCTTTCTATAAAAAGACGACATTGAGCTGGAAGAAATCAATGTAAGAACCAAGGACCCGCTCGCGCTTACTCTATACGAGCTTTCGAAGGCAACGGCTAGAGTTTTAAAAGGTCTGAAATTCTCGCCGAAATCAATTTTGGCCTCGCCTGGGCTAGTTGCCTATATCCGAAGGAGCTGTTGGCCTGGCATTTACATCCAAATCCGAACACATTCGTCATGTACGTGTATATCCACCAACCCTGGATATGATTACTCAATGTTCTCTTTAAAGTGTTTTTTTTTAAACTGGTGTAGCAGTCTGGCGGACTGGTATAGTGGCCCGGCCGTCCCAAACTTTCTGCATTTTGCTGCAGCTAAGAAAGTTGGCCGCTATGACGTACGAGCGGTGCCCAAGCACCGAATTCGCGTGTTAATTAGCGCTATCTAGTACGGCCCGACACGACCACTGTTCTTTCGACCCCTGGAAAAAGTAAAAGGCCTTGCGCTCCGCGAGTCAGCTGCCCGCATAAGATACCAGTCTACCGTCCGGCTGATCTTGAAAGCACGCGATATGTCCCGGACACACAGAGGTACGCCAGCGGAAGCGCAAAACAGTTCCGCACTTCCGGCGAGCTGCAAATTGCCGGGCTAGGGAGACGCTGCGCGGAACTGGGCTCGAAATGGGTCACTAAGTCGCAGATGAGCAGCAGAAGTCGCTTTAGTACATTTGGGTACAACTTAAGTACGGCAGCGGCAGTTTCCGCTGAGCCTCATCACCGCAGCCGGGTGCTACTCCGAGCGGCGCAAGCAGGGCGTGACTGGGAATACTTTGAACAAGGCACGAGCCGTTTTCGTAATTTTTTTGGCTTAATATGCTTGTAAACTACTGCAGCGACGAAAAACAAATTAGGGTAGAAAAGGCAGACAATATCACGCATTCATCGTAGAAATCTCCATTCAAACGCGCGTGGTCGTTAACATCCAGGTACATCGCTTAGGCGGAGTGATACCGTACATGAGCTGTTAACGTTCTTAGCTTGTTCCCGAGTATAGCCAGATGTGCGCGGAACGCAGGTGCTTTGGCAAGTGACAAGGACAGAGATGTAGTTATAAAACACTGTATGTAGCGCGTTAAAGGGCGGGGCTCCAATGGCACCTAAGCGCTAGCTGTGAATGCGAAAGCAATAATGTCCAATTGAACGCCGCAGAGCTCTCCTCTGAGTGGGTTGACGTTGCAGCTAATAGGAATTTCTGGATTTACCGTGAAACTGTGACAACTACTGTCATTATCCCTTAAGTGGGTGTATGAGGATAGATCTACGTGGCTACGCTGACGACGGAGCCACATGGGGATTAGTGAATCCACTGTGAGATGACAGCTATCATCATCGCAGGCTGATCCATTTGAAGGAGTATGTTGTTATGCCTATGATCAATATTGACGTGTGGCGAGCCTAAAAGTTCAACCTAACGGCATTCCAGACAACATCAAACTTACTGTACTACGAGCTGCGTGTAACGGTTGTCAACGTTTTCTAAGCGGATGGCCGCAACACTTTCACTAGGCACACCTTCAGTCAGCTGAAGCCACGAAGCCGTCATGGCGTCGACGATGTAATGCTCGACACAAATTCCGGAGGCCCAGGCTTTGAATGCAGTCCGGTCCCAGGTTTTCCTAATACTCTTTTTTTTTCAATTCCATTAATTTACGTTCAATCTTTTTGTGCTCTCGACTATTTCAGCCGCCGTTTCGCTACTTCAGATGAGGGAAGGATGATTTTCTGCTAAGTGGGCAATTTATTGCTTCATAAAGTGCAGACACTGAAGAAGCTAGTCCTGAAAACGCCACCCTCGGTGCACGATAACCGCCTTAGAGACGGCATGTGGGTACTCAAGAAAAGAAGCGTATGAGGCTGAAACCATCATGCGTGTGATAAAGTCTGGGACACGGGGAGATTAGTGGAGAATATTTCGTGGAAATAAGCCTGTCGTACCATTCGGTGTATACCCAGCCTACCTCTACATGTTTTTTTAATTAAGAAGGCAGTGGAAAGCGAGGAGTTATCGTAGTGTTTCCGGCCAGAGACGAGTCTGGCATGTGCGCCCTATAGCAACTCCCACAGAGAACATAATAATGCATGTGCTATAAAACATACAACTTAAGTTCATTGACTATGGTCATAAGTGTACTCTACCAGATACCCATGCCCGTAACAAAAGCGACATGGCACGCACATCACGTTGGGTAATCCAGATTTTAGCAAAGCATGAACTTTTTAAGGCTGTAAAGAGAAAATGTGCAAAGAACTGTTCGGTGCACTGTGTGCTCATAATAAAGTTAAGAAGTACGTAACTACCTTTTTTTCTAATTAAAATTAATGACAAATAGTTAGGCTGCCCCAACCACGGAATATCGCGCGAACGCAGCATACATTTTTATTTATGAACCTTGTTCAAATGTAGCTATAAAAGAAGGTTAGCGCAGCGACGACAACGATGCTTATTTTGGCAACGGCAGGCGTATATGAGGCGTTCTTTTTTCTCTCTGCTCCGACTTAAGAAGGCATGACAACAGGAACAACAGATGGTCTCCCCGACAGGTTACTTGTTCAATGTCGGCACGCAACCAAGAGCGGCTGAAGTGTTCATAAATAAGTTTTGTGCTGACGCTGCGTATACTGCACATATAATTCAGAAATGGACCCGCAGACCTGAAGGACGGGAAAATTGCCCTTATTGCAATATGGGCGTCAAATCTGATTTACACCATCTTATTTGGCCATGCGTATACTTCCAAAAGCATCGAACTCAGCTTCTATCACGTCACACCCCGTTTACCTTCCCTGATATATCAGACAACATAGACCGCGGTGAGCTTCTTTAGGAGCTTGCTAGCTTCGCAATTAAGAGTGGTCTGGCGCGAGTCGTCTAGCAGGGCGACGCCTAACCCGTCACACTGACTCAAAAACTGTGAAGTGTGAATAAGTTTGAAATGTGAATTAAGTGTGAAATGTGAACTGAGTGTGCACTAAGTGTGAACTGTGAAGTGCGAAGTGCAAACTAAGATCATATTCTATATACCCCCCTTCCCATCCCAACCCCAACCACCCCCTGATTGGCTATGGCCTTCCTTTCAAATAAGAGCTTCAACTAACTATCTAACTCTCGAAACGAGCAAGATCCGGAAACCGAAACTAAATCGAATAAAGCGGCAGCGACAACGAAAACCCGGCAACTTTTCTCTAAAAAAGGGGCGGCAAGAAAATAGTTGTGACAACGCCCTGAAAACGTGTACGGAGATCGTAGGTCGTATCGAAAATGAGCCAAATTCATTCGCCCAATAGGAGTTTGCTCTTGGCTCGACTGTTCAGGCTGTTTTGTGGGTGTTTTCGGAAGTTTCTTTCCGAGCTGACTTATTATGAATTCGGACGGCAATTAGGAGTTCGGCGAAAGATCTGTTCCCAGATGTCAACAACGAAGTGAACGGAAGACGATGTGAACGAAATGAAACTGAGACCGGAATGAAAAGAAACGATGATTTCATTTCGTCTCACCCGTCCCTACGAACTAATTCTGGTTATATAGGTGAAGCGTTTTGGAAATTCATGGCGAAGCAATGAAGAATTTGCTTACTTCGTGAGTTCCTTCAGGCGTGCCCAAGAAAATTATCCTAGGGAAGAATTCGAAAAGAGCTGCTAGTGGTGCCAAGAGGACTCACCTGCTCTCCATGCATGCTTATACTGTTCTTGAGACCCTGTTGCATAATGCCTTCTTCACCAAAACTCAATCGCACCATGCTTGAAAGTCAATTTAAATAGATTTTTCATAAAAATGCCGCATCAACTTGAGTGTTTCAATTCAATATTAGCCAAACCGAAACTTATCACCCCAATATCACTCAAATTTACGGCATATTTTTTAATTCCTTGTGGCCATAAGCTTCGCCTAGCTGACGCATAAAATAGTATATCATATAATAGCTTTGGCAGCGTTGCATTTAGGTCCGGTAACAAACTTCCGCTTGTTTCTTAAATTCGCGTTAGGTGTATCTGGCTCATTTCGAGAAAAAAAAAAACACCTCATAAAGTCGGCCTCCGTGTGGCGACCGAGCGTAATCGCCGGGTCCAGCGTTGTCGACGAACCAGCAATACAGGATCTGTATTGTTAGCAGCAGCGTGATCACTCACTGACGAGCGGTGGCGAATTTAAATCAGGGCGGAAATTTCAAGCCTGTAAATATAAATGAGCAAGACGCATTGCCATCTCGGAATTACACGCGGATGATAAGTGGCATCGAATGATAATTGTACGCTGCCCGTTGGTTCATTCGTGAGCCCGTGCGCACAAAAGCGGATGCAAAATGGCTGGTGTCGTACACGAAAGCTGCGCACAGCCGCCGAGCCACTGCTGGCATCAGCGGTCAGACGAGCGCGTACGTGCTCCAAGGCTATTCCCCTCTAACGCAGAAACAGGCAACTAGACGCTTGCACAGCGGTGTGAAATAAAAAACCGGCTGCGAGTGGTGAAGATAGACGCGAAACCCAAACACAGATAGAAGCAATGACGTGTATTTGGGGCGTACTGTCTTTCGAGAAGTGAAATCCGAGATCCTCTTTGGCGGCCGTGCCAAGACGGCGAGAGAAGAAAAATCGCACAGCACGGGCCGCTTTAAAAAGGTCCTCGGTGGTCGCAGGCGTTCGCAAAAACATCCGCAATGCTCGCCAAGTGCGTCTTCCTCGCGGTGCTCGTCACCCTTGTGCGTTCGGAAAGCGACGACGTCCTGCTCGCCAAGGCTCACAACACGCTTGCCGTCAACCTGCTGAAGCACCTGACGGCCGAGAGTCCTTCGGAAAATGTGTTCTTCTCCCCGACGAGCATCGCCACCGCCTTCGGCATGGCGTACGCCGGTGCCAGGGGAAGCTCTGAGGCAGAGCTAGCCTCTGCGCTCGGCCACACGGCCTTCAACCTCACCGACAGGCCGAGGGTGCTGGCGGCGTACAAGAAGCTGCTGGAGCTGGCGGCCTCGCCGAACGTCACGCTAGAGGTGGCCAACATGGTCCTGGCCCAGAATAACTTCGACGTCTCCGACAATTACAAGCAACAGCTGCATGAGGTCTTCGACGCAGAGCTGAGGTCAGTGGACTTTGCCAACGAGGGACCCAGAGTGGCAGCCGAAGTGAACTCCTGGGTTCGCGACAAGACTCGAGGAAAGATCACCAGCATCCTACCCGAGGGGCCGCCGTTGGATATTATCCTCTTCATCCTGAACGCTGTCTACTTTAAGGGCACCTGGGTGACCAAATTCGACGCCGCCCTAACGGAGGACAAGCCCTTTTTCAACGGCGGAACCACCGAGGTCAGAAAACCGGCGATGAACCTCCGGAGGCGCTTTCCGTACACGAGGATCAACGCCCTGAGCGCAAGCGCCGTGGAGATCCCGTACGAGGGGAATGACTTCAGCATGGTCGTGCTTCTTCCAGACACCAGAACGGGGGCGGATCAGGTTAGGGATGGCCTGTCGCTACCGGTTCTCGAAGATCTAGCCCACCAGCTCAGTTTCCGCGACGTCATTCTGAGACTGCCCAAGTTCGATATGAGCCTGCGCTACAATCTAGTGCCCGCCATGCGCGCGATGGGGCTCGATGGCGTGTTCGGAAGCAGGGCCAACTTCACAGGCATTAGTGAGAGCACGCTGGTGCGCATCTCGGACGCCGTGCACAAGGCGACGGTCGAAGTGAACGAGGAAGGCACCGTCGCCACCGCGGTCACAGGGATCTCGTTCATGCCGCTTTCGGCGCACTACCAACCACCGCCGCCGGTTGAATTCATCGTGGACCACCCCTTCATCTTCTACATCAGGGACCGCAACACCAACCGCATGCTCTTCATAGGCGAAGTTAAGCACCTTTAAGAAGCTGAGAAGGCTGGAACTTGTGGAACACTTGCCGGAGATCTCCGGCGGCAGCATCGTGCAGTTCGGAATACTCAGCGAACGGCAGCGAACACCACCGCGGTAAAACGCAGTGGTTAACGGGTGACCTGATGGGCTGTTAAAATAAATATACTTGTTGTTTTACACTCCTTCACCCTGTTCTCGTGTGCCAAACTTTTTTTTTTTCCCTCGCAAGCGCGAAAATAATATTCGAAATATGAAGTACACTGACAGACCTCACAATGTACATCACTAACGATAGAATTAGAGTTTCATATAGCGCCGTTGGTGGTGCAAGTTGCATTTATTTTTTGCAGCTTTTTAAAGCCCCATTTGTGGCTGTTCAACGAGCTGTATAGCTGTGCGATATTTTCGGTAGAGAAGCAGCGGACCATGCATGTTTGTCGGCGAATCAGCGGTATACGTGTGTCTGCGTGAAGCAGTGCTGTTACAGAGATGGACTCAACACCTAGAAATTCTTGCCAAAAACTGCTGATTTCGGAGATTTGATTGTTTGTAGTGTTTATCGCGCCGACGCAACGAAGGCGATGAGGCGCGCCGTAGTGGAGGGCTCCGGATTAATTTTGACCACCTGGGGATCTTTAACGTGCGCCGAAATCTCGTACACACGGACGTTTTTGCTTTTCGCCTCCATCAGAAAAGCGGCTGCCAAAGGCCTGGAATCGAACCAGCGACCTCGTGCTCAGCAGCGCAACGCCTTAGCCACTGAGCCATCGCGGCGGGTAAACTGATATCGGAGAAAAGCTGTAATGAAAAAAAAAATGCAATTTCTTGTTCGGCTACCTTCTTTCTGCCGCTCTCATTTTATGCATGCGATCTTGTCGCCCGTTCTTTTGCATTGTGTGCGTCCAAGAAGCGAAAGTGCGCCATTGCGTATGAAAACCCGGTTCTCAGATTGTTCGTTCGACCGTCAATGAATTTGTTCCTTCTACCTTCAATTAAACGAAATTCGATCTATTGTAACGTGCAACTGTCACGAATCTTCAAAACAATAGGCTATTCGGTAGACTGTGATTTTGTTTTTTCGACAATGGCTGAGTTAAAAGACCTAATTTTTGTGCTTTATATACCTCGTGCGCATGCTGCGGCACGGTCTCCACTGCGAAAATCAGAAGTGTGCATGAGCGCGCCTGACGCGCGCAAACCCCTTCTGTTCACGGCGTCACGCCTTGTACCTTAGTTTCATGATGTGCGAACCTTAGCCCAACAGCGTCCACAGATCATGAATATCCAGCTTTTGATGCCACTAAGTCATTATTATTAGCCTGATGTCTGTTAAAATAGGAAATTAATGCATCTTTCTTGAATTTGTGGGCCGCAGAACTCGGAATTCTTCCGAAAATAAAGAATGTGCACAGACTATACGCGCTTCATCTCAGCGTCGTGCATTTTAAAAGAATGCGTGCGAAGCTGAGCATAACGATATGCAGAATCGTGATTTCAATGGGCAAACATCAAAGGCAGGAAGAAAATAAGCTTTATTTTTGCAAGCCCCTTAGACCGGGGCGCCCTCTTTGGAAACTGCGGCCAAGGCTTCCTCCGCCCTGGACATCAGCAGGAGCTGCGTTGCGTGAGTCTGCAGCCTCGCCTCGCAGGACGACAGAGGTGGGCTGCAGCGGGGCTCACCGGTGTTCTTCCTCCTGGGGGGAGGAACTACAGACCCCCGGAGGGGCCCTTATACGTAACTCACTCATGGACCACATTAAAAAGAAGGCCTAGCTGACTTTTTTACGCCTGCCCCGCAATGAAGACGGTGTCACGAAGGGTTAACCCTCACAGCCTGGTTATAACAGAAGGCGCTTTACGAAAGACCTTTTATAACTGTCATAAAGCGCCTTCTGAAAAGTCCTTGCTACGCTCCGGCCTGTTTACTTCCTTCGCATGCTGCTTACTTTCTTTCTTGTCGCCTCAGTGCTAGCCTCAATGCTTCGACTCTCAGTTGCTTTCACTTCGGAAACGATACACGTGGCGGATACCTCTTCTAGAGCAATGCTCTGCGAACGAAGGGGGGGGGGGGGGGGGGGCATGGTAAATATGAATTAGGGCCTTCACATCGACCCTCGGGCTAGGATACCCGCGTAGTTCGGGCTCACAGCCAAACAGAAAGACGGCGGTTAGGGAGTTTTGAAAATTCGGCTAGAAGGCAGAGTGATCTCGGAGTGCAGTTAGTCGGGTCGTGTATTTTGTCCGTTCTTCGTTCGCTGTCGAGTTATAGGCGTAACTAAGCAGTGCGTGGCTCTCCACTGCACGGGCCAGACAAAGGATGAAAGCGATACTAGAACAGCACAGCTGACCGGACAAACAAAGCGTCATACGCGTTCTCACCTCTAGTTTGTACAAACGGCATATTATTGTTTGTTGGATATAAGCAGCGTGAAATCACGCGAAAACCTAACAAGAAAGATAAAATTAAGACAAGTCAACACTAGTCAGAGGTGTCCTTTCAACGCGCTTAAAAAGCGCTCGTTTGTTGTGGCGGCCTCTCCCTAAGCGCCACACAACAACCCTTCCCTGCAGGCAGCGCGGAGGGACAGATACGCCTGAAAAGGGCGGGGACGCGGAGCGATCATCTCTCTTCTTTTTCTTCCTCTTTTTGTCTTGGCCATTCGATCTATCTCTTTGTGCGCTGCTTTCCGCGGCTGGACGTCCTAATGCGACCCTCCGTGTGTACAGCTATTCGCTCATTTCGCTTCTGTTCTCTTTTTTCCCTTTTCCGACTCCGTGAGCCTGTTCAGCGGCGGCGGGGGTACGTGACCGACGACTGGACGTGACCAGCGCTTTCAGCGACGGACGGCTTTGGAAACCGGGTCGTAAGCTCCGCCGTCGTTGTGTCCTCTCCAAATTACGCATAAAACGCACACGGGTGTAAGAGGGGAAGCATGCATCCAGGGAGGGGCGCCCAGCGGGGACGCGATGGTACTCTGTCTGCCAAGGGCTCTCTCTTTCGCCGCTTTTGGTTTTACCCTCTCCCTCCTTTTCAACCTCCTCCAAGCTTTGCCCAGAACCCTATCACGCGGCTCGTGGCGATCGTGACGTCATGGGTGGGCCCGCTTTCTTCTTGCCCGTGGCCGATAGCGCCGACCAACGGTTTGTTTGGCACGTTGTGCGCTCGTCTCTCCAGAAGCGCGGGTTTTCCTCCATTGTGTCGCGACGACCGCCGCTTCTCCGAAAGTCACCGCTATGCAGTGTTCACCGCTCAAAGGTCGTGCGCCAGTCACGCCACGCTGTCCTGGCACGGAGGCAAGACTGCGCCGACATAGCGACGGTCGCGGCTGAGAGTCCTTAGTTCAGGTTTCTGGTCAACTCGTCGCATGTGGACAAGGGGCTCCTTTCAGCCCCCACCGTGGTTTGCCGAATTTCGCCACTTGTCTCGATTGCTGGGCGCCGCTTATCTGCTGATGGCAGACCGCTGCAATGGTGCGTGTACGTGGATGACATAGCGACCTTCCGTGGCGTGGTTCACTCTCGCCCCGACGTACGTGAGCTGCTGCGTGTGAGTGAGTGTTTGAGCGCGAAGGCCATTCATTCTGCCTTCGCCGGCGGCGGGTGAATCCAAGGAGGTGCGACTGCTGCGGCAATGTTAAAGTTTAAGCAACGTCCGTGCACGTAGACGTCAGCGTCGCGTAAAGAAGAAACGACCGCCAGAGTGAGGCGCATCAAGTCATCGCGACTGGACGTCTTCCGTTGACCTTATGGCTCCATTGCTGTTGCCAAATTTCCCTGCACGAGCAGCCCTAAATGCAAAGAGAAAAAGAAAAAGCTCAAGGAAGGTGAATGTCATACAAACAGTGTCTTCAAGGGCTGACTGAAGGAAATACACTTGGGCACGCGATCTTTTCTACTGTTTACGTAAAAGCTAAGTTGCATATTTTTTATGTGTTTAACCGACTTCTGAAAAATTTCGGTACGTCAAAGTTGCTTTCGCAGTGATGACTCTCGATAGAAAGGGTGCAAATAAGGAAAAAAAAATCTCGTGACTCGAAATTGTGTCCCCCGCTTTGTCGACCTTGCTGCTCCAACCTGGCAGTCACGGTTGTATGAGCATTCGAGAAAAAATTTGACAAGAAAAAAGAAAGCACGATCAAAATGCTTTGCGGCCGATCCGGTGCATTAGTATGACGTTCGTACGCTCGAGAACTTGATCAAAATAGGAAAAGCGAAGGGCTGAACGATGGCGTCTGACAACAGTCCCTCGCAAGATGGCGGCCGTCGCCTGGGCAACCGCTGGAACTCAGAGGAGGCCATCATGGATCCAATTCGTCTGCTCCAGGAGCTCGAACGGGAGGCGAACGAAAAGCGGCGTGGCAGGCGCGCCGCAGCAAGCGCTGCGGAGGCGCCACAATCCAACGACAACAAAATTTCAAACGGCCCCTGCCTCCTCGTCGACGACATGGCGGCGTCAACCGACAAGACGCCGCTGCTCAAAGAAACTGTAAACGGTCCCACCGGACGGCGGAAGAAGCAGAACAAGTCGCTTCCTCCGCGAAAAAAGCCTCCAAGTGTGAAGGAAAAAACGGGAGTCGGTGGAGGACGCGGCGGTTCCACGTTACCCGTCAACAAGCACCCGAAGACGACGAATAAATCCGGCAAGTCGGCAGTCAAACCAGTGGAGAACAGCATTCCGAAGAATGGCTTCGAGGACAAGAAGGCGCTCACACCGGTACCGGAGGAACAGAAGCGGGAGACACCTGCGCTGCTCGAACTCCGCATCAGCGAGCAACCCGACGTGCTCGTCCAGCAAGGGGACACCACCATTGCAGCGACCCCGGTTGAGCCACCCGCCGAAGTGGTTTCGGCGGAGCCGAAGCCCAAGGAGAAGACCAGCGTCCTGTCGAGGATGCGCGACGCCGCCAAGAAGATCAACGTGGCGCCGAGCAAGCTGCAGCAGACTGTGATGAACGCCAAGCTGCTGCAAAACAGGCTGTCTCTATCAAAGCCCAGCGCGCAGCAGGACTCGTCCGACCCGTCGCAAGCGGATTCCGGCAGCGGCCAGCCGTTGCAGGACGCCTCGGCTGCCAACGCTGCAATGGACCTGCTGTTCGCCGACTCACCCGACTCGATGGCCGACGAAGAGTCGCCAGACGCCGAAGGCGCGGAAAAGGAAGGGGCCGAGGCGGCACCCTCCACGAAGCCGCCCGAGCAAGAACGGCCAAAGGGCGCCACGTGGACCGGCACTTCGACGAACCCAGAGTTGGCACTGAAGGTCTTGAACATGTCCAGGAGGGGAGACTGGCTCGGCGTAGATGCCCTGCTCAAGCACGTCGAAAAAGGAGATCTGCCGGCAGATCTCGCAGACGAGGTGAGTTCGGTGCCTCGTTTCAAATTTGCTTTGGGGACTGCAGCCACGGAGGCTAACGTTCTCTGTCATGCACGCGTTCTGCTGCGATGCCGTCAATGGAGCGAGATTCTGGCAGCCCGCGTTGTCAAAATTATGATCACATTAATAATAAACAGTGCACAATTAGCCGCGAGGGGCAAGGAAATAAACAATACAAGCATTTTAAGCTAGTTACAAAGAATGCCGCGAGTTGAGCCACATTTGTCTCCTTTCCTTTCTCACCGTTCGTATAGAGCCCAGGTGTTTTCCGACCACCTTACTTGGCGATGGCGAGTTAAACGCGGCTGTTTCACAGTTATCATCTGGTTCTTCATGCCGTCGTCATACTCAAGTGCTCTTCGGCTGCTCCGTCACCGACCACTCTGGTCCAGAGCAATGGGGAAGCCTGCGATATTTTCTCCAATGGAAGTCGCACACAAAACATGTTGCAGTGCTCTTGCTTGTGTGGGGGAACGTTATTTGACTGTGAAAGGAGCGAACCTTGGAGAATTAGGCGAATTATAGTTTCCGGAAGCGTTGACATTTTCTGGGCCATAGAAGCATAGAGCAGAGCTCCTGACGTAGCAGCTTGTAAAAAAACATTGCCTTTTAAACAAGCTCACACTGACAACAGTCATTTCTCCTGCCACATAAAGTTATAAGAATGAGAATATGGCAATCCCCAATATTCACACTCACGCACAAAAAGAATAGCGTTGTAAGGCTTCTGGGGAAAGAGTGAGAGGATTGCCTTTTTTTCTTGCACAGAGTATTCATGTTTAAATGGTACGCGCCGACGATGGGAAAAGTCGGCATTTTATGATATAAAGCTTGAATTTTAGTGCTAATGCCCCTGAAATTGTTCTTGAATGATGCTGATAATCTTGCATGAAAAAAGCACCGCTGCCAGCAGGAAATAACAAGATTACTTCATGCTATTGGGATGTGATAATATTCGAGCACACAAAAATAGAATACCCATATAAGTACCAGGTATAAGATGCACAAAAAATAAAAATTTATGCAAAAAACACACGATGAGCCCGATTTAAAAGCAAGTCTTGGTCTCCATAACTGATCTGATTCATGATATTCAAGTTCCCTTTTAATTATTTGAAGACGACTGCATTATGTGCACTCATGTTGAGTCTTCTGCCGACAAAATTAAACTAAATGGTTATTTGGCTGTGGTAAGCTATTGGTCTAGCAAATGGCAATTCTCTCGAATCCCTCCAAATCAGTTTGTGAGACTATTACAGTAAAAGCTTGTTAATTCTAACGCGAAGGGGACCATGAAACTCTTCGAATTAAGTGGAGTTCCAATTAGCGGGAGGGCGATAGAATGAATGGACATCACGCCACACTGAGCGGGCAGAACACGAAGAAGCCACCTCTGGACTTGTTATGGCGAATTAGGCGCTACTACACGTTTGTGGCAGGGGATTATTGAAAAAAATGTTCGTGGGGGTCGAACAGCGAACGAAATTAATGGATCAGTCAGTTATACGGCCGAAACAGGCACCTGCATTGCATTCATGTGAGCAGTGAGACGTAATGTCGAAATAATCACGCTGTCTATGCGCGAAAACAAGTTTATTTACTAGGCAGGGTCGAGGCAATCAAAATGAAAGTAATCGGTAATATGCGTTTGCTTGCGTTTCTTCTGCCACGACTCCATGAGCATCGCTTGGAACTCGCCGAAGAGCTCCAGCGCAGCGTCAGAATTCTCATCTGCTGAGAAATAACGTGCTGCAACATCGAGCCTCGGCGCTGATTTGCATGCATCTCTAGTAAATTTGGTTTGGCTTGGATTTGCAACACATCGTAATCACTATGGACCGACTTCTTCCGCGAGTATCGATGGAAAGCAAGGAATCCTAGTTCGAATTAACCGTTCTGGATATCGGCGCGTTCGAATTACCGGGAGTTTTCCTCAATTGAAATATACAGGGCTGTGCTGGGACCAGGGCGTCAGTTCGAATTAACCGAAAGTTCGAATTAACCGAGTTTGAATCAACGAGCTTTTACAGTACTCACAAACTAAAGTTTCAGATTTTGATTACAATCTTCAGTGTTCCCTTAGTCAAAGTCAGTGAGTACAAGTCAACTTTCACCTCTGACCTTATCCGGATAAAGCACGTTAATAGTTGGCAAGGCGACCAAAAGGCTAGGATACACTCGTCGAACACTCAGACATGCCTGAGCAGAAACAAAGATGACTGCTCAGAAAATGTTAGTGCGACAAATATCGGAATATGCTTGCGAAAATTGAAGATCCAGATGTAAAAAAATTGGTACCAAAACTGGAGAGTATTCATCGACGTGCACAAAGTCGTATTTATTATCGGTGCTGCAGACAAGGTGAATTCTGTTTTAGCTTATTATGAATAAAGGGACCTCAAGCTCCCAGAATTCCGCAGAAAACACAGGAAGTTAAGTCTATTTTACAGTATACCGTTACCAACCTCGTACTTGACGAGAAGCATCGGTATGTGAAGGAAGACAACGCCAGGATAAAAAGGCACAAGAACTCTACGCCCGTTGCGGAAACGCGACTCGGGAGAGATTGTTTTAAATATTCCTATTTCGAGCACGACACGCGTTATTCGAACAGATGGCCAGAGAGCGCTGTAAGCGTGACTCAACGAGGAGGTAATTTGTCGCCTTTTGAGGCTAAGAAGCAGCAGTGCGAAATGAGATTGCCTGTTCATTGTTTGGATGTAAACAAATTGCGAGGGCTTTCTCTTTTTTTTTTACTTGAGCTTGTTTCTCGTGCAAGAGGTAAAAATTGACATCTTTCCCACATCGTGGGACATCTTTCCACATCATCAACCCACTCCTATCTTGGTCCCCTAGAAGATTCAAAGTATGTAGAAATAAATAAATAAATAAATAAATAAATAAATAAATAAATAAATAAATAAATAAATAAATACTCGACCATAAAATGCGATTACTGGTCGCACTTTTTGTTTATTTCCTTTGTGTCATTAAGACACAAAGGAAATAAACAGAAAGAGCAGGGAACCATAGCATACAACGTGCTTTGCTCGCTAGACCTTCCGTACTCTACGGTACAGTGTAGACATACAGAAATTGGTGTAAAATTGGCGTTAATAGCTGATATTTAACAAAATGCGTGTGTTGAGAAATGTTATTAGCAATTTCTCATTCTAATAGGTGGCGCAAACTCCGGTAGAGTAAAACGTTCCCCTGCCTGTGCGCAGTATCTCTCGGACCCACGCAACCTTTCCAACGGAAGTAAATTATTTACGTGTTACTTGTGACACATTCTACTCCTGCAATCCGTTAGTGTATTATTTAGCAAACGCCTAGAACCTTAGTATATCCTATCTAATCATCTGCTGGAGAATAGAAACTCATTTAGTGTATTATTTAGCAAACGCCTAGAACCTTAGTATATCCTATCTAATGATCTGCTGGAGAATATAAACTATCGGGCCACCGCACTAACTGCAGTAATGACGTCGCACTACGTGTCGCAGTGTGTCCTCAGGCTATCTCAGTCCTTGAAATGTTGATTTTCACCCAATCCACGCTTGATATCGACTTGTTGTTCTTTTGCGCAGAGGTCATGCAGGGTAAATCCGCTGGAAATCCACTTCGTTGAACCGTTCTGTCTGGTCAGAGTGTCGTCATAATAGACGTCCGCAAACCAACAGGGGAGGAGGGAGGGAAGTGATTCGAGGAAAACTACCTTTTCGAACGCACTTTTGTCGTTGTGTCAATAGGCGGAAAAAGCTTGGAACATGGCCTGACATTCTATCATTTTATTTGGTGCGCTAAGCGTATAATGTTTGTCTCTCGCTCTAGTGTCCCTTTGAGAAATAGAGCTAGGAGTAGTAGAAACCTTGTTTTGAATTCAAGCATAGTTCGGCAGACATGCCATTTAATCGGGCTCCAGTGGGCGTGCAGTAGAATGTACTCAACATCTTCAGTGCAGTGTCCTAAACCTTTCATTTTCTTCTCCCTTGGCTTGGCATTTCAGGCCACAGGATTTACACCCCTCATGTACGCCGTAAAGGACAGTCGTGTGGGCCTGGCTGACAAGTTCATCGACCTCGGTGCCAACGTGAACGCCAAGGCGAAGGTGGGTGCACGCACAAAACCATTCTGCCAACACTGACAATACGGTTGGGTCTTCGAGCTTTGACTCGAGCAGGTCTACTGCATATCATGGTTTTATTGATATCAGTCTTCATTCCCGAACATCACGCCTTTAGCACTGCATATGCTGCAGTCTCATGCTGCTCTGTGCCATGTTACGTCTGCTTTTCGTGAAGATTTGCTTCTCATTAGGCAGACCTCTTGAGCATTATAGGATTGCTATGCATACTGCTCCCGAACACTTGGGGCTTCATTTTGCCCTGACTGAAGATGTTCTTAATGCGTCATGAAGACGTCGCTCTTGCCTCCGCAGTATCGGTGACTGGCTAAGATGGGCTAATTGTAGCGGGCAGCTACGGAATGAGGAGTTCCTGCCTGAAACAGGAAAGAAAGTGTCAGCTCGACGGCAAACCGCTTATGTAACCACAAGAGAAGACGCGGTGCCATTAACGGCATTTCGTGTCAACTTTTTCGTGCGGCTGCAGCGCCCCATCAAGTAGCTCAAACTATTTTTAATGCAGACATAAGCTGGACACCTGTTCATCATAAATAATGATGTGTGCAAGCAAACATTTCCTCTGCGTTCATGCGTATGCCAGTATCCATCATCCCATCATTATCATCATGGCCGGCTACTCACGCTATCCATTACAAGTAGCGGTTCAGGAGTTGACTGCACAGCACACATCGACGCGCTATGCAAGCATCAGCTCGGCGCAACTTTCTGTATGCGCTGTAACCATCCGACCCGCTTGGATAGTGACATGGCTGTTAGGTTGCGTGCCGATACTGTAGTCACTGTAGTTGTCGGTTAGTTTGGCGCACAAGGGCTTAGAGCAGGGGTTAGTGGCGCACCACAGACACTGCCGGTGATTCGAAGCAATCGACCAAGGTGCAATAAGAGCATGCGGTGGCTCGGTGCCTAGAGATGCATCGGGACAAGTAAGGAACCAAAGATAGTAGAAGCCCTCTACTGAGCATCCGAGTACACGGATGCTTCCGGGTAAAAAAGGCGGCCGAAACGTTAAACCAAAGTAGTCGAAGAGATGGTGCAACATTGAGCGAAAGAAACATGCGAGTTGAAAGATTAGAACAATGGGGAGTGCGGGGAACTACTCGCAGCGAGCGCATTCCACATGCAGCGGCTTGTCACCTCTTTAAGCAGCAATTCGTTGACAATGCGTCTGAAGCGGCGTGATCAGCTTGCCATCATTTTGGGGGTTCACCCATGGTGTTAGTTTAGGATGGTCAGAACAAGTGGTCGAACTCGTTCGCTGACGCCTCCCTTCGGAAGCACGCGCATGGCTGTCAGTTCATTTCGTGCTCAACCTGCAGTGCGTCGCTGAGGGAAGGCCAAGTGCCGCGTCTCCGTACAAGCAAAGGCTGCGGGTATCCGCCGCTACCCGAAGGCCTGGCACGCTTCAAAGCCATCACAGAGCGGATCATCCCACCAACAATTACAATAAGAGTTTGGCATGAACATATTAGTCACCAAGGTTGCGGTTTCCACAATGGCGACAATGCAACCGCTTCAGCTTCATGACAATCAAACTTTTAGGGGCGAAGCACCTTAGGACCTCGTTCTGTCCGGGGCTTGGCGTCGGTGTACACAGTGTTGCGCATGCGCGAGGAGCATTGGATTGGATTAAATTGGACTGGATCCGATTTGGATTGGATTGAAATGTATCGGACTGGATCAGATTAAATTGAATTGTATCGGATTGGATTGCATTGGAATTGTATATACTGTACACACGCGTTGCCACTCATTTACATGTGCGAGTGAGCAATGCCACGGGTGATTTACGGTAAGAACGATCCCCAGTGCTTCGCCCACTCGTCATTATTCACTTTGTGGAGATGCATAAATTTTTATAGCATCAAATGTTGCCATCCCGCGTTTAGTGAGAGGGACTGAGCGAAACATGTTATTAAAACGAGAGGCATATGGGCCCTTGGGGGGGGAGTAAAAATGAGGGGAAGGGGAAGGTCACAATTCACACGACATTTCACACAGTTCCAGTCATAAGGTCCTATTCACAAAAGGCACGCAGTTTAGTCATTTAGTGCTACCAAAAATGCGCAGTCCACACTGAGACATTGCGGGTAGGCATGGTCAGTTCGGGAAAGTCGGTCAGACCGCTACACCAATTTGTAAAGACCGTTTTCAAGGGCGTACTGGGTGATTACATCTACAGTAGCGGGATCGTCACAGACACGAATAACATGCTCCAGTTTTGTTGGGGGTGTGGTACCCAGAGTTAAAAGCTGATGGCGGTTACGGGCGAATACAGGACAAGGCCAAGGAACACATTCGGTATGTCATCCCGACTATGGTGGGAGCACCGCCGCAATCGGAATCCTTCTGAGGCTTTCCACTTATGTATAAGTTCAATCTTGATGTTCCTAAATCTGAGAGTGAAAGTCACCAAGTGAACATACTATCCACTATAACTCAGAAAAGAAGTTATGAGGTTATAAGCAATTCAATTTATACTATAATAACGTAATCTATGGAAGAAAAGGTTATGACAGGTAATAAAATTACTTAATTAGTGAATAAAAATCAACAAGCTTAAGCAACCATTGCGGAACTCATGTACTACTATTTAACTTTGTTTTGATTATCCGGTCTCTGAAGCGCAATGTTGTTGGAAGCCACGTTGAAAATTTCCGAGTGACAAAATTAGCAAAGTAGTTGGATAGTCCAGAGTACAAAATCTCTCCTATTGCTCAAAAAACAGCAGAGTCGAAGTAAGCCGGAAATTTTTCGGAATATTTTTTTTCCACGCTGTTCTTCTCGGGCTCGCTTTTTCCACACCGACTGTTACTTCAGCCCTGCATAATGTTCCAAAGCTTTCTCGGGCGTCGTTACCACCCCGTTCAGGTTGCAGCCCTCTCCAGATTACCTTTTTCACCTCTCCAGTTCCCCTTCCCACTTGGACACATCAGTTTCTGCGAGGGCCACGGAACTATCAGAAATAACATTTTTACGTGAAAGAAATATTTATACACTCCTTTGCAACCTCCTGAAATTCGTGAGGGCCCAGCGACCATATCCTGCTACACATTTACCTAGGCTAGCTTAGCTTGTAGGTTGGCTTAGTTCCATTTCCGACGTGACCACGCTTGCACGGTCACTTTTCTTGTCCCCTAACAGTATTTCGCCGTTTGAGGGGCATGAAAAAGTGGAGGAGTGTGTGCCTGGGCCAGGCGCGGGTATCGCACGGAAACACTTTTTTTTTTCTACGAAACAGCCATTTTCTTGTGCCCAGTTAAGCATTGCTAAGTCACTCTTTGTCCGGACGCTAAATAAATACTTTGCAATCGTGACGCCGTTGTTAAGCCATTGTTTTAATGAACCGTGGGGCCAACCTTTTCTGCAGAACTGTGGTGAGCTAGGCTACTTGTTACAGACCCGTAGTGATATCAGCGCACAACTAGACTTAAGACTATAAGGGGGGAGGGGGGGGGGTCATGCAGTGCTTGTCTGTGTCCTCACCTTCTTCTTGTCTTTCATGTAGTTGTGCGCACCATAAAACAACCTTTCCTTATTTAGGAGTAGGCTTCACTGCAGACCAGAGTGTGCAGAAGCCAGCTGACAAAACCAAACTTACACTGAGATTTTTAAAGTCGGTTTCACTTTTATACAGAAACACATTGCTCAGAAGGCGTTTGTAGGTGCACTAAAATAGGTTTTACATTAAAATTTGTAATTTAGCAAGGAAGGAACAACATAGAAATGACCCCAACAGGTTCATTGCAAAATTACTTCGGTCTTCAGTCAGACTCAGCGGGATGTCCAAAGAGCGTGTCAGGTTTGTCGCGTTACGTTAGCACGAAAACCGATTCTTTATACTTTAACGCATTCGAAGAGCGCTCCACACCCCTCTGCCTTGACGCATACGCGAATTATTCCAAATTATGGTTTCCTGAACGGCACAAAACAGCGGGGTAGACGCAGCCTGCAGCAGCCGCCACGAAGCCGGCGCGAATTACCGCATTCCGCATCTCTTGCCGGCTGCCGCTAGGATGCGCCGCCTGCCCGCACGCTATCTGTTGGGGCAGTGGCAGCCCCTCATGGTCCGGGTTGTTTTAGTGGGAGACCGGAAGTGGCACTGTTTGATTTTTCACAACACCGCCAACGACGCCGGCTTATCGGCACCGGCCGGAAGCTTAACGCTCCGCATTAACAAACTTCAGGAGGAATTCCCCCAAGGTTGGTCAAAAAATGCGAAGCATTTATTCATTAAACAATGTACAGACTACTCTAATAACCAGATGTCTTTATTGGTCAATTAATTGTGCGGTTCTGTGGAAGAAGAGCGGTGGCGAGCTTCTGTAATTATTCCGCCCGGTCAGACTCTTGTAGCAAAAAGCGTCATTGCTGCAGGAATTGACGATGGGAGCTGATAAAAGAAAACGGGTATTTTTACAGCAGAGCTGTTTAAGGTTGAGCGTTGTTTGGTGGCGTTAGCAAAAGAAAATGCCGAGAAAAAAAAACGGCGTCGTCTGTAAAGGGTGCACCACTGCAGATAGGAAATTTTAACAGTGAAGCCGACTTTCGCGCCTGCTCGAGTGTTATCACAAGGGGCATATGAGCATAGGCGTGCGCACAGGGGGGGCAGGGGGGGCGGCCGCCCCCCCTAATAATCTGGAGGGGGGCGCCAAATTCGCCCCATGCCTTAACTCAATCGAACCTGTCCCGTAGGGTTATGAGTCGACCACGCGTGTGTTTTCACGATCATGGCAGCCAAAGAACCCTCAGGTTACCTTCCAAAAGCTGTTTACCTTCAGCCCCGGAAAAAAAAATGCGGGGACTAGGTCGCTGTGAGAAACACATTATCACTTAATTTTCATATTTGCAGCTACTGCGGAGCTTGTCCTCCTTCTACTTTTCCTCGCAAATAACGTGCCTAGTACCAGAGACCTTCATTGCTTTACTGGTCACGAAACTTCGGCGCTCGTTTCATATAGGAACCGCGGGCGCCACTACAGGCACCACCGCCGCACGAAGGGCATCCAGCCGCCGCGCGTGCGGCATATTGGTCAGCTGTTGGCGTGCAAACGCTCGCTGCTTTTGGTGTCTGCGCGCTGATTAAGTGTGCTTTTTTAGTAGTAGTTAGCCATGAATAGTCCAGTCATTCTCTATATCACCTCCCTTCAATTGGGTTTTATTTTTCCAAGTAAATTACCGTAGACTTCGGCCGCGAACGGCTTCTGCGTCCTCTGGCACAAGCGCTTCGCCGTCGTGTTTACGGATTTTTTGAATCAATATTGTAAATCTCTTAGTTTTAAATAGTTGTACATCTCTTAGTTGTAAATTTTTAAATCTCTAGTTGTAAATACCACATATACGGTGGCTCCGTAGTCACAGACTGCTGCGGGCCTATCGATACTAAAATTAAAAAAAAAAAACTGAAAGAAACCAAGTACGCGTCGTTCAGACTACGCTATTAATGAATCCGTTGATTGCTCTGGAATTCACAGAACGCTAAAAAAGATAGCCCAATAATACTGTCGTTTCGATTAGTCGTTTCGAACAACTAAAAACGCTATTTTTATGCCAACGGGCATTCTATCGCAAAAAAAAAAAAAAAAACTAAAAACGCTGCAGAAACGCGAAGGATCAAAACACGAAGATATATATGTTGCACCGTGTGTCTTTCCGCTTCCACGCTTTGCAATCCTTGCAAAAAAAGGAAGCGAAAAAAGAACAGTAAAACTGATTTTATCCCACGCAACAAAAAAATTCAATATTACGAAGGGAGACAAAAGAGCGTGGTCCAGCGTACAACTTTTTTTTTTTTTTTGCGCTGCGATGTGCAGCACACGGAGGGAACAGAATATTGCCACGTAGCCAAGAACGACGCGAAGCTTTTCTGAACGAAGTTTATTAAAGCGACCTCCTGGTCTACAAAAGACTAGAATGAGACACAAAAGTCGAAGAAGCAGTCCGCATTGTCACGTGCACAGATGAACGTCGATAGAGTGAGTTGCGCGGCGCTAGCTATGCATGCATTACTCGGAACGTTATTAATTTCAGATCCATGGAAATAGGATCGAGAACATTGTCGAACAAACAAAAAATCAAGTTAGCGACAAGGTGACACCCTTTCCATATCAAACAATATTGCCCGACAGGACGTACGACAAAAAGAGCAAACGGGCGCTCCGGTTCACGGAGCTCCGGTTGAAACGCCAGATTAAAAAAACCGGAAGCGGCCACGCGCTGTTGCAAAACAAACAAAACGAAACTTAAGGGCTAATTCGCGGAAATATGAAAAGTAAAAGCACAAGGACGTCCAAAAGCTTTTTTTACATGCGAGCCCAAGCGCAAGGTAATACAAGTTTGCAAACAGGTAATGAAGCACCGCTACTACCTGACTGATTGTACAATTATAGTTCCAGGATGCTCTCAAAAAGGTACATTGCTTTTTCATTCTCACACACAGTGCATTTCCACACATTGTCGCACACTTGTAATCGAAGCTGAAATCTCCCGTTTCTTGCCTTGGAATGGCGCGCCTCCATTTCTCACGCAGCTCCCCGTCGCTCGGTAAACAGAACAAGGAAACATTTTCTAGAAGAACTGCGAGTTGGGCTTGTTGGTATAGGTTCATACTGGTTTTATAATGGTTCATAATGGTATAGGTTCATAGTTTCGTTTTTGCGCTGTTTCCCATTATAAACATTTTCTGTTGTATCGTTGTACAAGGAACGACATCCCGGGACACAACACGTGTTCGGCATCGTCGTTGCACTAATTAAGTCGCATCACAACAGCGCGAGATGCACGCAACATTTTTTCCCGCACAAAACAAACAACTCGCCGCGTCTCCGCCGTTCGAGCCAGCGCAACGCCGCCCGAGGAGTGACCTCAGTGAGATGGCGGCGCCACCGCGCGGCGGCCAAACGCAGCATATGAAGCTCTCCCATTGAGTTACGGAGCAGTTTCGTGACCAGTAAACCATTGAAGGACTCTGCTTGTACTGAGCAAAATAGCCGCGTAAAAAGGATTTAAGAACAGACAATATTACCTTCTTGAATTCTTACGAATTTCAAAAGCTAGCGTTCGAGCGGTACGCACGGGAACCACGTTGCAGTTTACAAAAGACAGATGTGTCATATGTTTCTGTGCTTTAGGGAGAATGGAAGTTATTTCGGCGGGTCGTTGTGAAATTGATGCCGCATCCGCCCTGGGACCTGCCCCCTTTGCCGATGTTACATTCCTCGACTTTCCACTGCGTTCTGACCGGAGGAGGTCGGAAGTCCCGAGGGGAAGGGGGGAGGGGGGGGGGGGCGCTCAGGTAAGACTTGGCCCCCCCTAATCGAGAACCCTGCGCACGCCTATGCATATGAGCATGCGCACCCCTTACTATACTCGGTGACAACTTAAGAACGGCACCGGAAGTTGCCGCTGCGCCTTATCACCGTAGCGGGATGTTTCTCCGCGCGGCGCAAGTAGGGCGTTACTGGGAATATTTTGAACATGGCGTGAGCCGTTCCCGTGATTTTTTGGACTTAATATGCTTATAAACGACTCCAGTGACGACAAACAAACTGCGTGAGACAAGGCAGACGATATTACGCATTCATAGCAAACCCCTTTCAAAACGCGCGCGCACTGACGTCACGGGTCGGGCGCTGTGGCCGAGTGATACACTACATGAGGTGGTGCCGTTCTTGAGTTGTAACCGAGTATATTGTCACGTGCCAGTCTGTGGGATGAGAGCATTATTAAGTAGGACAGACATGCTAATCCCCCGCGTGGGTACGTGCCGTGTGATGGGCACAGCAGAGGACGACGAAGGAGCGCGTTAGCTAGCGGCTCGCGTGCTCTGTTCTTGGTCGCCATATTGCTAGCCACCAACCGGTGCTCTCTGTGTGTTTCCTCTGGCAAGTTAGTCACCTCGCCTAATAAATACTTTGCTCCTGCGTCTTCGCCAAGACAACTTCTCTGCGCCCCTGTTTGACAGGACGCAACAATATACCATTTTAAAGGGTATAGTCCTTCTTGGGCTGTTAAAACGCCAAAAAATCGCGCAGCTAGCAGTAGTGGTGCAAGGCTGGAGCAACAGCAGAGCTAGCTTTTTTCCCCCTGAGATCCGCTGTCAGCGTGGGAGACCGACCGGAACGGCCTTGTAAAATCCGGCTAAACTTGGCCTCACCCCTCCACAGTTAGCCTAGCCCAGCGACAACGTCGCAAAGCCCAACAAAACTTAACAAAGCCTAGCAAAACCTAGCAAAACTTAACAAAACCGGAAAGAGCTAGGTCGACTTCCGGCTCCGCTGTTTCTCCAGCCTTGCACCATTAGTGCAAGCTGCGCCGATTGTTTTAAAACATGACATTTTCTTCCGTCCTCATCCGTGTATTTGAAGGGCGCGGTCAACATAACAGAAGTTGAAAGCGAGTACCTGCGTTATAACAACTACCCTTGTCCGTCGTGGTCCTAAGTCCTACAATATGTGCTACGAACCGACAAAAATTAAGCGTATCGTGTTGTAATGTACCTCGCTTGTTTTGTTGCTAATATAGCATGTTTTAAAAAAACGATAATCACTAGATCATATACGCTCATACTCCAGTCTTCACGTCTTTCCAGCTTCATGTCCAGCCCATTCCAGTTACAGATACTTTGATAAGGCGCAACCTTATGCGCCCCCTAAGGCAAAAAATCCGGTGTTGTGAGCAGCGGATAGTCCTGCAAATACAAGTTCGCGTGAGCAACAGGGCTTACGAACGAAAGGGTGCCAAGAGGAAACACAAAACGAGCGCACGTTTCTTCTGGCTGCATAAGATCGCGCGACTCGTGGCTCCACTGCGCTCCATGCAAAGCCGTCAGATTGCCTGGGGTTCGTGGAGCTGTCGGAGTGACTAACGCCGGGTCTTGGTGCAGGAAATGCTTCGTCGTCGCGTGCACCGCCACTCTTTGCGCAGGCCAAGCACTGTTCGTGGTACAAACACCCCTACAAGGCTAAAGTACTGGAGGCGCACAATGGTAGCGGAAGAAATAATGCTTGCGCATTCAAGCGTACACGTAAGCACACTTCAGGGCACCAAAGAATTGTTTTGCAGCCAAAAAGAGCACACAATCATATCGAAAGACGCACACGCATTAGTTCAAAACTAATTGCCAAATTCCCGTGCGTTGCCATGCCAATCCACATTACTCTTGTTCAGTAATTATTGTCCAATAAAAAAATGCAAGGTAATCAAAATAATCAAACTTTCCGTTTAAAAAAATGAGGCTACAATCGCCGTATTTTGAGTGCAAATGTTTAACGGATATTCAGAAAGGATAGCACTATCACAATTTTTTTACTACGCCGCTGGCAAAGCCAGGATTTCATTTCAAAAATTCTAAGATGTCCACAATTTGGCGCGGCGGAGGCGCCTACTGCCGTTTTCCACGTTAAAATTGATGTGCATATGTGCCTTGTGACTGCGCGGAGGAAGCACACACGCACGTCTAGGGGTACGCATTACTGAGGATAGTTATAACATCCATACCTTTGGCTGAAGTTTAAACCATCATTCGTTCGACTCACCAAATGACCGCTTAGTTCACGAACCTAAGAGGCTAAGTTGAGTGAACCATCATTGGGCATTCCCCATGCATATTCGAACAGTGTCAGTGCTAGTCCAAGTACAGTTTTTGGGATAACTTTTCCTACCTACTTCTGAAGCCAAGTAATTGCTGCGTAACACGCGCTCCCAGCTGGCTCAGCGGGAGCTCAGGAGGAGAAAAGGTAAAGAGGTAATGAGATACGTCCATGAAGTGCACCAGTACGAAGAACGTTATTTTTCCCCCATAACCACCCTGTTTTTCGTTTTTTTTTTTTACTTACATGTGTTAGTGCCTGAAAACAGCCGCAATGGTTGTATCTATACCTTTACAACCGACCACGGCTTTGTTCGTCTCGAACTGTGACCGAGACCTAAGCCGCAATGTTCTGTTTCCGAGAACAACTTGTTCAGTCCCATTTGCAGTGCGTACGGTTTCAGCTCGATTAAAGGGCGTGTCGCCGTAGTCTATCGGCGCGTAGCTGTAGAGCGCAGAGGCTGCCTGGCGCTACTGACGGTTTCGACCTCACTTGAAAACGATTAGTAGGCCAGAGCTGCGGGGAAGTGCGTGGTACGCTCACGCTTCGCTGGTTCGCGCAGTATCCATCGACCGGAAAATTTCAGTGTCTGGCCGAGGTCATGTGTAGACGACCGTGCCTGAAAATTATAACGAGCTCATTTTTTGTGGGTTTGCGTTTCCGTGGGAAAGGGGCAGGGGCAGTACGCTGAAAGCACTGGTGCATTTTTGGAGTATTTATTTGCCCACTTCATTTGCAGCCAAAACGTGGCCAGCTTCTCTCATATTGTACTATTCTATCGGTTTGGTCATTTTAACTATGTATACATCAACAGCACAAAAATAGTAACCTATCCGGATGACCGGTTAAAGCAAGTGTTACCATACACCCTACGTTAACCCTTTCCCAGTTATTTCTTTCGCTGCGTGGGCTAAACGAGGGCGGCAGATATTTGCAGGAGCTGCGTTTGTTTCGCGATGCAAGAACCACAACCCTAGTGTTAGTATCTACATAGCGGACTAGCACGTCTGTGCCTCTTCACTCGTACTGAAAATACGTTATAACCCGTGTATGGTTCATTCAATTGCTACTCTCTAACAAATTTAAAATGCTACCTAAGAAATCAGAACCACAGGAGTGCTTACGTGTGGGATTGCGAAAGCATTGCATTTTATTTCAAGCTGTAATGGTGGGGGTGGTGGTGGTGGTGGTGGTTGTTTTGTTGAATCAGGCGCTGTTCGTGCGGCAAGATGGGCCGGCAATTTCCAAACCAGAGCACCACCTAATGAGTTAATATTGTCACGAAGCCAAAGATGTTGCGTTGGCTTGAAGGAAAAACAAGTTTACTGGAGCGAACTTGTGCTCCACTAACAAAAAACAAACAAACCCAATGCAAGGTTCGGGGCAATATTATGGTCACTTCACCACGAGTCGGCCAGTTCCGTCTCCTGAAGAAAGCTATAAGATGAAGGCTCGACACCACCCTTTGCAGCATCCCATGGGAAAATGATGTGGTCCAGAGTGGTGTGTGGAGCTGCCAACTTTCGCATCGCTGAGTGCATTGCCGTCCATGCTCTGGGCAACACATCCCCTAGCACTGCACATGACGAATACAGAGGCTATCGCACGAGGCCCGCTTTGAAAAGTCATGCTGTTGTCTTTGCTGAGCCCGTTCAGATGCGGTAGAGCAAAGTTGCCTTCGATCTTGTGAGTACCTTTGTGGCGCAAAGCTGATGATAAGGATCTTCCCAGATCGGCTACTGTCCACCTGAAGTCGTTCCAATGATTCGCGGAAACTTTAACAGTCGGCACAAATGATCTGATCAGCGGCCTCATTGCTCTTGACGCCAACATGGGATGGAATATATTGAAACCACACTTGAAAACCCTTGCTGCTGAGCTCTTGCACGAGCCGTAACGAACGCTTGCAGACCCTTTTCGTGGGGATCCCACGCTGCAAAAGTTGTCGTGCTGCTTTCGAATCAGTCAGAATTACAACTTCCTGCGGCTAGTATGACCTAAGTTTCCTCAAAGCAGCCGCGATGGCAATACACTCGGTTTCGGTGGCGGACACTATACATGATCCCGTCGTGCAACCCAGGAGACCTGCGCATCTGGAAAGGTATACGTCGCTGCACTAGCCCTTTGTGCTGATTGACTGAGCCATCCGTGAAAATTTGGAGGTTGTTCAGGTAAATGTGTTCAAGCACAAAAAAAAAATTTGGCTGCTTCCACTGGTGTGTTTCTCTTGAATCTCATGCCAGGAACATGTAGCTGACATTGGAGGCTCTCATAAGACCACGGCATTGAGGTCTGAAGTTTCTCTGGCAACTGATAGCACAAAATTCAGAGTGTTAAGAGCAGTGTGCGCATGAGAGGCCGTCCTTCTGTGCGACCACCTATGTCTAATGATATATGTCTGGCAAGAAGATGTCACTATTTGTTGCAACAAGGTCTCAGTTTTCAGAGCGATATATGTCTGGCGTTCGTGCCGGCTGGTGGTGGTGATTTTAGCTGCTGCGAGCGCCTTCCTCTTTGCTCGCCGTGCGCCATTTTTCTGTGTTTCCTCGCGTCTTCCTCTGGCGTACTTCCGTGGGTGACCCAGTTTCCCAGCTGCCGCTGACGCAGACGCTTCAGATTTCCATCGCAGAAGACATGGCACCGGCAGCACAAATGCGTCCAGCGGTGCGATGGCGTCCTATCCTCACCACTGCCATGATCCTCTTCCCTCTGAGGAGTTTTCCTCTTCTCTCCGCTACTATAACTCAAAGGCTTGGTCATCCGTTTTATTAGTCTTTCATATACGCTATTAGCGCAAACACACTTTGATAATTTTCTAATTAGGATTTCCAAATGACTCCTGTAGGCCTCCAGTGTATGTACAATTGTACTCTCTCATTACAATCACTATGACCCCTGTTCATTTGGGTCGTTTTTTTTTTTCCCTTTGTCTTTATAATGTTTATCTGCCGCCGACTACACACGGACACCTTTTAGAACCACACCATTTTCGCCCACATATCTCCATCCATACATCCCTACAACTGCCCGCACTGCGACACTCCTCCCTCTCACAACCTATCACCTCGTGGACTCCTGCCCACGCAGCCCCGACCCCACCCACTCCCCTTCCCCTGAGCAGTGGGAGTCTGCGCTTTTGGTACCGGAGCGTCAAATAGCCCTCGTGCAACAAGCCCTGGAATCAACAAAGGCTCGCGGCCTCCTGGACGTAGCTGACCACCACCCCTTACTCCCTCTCTTTTGGTCTATAAATGTTTATTCTTTCTCCTCCTCTCTGTTCGTCTTCTCCCTTTTTTGGCCCTAAACATACGCTATTATAGTTTTTCGCTACTTCTGTGATGTCCGTGCTGAAATTACTCCCGTAGGCCTCAATACGTGTCTCTGACACACGTTTCCAAGTCAAAGGCCACGACGCGTTCACTATGACCACGTCTGGGTGGGCATAGTGATAGACGGACCCTACACCACGGCCTATCTGTACAAAGGATGGCTCTGGTGTAAGGGATGTGTGCTTGCCTCGCATTCTGTGGGCCCAGGTTGTAATCCCAGACTCAAATTCTTTGAATTCGTTCTTTACTTTTATTTTCTTTGCGCCATGGGGCATTTTTGTAACTATCTGTCGGTCACTCCGGATTCGGGTTTTCGCGTAATGGGGTATTTAATGCGTTCGTATTAAGCATTAGGGGGGGCCCAATCTTGGGTGCTGCTTATGTACTGAAGCCGAAAGCATTAGTGTGAAAATTGCAATTGCCGAACGTGTTCTCTCGATATCATTATCATCCTGTTCCCTTTGCGTCTTTTTAGTTCCTCCGTGGAGCGTTACCAGAAAACTATCATCACCGGCGAAGTAGAGAAGGTAGAAATTCTAGGCCACGAACTGTGATGGAGAGTGGCGAGGAGGTAAGGAGCCCAGGAGCAGGTGCTGGAAATGCGAGCCTCAAGAAAAAAAATGTGTTTAGGGAAGTCCGGGACTTTTAAGCTATGAAACGGGCAACTAGGCCACCCCAACGGCCCGAGGGGTACGGGGTTGCGTATTTCCAAACGCTTCGATGCACAGAGCACCCGCGTGACATCTCTGTTCGTGCGATGCAGAACGGTAATTAAACGTCGTCATTGGCTGCGCCCCAAACCTAAAGTGACCTAAAACATACCAAATCACTATTATTAACAAAAACAACGCGTAGATTTGAGTTTGACAAAAGTCAAGCAATGACAAAAAAAAACAACTAAAAGATAGACCTTGTGAGTTTCGAACCCAAGCGGTTAGCGCCATTACTCAATACTCTCCATCGAGGCCACAGAACCCAAACAGTGAGGTCCTTTTAGCAGGCGCTCAAAAGAATAGCGCGCACAGTGACATCCCACATGTCACGTGCGGGCTCTGTGAAGCGAAGCGTTTGGAATCACGCTACGGGGGTTAGCAGCGGCGGAAACAATACCATGCGCAGCCAATTGGAAAGAAAAAAAGGTTGTGTTAAGGCACGCAGTGCGCAACACTTACAAGGAAAAAATGCCAGATCGAAGTATTCACAAGTATTAGAACCAGATGAGTTAATTTTGAAGCGGAAAAAATAAATGAACCTAAAAATCAATTTAGGTGCCAATTGCGTGCAGAAACCATTCCATCTTGCCTTCCCAGGCCGCTTCATTGCGAGAAGGGAAGGCAAATGCACACCTGGGTTTGGAAGGTTGGAAATAATAAAAGAACGAAAACAAAGCGATAACCGAATCTTCCAATTAAAGCACAACAGTAAACAATAAAAAGACCACCGCCGCATGAAAGAAAAAGACGAACCAGGGGAAAAAACGCTTCCCGTGGAGGGAATCTAACCTGCAGGGTCCCTCGCGTTGTGAAACCGGCTTCTATGCGGTTGCGTTCGTGGCGTGGTCTCTCTCATACTGTTCCCCTCGCCAGTTCACGTGCGTTTGCCCCTGAAGTGGGGAGCCCAGACGCCGAGTTCGCGAAGCCGGTTGCCGCGGGTTCTAGCCCGTGCAAACGCGGTCCACTTTGGTAGAGATGTGAAAGCCTGCAGACAAAACGATCCGGGCCTGCCAGTCATGGAGAACTTTCAGCAGCAAGTTCAGAAATCCATGTGAGGTGCTACAGCCCGGTCTCTGACGAAGGGAGAGGGGCCTCGAGCTCTGCTGTTTATCGAGCCTTGTACCACGAGTGCAAGCTGCGCCCTTTTTTCTCTTCGTCCCTCCGCAACTATGACCCTCTTAAAGCTTTGTCCATTCGCCCTTCTTAGCCTTATATCTACGATTGTCATAACGTAGCCGTAACGCTGAGCTTAACGGGACTCCAAGCAACGTTAAGCTTATTGTACGTCACGCTGCAGGTACCGATTGACGACGTTAGACCTAAAGCGTAAGGCTAGGTCCAACGCCAGGGCGGCACATACCACCGAGACCTTCGAGGTGTTAACTCGCTATGGGACGTACGCATGTCGTTCCCTCGGAGGAAGAAGAGCCGAAACTGAAGAAGCGTCAGCCCTAACAGAAGCGTTCGGGCTGACGGCTGACGCTTCTTCACGAAAACAACGTAAAGCTGTTGCCGCCTCAAGTTTCAGCTGGTCGAGTAGCTGCGAATTCCTCCCAGATGAACAGCAACTGGCCCGCTTGGTACGCCGACATGAGCCAATATCACTTGTGCAGCTTAAAGGGCTTTAAGAGGAACATGTTCGACAGCGTCTTTCTTTTCTAAGAACCCGCTCATGGCCGGTTGCCGGTTTATGCGTGCACGGATTGGGAGTGGAAAAAGGGGGGGTGGGGTCCCGCACCGCTAAAGGTTTCATGCCCTTACTGATGTCATATACGTTGTGTTGGCGTGAGGTTTAAACGTGGCCGTCAAACAGCCCAATACGAACGCTCCGGTGTCCTCAGTGGTAGAGTGGATGGGGTTGGCGTGTTCCACAAACAGTGAGATGCCTACGACGCGGGAGGGAAAGAGACAGCTCTACGTTTGTCCGCTAGGATAAAGCTCGGGTTTTTCTATATTTCATTCGGGTAATTGGCCAGGAAGTATGTTCAGTCGTAAATCACAAACAAACGTGTTTTGTTTCGTGCGCTCCGTGGAGGGCGTGTAGCTTCGCAGGTCATCCGTTTTCACAGAGTGGAAGGGCATTAATTTTTTTTGTTCTGGAATGCAGCTATAAAAGAAAACTAAAAACCCCGTATCAAGGAGCTTCTATATCAGGAGAGGCATTCCCTCTTTAATGTTCAAGTCCCGATGGTTCTCAAAAAAAGGGGGAAATGAGGTAATATCGTCTCAGTGGAAGCCAAAATAGGTTTTCAGATTCTCTTTCAGACATTCGTGTGAGTCGCCCTTGGATGGAAAAACGCGTCCAATAAAATTGCGGACCAAAGAGGTATTGAGGGAAGTGTTAGAACCCGTTCAACCAGTACTACCTTGTCCAGGATGAAATCTCTAATAAATTCGAAATTTTTATGAGCACCCTGATGATTAGCAGCTTCCATAACATTACCGGATCAAGTACAGGGAAAGATTCGAGGAAACACATTCAAGGTACAGGTACTAATTTAACCTTTTCAATGACGAAAATTCAAAAATTTACTGAGCTTTGCTTATTGGCACGCGTATCATCAACCTTATGACACCGAAAGGAGATAACTTTTCGGGTCTAAATCCTATCGAGAGATTTATAAAAACCTGTTTTCATATTCTAGCCTGACATCTTGAAAATGATACGTGGCCAGTTTTGGAAGGAGAAACTGATTACACTGCTGACCGGGACTGAGAGATATCCTGGAATTTCTTTAAAGACATTTAAGCCTGCTGTTACCCATTCCGACGATCCAAGGATCCGCACTTTGCACTCCCCGTCCCACCATTGTCGCTTGTGATAGGAGGAGTACGGGTGCCTCACTTTTACCACTCTCTTCACTAACTCTAGGTCGTCCCTCGATTTCTGATGACAAGGCCATGACAATGCGTCGTGACGTGCGTGCGTACGGCGAATTTTACGGCGCAGCTGTATTAGGCTAGGTTTACATACAGTTTTTGATGTCCTCAAATCAAAACTCCCGAGGCTTCGCGTGTCCTTAAAGCACAAGGCGTTCCATTGCGCGTGCAAAGGAGCAGCGGCGCAACGTATGGGAGACGGATGGAAGCTATACCGGAAGTGAATGGCGAAGCAGATCGGCCCAAGCGGTAAAACGACAACGCCCTTCAAGAGCGCGGCATGGAGGCAAAGCATCCAAGACATTCCGAATCTGACGTTAATGTTTTCGCATTCAGAGCTTTTAAGAAGGGCTTGGGTACCTCCAGACGATCCTCGGATCGTGGCTCAGTTGATGCGTGTTTTCAAGCCTCCGAGCTCGATTCCCGGCCGCGGCGGCCGCTTTTCTGATGGAAGCGAAAAGCAAAAACACCCGTGTGTTCGAGATTTCCGCGCACGTTAAAGATCCCCAGGTGGTTCAAATTAATCCGGATCTCTCCACTACGGCACACCTCATCGCCTGTGTAGCGTCGGTGCGTCAAAACCTAATAATCAATCAATCAGAAAGCCTCCGTCCGAGCCACAACGACTGGCGGGGCGTAATTCGCCCGATCGTTGCTGCGTCCGCGCTGCACAGCTCGGCATGACACTGAAAATTGACCTTTCAATTTTCAGAACAGCAGTTCAGTCTACCCTCTTCGGTTGCCGCAGCTCTCTGCTCAGCCGGGCGTTGAGGTCCGCCAGAGCGCGTCCGGCGAACGGGCGCAGTAACGCGGAAACGACTGTCCTCCACATCCGCGTTGCCCAAGAGCATTCTTGTCACTCGCTGAATGCTAATTGGAACCAGTGACTGCTGCGTGCTGGCCGTAAACTAATTAGCTGATCGCAAACCAGTCGGCCCTTTTCCTCCACGAACCTCGTTATATAGGGCCCAAAGGGTGCAGCTACCTGGCGAGTAGTATATGCGCTTCGCGCGGGGTTTGTGCAAGGCGGAGATAAAGCGGTAGTTGTGATGAGAGCGAATGAAGTGCCGTTAAAAGAGCCCACAACAATTTGCGACAATCTCGAAGCAGCTGTGAATGGAATGACAACACGTTAAAAGGTAGACCCGCTGTGATTCCTTGTAGGGGCGTGAGGTAACCCTATTCGCGAACAGGCTTTTCAAGGTGCCGGCTAGTTCGTAAACCATAATGCTCACAGCGCTTGTTTGTGGTCTTTTTCTCTGTCCGTTGTCTTTTTTTTTTGCGCTATGAGAAAGGCTTTCTGCTAGAAACCTGCAACTTTGTCATATGATTGATTGAGTGCTAAAAATGAATTTATTGCCATAAGCCATGCGTCGGGTTTGTTTATGTATGTTTTGTTCCCAGCGCCTGGCCGCGCCCGATTATCTTAACCTACGTTTCAAGCGAAGCGCGCGTTTCCTCCTTTCGTATGCCGCACCGGCAATCTTATTTGATATGGCAAGGTTGTAGCTTTGCGGTCTCTATCGTAGACTGTTCTTGATTGGTCAGCAATGTTCTCGACCGAATTCGATGTTGCCAGAAACGAGATCACTCAAGACAAGTGCAAGTGCGTGGAGATTGAACGCCGCGGCATTTGTCAACTGCAGTGCGCGCCGCGCGGCAAGAGAGAGACTTACAATCTCTGATTACACTTACACACTGTATGCTTCGTCCCTCGCCAGGTTTCACGTTAGAGAAGATGGCCCGGGATTTTTAATTTTAAGGGACACTATCAATGAACGCAAGGAAACGAGATAGGAAAAACGCTTGTTGAGCATACGAAAAGGTCCTGGAGTCACCACCCTTGTGGGTGGAACCACCTGATCCCGGGTAGCCTGGCCCCTATCCTGCCGCACGTCAGGTCAGGAAGCTGGTCAGCCGGCTTTCCCACTGATATATGGGGAGATCAGCACAACGCAAAGCACTAATGGCGTTGTTTGAATACCTGGACAAGATCGGCGTGACTGAACTGATTTAAACATGACGTTCGTCGAACTGTTCACACAAACTCCATGATGCCTGCTTTTTTTTTTTTTTACTTCTCTTCTCTTTCTTCTGCCCTGTTATCTATAGGGCCTTTTCTACTCTCCCCTACCCATTCTCCCGCCGAGTAGCATGTCGGTGGTACGATTCCGGCCAACCTCTCGGCTTTCTTCTCTAATACAGAGCTCTCTCTCTCTCTTTCTCTCTCTAGGAAGGAGCGGTGAATTAAGTTTTACGGCACACCCTATAACCTTGAGTGCCGGGGGATGGGCAGAAATGACAGGCTGGGGAATATTAAGTAAAGTACAGGCGGCCACAAAATAAAACGGACCAAGAGAGCTATAGTATACGCGCAAGAGGTATCGGCACGACACATCCCGGGCCAGCGCCTGCTGTCGAGATAGCTGAGGCGGTTCCTGATCCAGTCAATGTGTATCAGTTTTCTAGATTTTGGCTACAGCGTTTGGTTTCTCTCGAAAGTAGCCCCCCGAAGCACCTTACGCGCCAGGACGAGCGAGCGACACGATTACTGAGATCGGGCGGCATGCGATGAAGTCGTAGTTTTGTGCAGCTCTCATATATATTCGTCAGTTGCTCCTTTAATGCATAAACATTCTTTGTCGAGTACCCAACAGCACCAGCCGTGTAACGACCATCATCTGCACGAAATTCATAGTTTCCTAGGTTTACGCATTTATTACAGCGATTTTTTATGTCTCATTGGTGGCATATGTCGCGTCGAAAACGCACTGCAGGAAAGCCATTTTTCTCTGACGATGATGATGATCGTGGGTGAAGTGAAAGAAAAGAAGGCTTTCCGAGGTCAGAATCGAGCCCGTGTCCCTCGCGTTATGAAGACCACGTCTATCTGATTGCGCCGATCCGCTTGTTCGAAGCATTTCGGATTTGGAGAGGGGTACATGGACGTGCAAAATTCATGCACCAGAAAAATCAGAAAAATCATGCACCACTCCGTCTAACGACAACGCTGGTTGAACGCGAAGCTTTTTCGTGCGAAATCAAACGGCGATTGAAGTCCAAACTGCATGCGCGTCAAAGTCATAGCTCAACGAATTAATGGGCCAAGTCATCTGCGAGTCAGAGTCTAAACTCAGACCAAGGAATCCCCAACGACAAAGCTTCGCGTTCAACCATCGACATCGCCAGACGGAAGAATAGGTGTTTAGATTTCTCAAGGTGATGCTATACTCTCAAGGTGGTGCCCAAAGCAAATTTTTAAAAAGCGGAAAAGGCCAAAAATTAAGGCAGTAATAAATAATAAGAATTAACTAACTATATAAACCAAAGATGTCTCATACACCGGCAGTACAAAACGAAGAAAAAAAATTTAAAAAAAATCCCGCCATCTCCACGAAATGAATGATGATGATGATGAGAGAGAGAGAGAGAGAGAGAGAGAGAGAGAGAGAGAGAGAGAGAGAGAGAGAGAGAGAGAGAGAGAGAGAGAGAGAGAGAGAGAGAGAGAGAGAGAGAGAGAGAGAGGAGAGAGAGAGAGAGAGAACTTTATTTTTTCCCAGAAAGCCAGAAGGGGAAGGAGTGGAATTTCCCTGCCCTTCTTTTCAGCCGTCGGCCAGAAGTCCTTGACGCCTAGCGGCTTCTTCAGCTTCTTGGATCAGTAGTTGCTGCAGTAGTTCTTCGGATCTGAGCAGCGCCGTCTCCCATTGCTCCTCATTAAAGATGTTTATTCTTTGTGTATCTTTTTGCTTTTGTCTTCATGTCCATATTTTGTGTTTGAGGTCTGCCCTTTGGCCGCATGTCTTGCAAAGATCGCTGACTGTCCCGGGGTAGTAGTAGCTATACAGAAGTGGGTTAGGGAAAGTTCCTGTCTGTATTTGTCGCCAAGCGATGGCCTGGGATCTGCTCAGATTGCCGTGTGCCTCTGGGTACTTTTTCCTGCTGCATCTATAGTGGTACAAGATTTCTCTATATGTTGTGAGTGGGTCTCTGTCATCCGCTGTTTCATCTGGCAGTGTGTCCGCAGGGGGTTGGGGGGCTGGTAGTCTAGATCTCGAGCAGCATCATGTGTGACTTCATTGCCAGGCATTCCCGAGTGCGCTGGAGACCATATTAATGCGGTTTTGGCTTCGGGGTCTCGTTTTATGTTGTGGAGATGTAGCCTCGTGAGAAGTTTAGGATTGCTGTTTTCGAATCGCTAATTATTCTCTTTGCCTTTCCGGTAGCCATGGCGAGGGCTATTTCCGCCTCCTCTCCGATCTAACCGTGCAGGCTGTCACAATAGATCCCGTATTGTCCACGACTACACATATCATAGATTTCCTTTTAGGCCCTTGTTGTAAGGGCGTATCTGTGTATAGGGCACCTTCTAGTTTACCATATTTCTTGTGGAGAGCCTTCGCTCTCTCCTGTCTTCTTTATCGGTTGTAATTTGGGTGCATGTTCCTTGGGATGCTGGCTATGATGAACGTTTCTCTGATTCTTGTGTCCATTTCTTGTTTGGGTCCCTCCTGCTGTGTTCTTGTTCTGATGTTTAGTTTGTCTAGGATGAATCTGCCTGTTTTGCTCCTTGAGAGTTTCTCGTGCTGTGCTAGTTGTTGGGCTTCTATTATCTCATCCAGCGTATTGTGTATTCCAAGGGCTTCCAGCTTCTCATTTGAGGTGCTGATCGGTATTCCTATGGCCCTTTTGTACGCTCTTTTAATCAGGTTGTTTAGCTTGGCCTTTTCTTCTGCTTTCAATTTCAGGAAAGGAGTCGTGTACACAATTCTTGATATTATGTATGCTTGTATGAGTCTTATGATATTGCCTCCTTTGAGGCCGTGGTGTCGATTGGTTACCCTGGATATGAGCCTGATGGTCTGTTGTTGTTGTTTGTCTGGTTTACGTTTCTCTCCAGGGCGTTGACCTCTTCGGTGTTTGAGCCGTTGTCTTGTATTCTGAGGACTAATATTTTGAGGGGCGAAGCTAAAATGCTTATCGGTAAAACCGTGAAACATTGTTATAGGTCTTCTTGACGGCGCGCACCATCTGAATGAGTGAAGGACATAAGGCGCGTTCGTAGCCATGCTCACGTCTCGGTTTGTAGCACAGTGGGAATTGCGCCACGTACCTCCCGTCGCGGTCAGAGAGTCGTGGGATCGAAACCGGGAGCCGCCGCATCAAGACCACCACTCCTCGCTCGCAATGCTTGAGACTTCCCACCGCTCCGTTGACAAGCCCGTCGACGACGTCGATGTTTGTGGTGATTATGTAGGGCTTGTTTAGGACGATGAGAATCTCCATGGGTTAGTTAGCGGATTCATTGTGTGACATTTTAGCCACCTTGGCCGTCGCCTTCTGCAGAGCGTCTTGTGTCGCGTACGTACCCCCGGTACGTGTCTTGAGCTCGCAGGCGACGAACGACAACCTCTTCTTCTTCCTCTCCTCCCTGTTGGGTAGCAACGAACGAGTTGAACGTTTTGACCTCTTCGGCTAATATTTGGTTGGCCAATCCTTAGGGGGATCCTGCCCCAATCATCATCATGGTGCCGTGTACAGCAGCAACGAGGGACGGGACAGGGCCCGAGCAAGAGGAGCTTCACCCCTAAAAAAGCCCCCCCCCCCCCCCCCTGAAATCACGAATCTAAAAACCATGTAACGCCGTTCATGTGCACAAAAATGAATAATCGAACAAAAAGGAGCGGCGCAGTAATACTTGATATTAGCTGTCGTTTCGGTCACATACCGATCTGCGAACGCTCAGTCACGCTGGAAGCTTTATCGTCGAGTTGCTACAACGCCGGTCTACCGAAGAGCCAACAGAATGACAACAACTGAGCTCCTGACGCACATATTATTTTGAAGCTGGAACCGAATTATTACACGGCTTCCGCGCACGCGCAAGCTGTCGGACGCTGCGAAGAATCGCCCCGTTCGCTCGGCCGCGCTGCACAAATCGCCGCCCGGTTTTTACAAAAACGAGGCCCTGCCGCCCAACTCGAGCAAACTGACATGCAGTGACTGGCAATAGAAGCACCCGCATGCGCACTCAGCTATCTCGACAGCAGGCGCAGGCGCGGGAGTTGTCGCGCCGATGCTTCTTGCGCGTCGCTCGCTTGGTCCGTTTGTGGCCGCCAGGTGGTTTCGTCATCTTCGGGAATCACCTTCACTGGCTCAAAAAGTGTATTACCTGAATCTTTATGAACCTTTCGTAGGTCCGCGGTGCCTCAGTTAGTTCTCCAAAAAAAACGTGGTTGATTCCTGTCATAGTAATCGGTAAAACACGAAAGTGAAATGTGAAGCGAAATCTGCAGCTCAGCATGATTTGCGGGTTGGCGGCTGTCTTGTGGGTGTGCTTGGCGAGCGACGTCCGGCTGGTGGGTCACTTCGGAAAAGGTATACTGACGTGATTTCCGTGACGGATATGGCGTCAGTGAAATATTGGTGTATCCCGGCATAAAACATTTCGTGTTAAAATATAAAAGTCGAAAACGAACAACCCTAAGTATAACGTGCTCCTTAGTACTGAAGGTCGCTTCCCCGCAAGAAGACCCCGTGTGCAGGGGTGCACCCTTTACAGGCCGCTTGTTTCGTTGTGCTAGCGTCATTTCTGTGATGGATATGACGTCAGTGAAATCTTCCTGTATCTGGGAATAAAAATCTTTCGTGTTAGAAAAGCAATTGACATTTATAACATTCGAGATCAAATATTCCCATGTGGAAATTTTATGGCCATAAGCAAGGTCATCGACTGCACTAGTCTGCATTTGCTCCTGATGATGATCGTGGTGTTTAACGTGCCGACGCCAAACAGGCGATGAGCCGGGCCGTATGGGGGGGCTCCGGATTAATTTTCACCACCAGGCATCTTTAACGTGTGCCGAAATCTCGAACACACGGGTGTTTTTGCTTTTCGCCTCCATCAGAAAAGCTGCCGTGGCGACCGGGAATCGAACCCGCGTACTTGGGCTCAGCAGCGAAACGCCTTAGCCACTGAGGAACCGCGGAGGGTTAGTCTTCAGTGGCTGCTAAAAGATTTCTTTGTACATTTGCGGCTAAAAAATACGTAATCCGTGCTATAACAGAGTACCTCCTAATGCTGCTACCAATCGCGTGCAAGTAAAGCCTCGACGACTGAAATAAATTGATCCATCGACCAATAAATAAATAAATAAATAAATAAATAAATAAATAAATAAATAAATAAAAAATAAATAAGTAAATAAATAAATAAATAAATAAATAAATAAAATACGCTCCCGAATAATGTCCCAGCGATTGTGACGTGCACTGTAGGTGGAATGAAATCAAACACGCAAGTAACGCACTGCTTATGGGCAAAAACTAAGAAGCAGCAGGTTCGAGGCACATAAGCGGCTGTTCAAACCGACTACCTCGCAGGCCCCCTTGTTATTATGTAAGCCGCGCAAACGTTGCCTAGGAGAACCAACTTCTCGGCTCTGTCGTGGTGCGTGTACACTGGGCGCCAACTCGCAGGGCTGCTGAAAAAAAGAAATAATTACGCGAACAAAACGTAGTAGGGAAAGAAAAGGAAAACAGAAGCTCTCCGCAGGCTTGTAAATGCGCGAAAATCGATGCGCGCCCGAGGACATGTGCTCACCTGAGTCACAAGCCCCTTCCCCACCGGCGCCCTGTCGTCCTCGGCGTGCGGCTGACATCGACCCATCGGGCTGCCACCACGATGACCCGCGTCAGACACGAGGCACGGCTCGGAGCGGAGCCTTCAACCCCGTGCCACCGTACGGGCAGCAGCAGACGCGTCGGAACTTTGTACTCGCGCAATTACAGTTCACCCATCGCTAGGCGCGTGGCTACATGTGCTCGTCACGATCTCGACACTCGCGAACCAGGCGCCAGATCTTCCGATGTATTCGTTGGGTGAAACCATTCACCTTTGGCGGCAACCCTGCCCGCCGCCAAGACGAAAACGTGACGCCATACCTGTTACAGGCCGATCATTGATTCCCATTGCGAGGTCTGTGCATCCGACCCTGTCAGCAAATGAGCAGCTTGTGCCTTGTTAATAAACGCACCAAGCATTGCATGGCGACGCAGCAAGAACTTCAGCTATTCGATCAGCCAGAATCACGGCATGATTCCTACCACGGTTCACTTGTCGCATCGATGGGGATCTGAGGTAGATGCCCAAGCACGGTCGTTGAAAACTGCGTCGTTGACAGACCAGCGGCAGGAAGACTGTCAATTGGGAAGTTGGTACTAGTATCAGGCTGGCTGATAAAGAGTTTGAGTTTCAGGAAAGTGGCGTTTGCTTACGTCCGCAAACGTGCCACTTGTCTTACATTTTGTGTTTGCTTGACAGTTCGCGCAAAGGCATGCGCAGTTAGCGAATTGTAGTCTTAACGTGTCTATATATGTTTTTCCTGCCGTTTTCGCGCTGTTTTCATTATGAATTTGATTTTTTTTATTGATTGTGGGGTTTAACGCGCCGACGCAACGCAGGCGATGAGGCGCGCCGTAGTGGAGGGCTCCGGATTAATTTTGACCACCTGGGGATCTTTAACGTGCGCCGAAATCTCGAACACACGGGCGTTTTTGCTTTTCGCCTCCATCAGAAAAGCGGCCGCCGCGGCCGGGAATCGAACCCGCGACCTCGTGCTCAGCAGCGCAACGCCTTAGCCACTGAGCCACCGCGGTGGGTCATTATGAATTTCACGAACACAGCGCTGCATTTAAGCGCTGTCTTTCGTCATATTATGCAGAACCAGCTAACCAAAGTTGAAACCTTAGTGAACTACAGCACAGGAAACCTCAGCCAGCCCTACACCATACAGGATTCTCAAGAAATATCATAAACACTTATAAGTCAGTGATTTACAAAATTGTTTTTACGGTATAGGTAATTTTACCAAACCACGCAACTTGAAGGAAATGCCACTGGGGAAGTTCTGGGAATCCTTGGCTTAATATGAAACACAGCGTTAAGACCCATTTCTTACAATTCTTCAGCCCTCAACCCTGCATGATAATCGCCACCAGGCTTGGTAGAAGCCGTCTGTAAAGGAGAATGTATGCGACCACGACAGTAGTGCTCGCTCGCAACGTCTTCGCCAGCGCACCGTGCTGTCGGATGATTGTTCCTGGGAAGACGTCAAAAATCTATTTTCAACTAGCCCGACACTGAAGGCTGTTCAGGAGTCCGCTTAGCCGGGTCAGAACAACAGAGAATGGCCCAGCCTCACTGGAAACGTATTTCAGACTGAGGGAGGGTTCGGGGTGCTAGGGAGGGGCTAAACAAAATCTGCATTCGTTCTGTTTTTAAGGGCGAATCCCCTTAGGAGCTCGAGCTGTTGGCGTCTCATGTCGCCGTCGTAACCGTCGTCTCATGTAGTCACGGTACCCAAACACCGGGACACTCGTTTACGTCTCGCGCTAGAACGTAACGCGTACTTAAAAAACACTGGGACACTCGCTTACGCCTCTGATTGATTGATTGATAGTAGGGTTTAACGCGCCGACGCAACGCAGGCGATGAGGCGCGCCGTAGTGGAGGGCTCCGGATTAATTTTGACCACCTGGGGATCTTTAACGTGCGCCGAAATCTCGTACACACGGGTGTTTTTGCTTTTCGCCTCCATCAGAAAAGCGGCCGCCGCGGCCGGGAATTTCTCGCTTACGCCTCGCGCTGGAACTCTTCGTAACGCGTACTAAGAAAACACCGGGACACTCGTTTGCGCCTCGCGCTAGAATGCTTGGTGCATCAAAGACAAGAGACTTTCACAGCAACGCTGCATACCTCAACCCCTCAACGGTTTCATCTCCGTTGGAAAAAACGCCAAGGCGCTAATAATACGCTTACATTTTGCACGCTTCGCACCTCCCCAGGTTTCACTTTAGTGGAGATGGCCAGGGGTTTTTTACCTTCAAAATACATCCCTGCAAACCCTCTTTGGCTGGGATGCACAATCCATCTTTGCGTAAAAAGGTCAGCGGGGGCCTCAAGACCACTTTGCCCCTCTTGATCCCCTGTTTCCAGTTCCCTGAAAATTTTTTTTGTGTGAAAAATTCCTGCACATTCCACAAAATTCATCGGGACTCCTACCTCAGGGCTCCCCCTATACTTCTGTTAAGGTATGCCTGGGTGCCCGAACTGCAGGCAGGTCTATTCCTGCAAAACCACACCAGAGATCGTTGCTGGTGGGTAATGTGCCACGTCACCAAGCATCTGCGAGTTTCGTGTCGTTTAGAAAAGCCATGGCATCGCTGAATAGCGCCTACTGAACTGGACAAAATGAAATCCTCAGCTATTTTTGCGTATTTCCAACTGCTATATGTATACAAACTGAGTCCCGCAATATCCACAATGAACCGGTTACTTAATGTGCAGGTAACAGTTGGCCGCTTACCTGTTTCCCAAAAGTGAACAGGCCTGATGGTTCGAGCATTACGGAAAAATCTTCAGAAATTCAGAGAATTGTCTACTGATGTGCGGCATTTTTATGCCGCTTCTCTAGCGTGTAAGTTCTTTACAGCCAATCTTTTTAGTTTTTCAGAATTCTGTCCGACCAATTACCTCTATTTACGCCATTAGAAAGATCAAATGCGTTGGTTCCGCCAAATGCGTTACTTCGTTGCGTGCAGGACGGACAGACGGCGCTGCACCTGGCGGCCATCCACGTGCGGGAAGACATGGTGCGGCTGCTGCTCAACCGGCGCGCCGATCCCACCGTCACCGGAGGGGTGAGTGCTCCCAGCTCCCTCGTGCCACCCTCGAGGGGAGGGCCCGATTTTAAAGCGAAGCTTGCTTCGCCTCAATCATGGCGACCATCCATACCAAAACGCAGCGCAGAAATGCCAACTTTCTGTATGATGATGATCGCGGGTGAAGCCAACCAGGAAACAAAACTGTGGTTGATTCCTCTGTCATAGGAATCAGTAAACCACGAAAGTGAGATGTGCAGCGAAATCTGCAGCTGAGCATGATTTGCAGGTCGGCGGCTGTCTTGTGGGTGTCCTGCTGGCGGGTCGCTTCGGCAAAGGTGTACTGACGTCATTTCCGTGACGGATCTGATGTCAGTGAAATCTTGGTGTATCCCGGCATAAAACCCTTTCGTGTTAAAATTTAAAACCCGAAAGCGAACAACCCTAAGTATAACGTGCTCTTTAGTACCAAAGGTTGCTTCCCCGCAAGAAGACCCTGTGCGCAGGGGTGCAACCTTTACAGGTCGCTTGCTTTGTTGTACTGGCGTCGTTTCCGTGACGGATATGACGTCAGTGAAATCTTGGTGTATCCAGGAATAAAACACTTTCATGTTAAAAATTAGCCGCGCATCTGCTCACTTCACGGCCAATGTCGAAAGACGGTAATCATTGGCCGCCGCTGCCACGTAAATGTTTATCTTCCCTACCCCCCCCCCCCTGCCACGCTCTTCCCCTTCCGTTTCGCTCCTCTCCCGATAAGCACGGGCGAGATTTGCTGAAGCCAATTCAATTTTCAGCGTTCCACTGATCGCACGTCATCTACAGGAACCTTTTGTTGCTGTTGAACTTGGAACGCCGCCACTTGGTCCAGACTCGTCACCTGCTATCTTTTTATTTTTGCGTCAAAGTATTGTTTTCAACGCGTATTTTTTTATTTGCTATCGCAGATATCAAGCAAACATTTATTTTCAGTTTAAAAAACACGGCGAGTCCCAGTTTTCTATTGATGTTTTGCCACAAATATACCTATTGCTTTCATCTTGTTTAATAATGTTGATAAGTGTGAACTGTGTTTTCAGATTTAGTGATTTAGAAATTCAAAGCTTATATAAACCTACTTCTGCTTATATAAACCTATCTGCTTGTATAAACATAGTTCTGTTTATATAAACCTATCCTTCAAGTGTTCCTTTAACTTTTGGTCGGGAGGCTGAATCGAGGAACAGGCAAACAGACAGACAGACCAAAATTTTCGGGTTCAAGTATAGCCCAAGAAAGAATCGTCTTTTAAAAAACGCTTCCAGTGGTCGGAATCGAGCCTGGGTGTCCGGGTCCCTCTCGTTATAAAGCCAACGTGTATCCGGTTGCGCCATTCGGACACGGTATTAAAGCCAAGCTTTGTATGCCTCACTGATACGACGTAGTTACGCCAAAACGCACTGCAGGAAAGCCAACATTACACAATGGGTTTCCACGACAGTGTTCTAGAATAGGGCACTGAAGTTTCCACAAATGGCACATGATGGTGATGAACGCACTGCACGAAAGCCAACAAGAAGAAAAAAAGGCGCTTCCCGTGGTCGGAATCGAACCTGCACCCCTCGCTTTATATGAAGCCGACGTCTATCCAATGGCGCCGTCATCGCATTTTGGTCTTTTTTTTTTTCTTTATTGCGTGGAAATTTTAGAAAACTTTAGAACACAAGACACTTAACACACAATAGAAACACTAACAGACGGCAAAGGGCAAGGACATCAGTCGAACAAACATCAGCACCATGTCAAAAATCAGGCAAGCAAACGCACGCATTCAAAAGAGGCAGCCACTCCGGTGGATCACTCAGCGCAGCATAAACGCTCCGCACCAACGCCGCGTGTTCCCGAAAAATGCACTTGGTCGGCCTACGGGGTTCCGCATGCCGATCAGTCATGCAGCACTTCCACGAGCTAAACCATACCCAGCTTTCTCGCTCAAAATTCCAACCTCTCAGGAACCTAGCAAAACCACTTTAGGAAAGTGATATTTGGCATAAAGCCAGAAGTCAACGTGAAGATGAAAAAACTAAAAGAACTTTCCAGGTTTCTGAATATTTTTTGTGTAATTCGCTGTCAAATCTTACTCCCCATGCATTTCTATGGGATAGTTTCCATGGCTCAGGAACCTAGTCGCGCTACGTGCGCGACTTGAAACTGTGCACAAAGCAAGCATTCACCCCAAATATTTGCTGTGCAAAAGAACGTTTCATTTCGCTAAAAAATTGCAGAGTAATCACTGTTGAAAGGACTGCCATGAGCGGGAAAGCTGCACATGCAATCCTAGGAGAACAAAAACGTCATATGGCACCCGATTAACATCTTCAAATGGCAGGAAGCGAATGGTGTACGGGGTGATGTTAATGTCCTTTTTCAGTGTCCGCTGCAAAACGTCCCGGAAGAACACAGCGTCCCGGCACAACACAAAACAATGATCAATTGTCTCTGGTTGATTAGATAGGCATTCCCTTTTCGCGCAGCCATGTCTTAACTGGGAGTGTGGAAGAACGCAGCTTGAATAAAAACGTTTTTGCATTTGGCGGAATACACATACTCATTACGCGTTTTAAAACATTGCTTTTCTGCTTGCCTAAGTAAGACTGGCGATAAATATGCACCGGAATAGACTTTCAATAAGAGTGCTCGTCATAGTTTTCATTGACATGCTGAACAGTTATTCCAAGGAAAACCGCGCGGAAAGAAAGTTAAGAGACTCCACAACATCCTTGAGAAATCCCCATGGAGGCTTCATATTAACTTCGCCCGTACATATAAGCAAAAAAGGCAAATGGAAACTTATGCGCTGCTGAAGTACAGTTAGGAAAAGTGGGTGATCAACCAATTTGTAGAAGAAAAAACGAGACACAAGTTGGTGTACAAACAAATGCATGAGCCCAACACCTCCTGCCTTTAAAGGAAGAAACAGGTTGTCCCTGCCCATAGGTTCCCATTGAGAACCCCGCACAAATGTTGCAAAAACTCTATGTAGGGCCTGAAATTTCGCTCGCGCACAGTGAAGCACTTGAAGCACATAAAGGAGCTTCGTGGCAAGGAATACATTACATATTCTTGCACGTGCAAACACAGAGAGGTCTCGCCCATTCCATTCCTGTGATGCGCGCTTAACTTGCGTGAGCGCTGATGACCAATGAGGCCCTATGTTCCGTATTTGATGTAACGGCACGCCGAGGTACTGGAGTGGGGCGCTATCCCAAATAATACCTTCGAATCTGAATGGTTTCGTTCCCCATTGTCCGATACAAAATCCCTTAGTTTTTCCATATTAACATCCGCTCCATACATATCGCAGAGCTGCTTAGTCACTGTAAAGGCTTCCTGGACACTCCTTTTGTCAGTGCAAAAATACGCTATATCATCTGCATAAGCAAGCACCTTAACTTCGCACGATTGTAAGCAAAAACCTTTCACTCCTTGACTCTGCTGAATGCTGAGACAAAGAGGCTAGAGGTACAATGCGAACAGCAACGGTGACAGGGGGCAGCCTTGTCTGACAGACGACTTGATTGCAATCGGCTTAGACAGAATACGATTGACGATAAGCTGCGTAGTGCACCGATTATAGCACAGCTTGATTCCCTTGTATAACACATCACCTAAGTTGACTGCTGGCAGAAGTGCGACATAGAAATCGTGAGAAACCCGATCAAACGCTTTTGCAAGGTCAATTTGTATTAGGGCCATCTGATCTACCGAATCGAACAGGCACTCCAAGACAGAACGAGCAATATGAATGTTTGTGTGAATACTCCTGCCCCGAATACCGCAAGTTTGGTGGGACCCCACTAAACTAGCGATTACAAATTAAAGGCGCCTAGATGAAATTTTTGCAAAAATTTTGTAGTCAACGTTGCAGAGGGAGATTGGTCGGTAACCCTCTACATACCTTAGTTTTTCTGCATCCGCAGTTTTGGGGATTAGCACCGTGTGTCCTGAATAAAACGTTGGCGGCAAGATATTATGATCATAGGCAGCCGTAAATACGTCCAAGAGAACTGGAGCAAGGATACCAGAAAACTTCTGATAGAACTCCCAACCCCAAGGCCATCTTGCCCCGGGGTCTTGTTGGTCTTAAGCGCGGAGATGGCATCCTTAACTTCCTCCAGTATAATAGGCCCTGACATAATCATGCACTTGTCGTCTGTAAGCCTGGGAAGTAAGCCAATGAGAGAATGGAACTTTAAATGCCGAGCATTAATACTGGACCCCCCAAATAACGTGCTGTAAAATGTGTGTGGAAAGCACTGACAATTTCATTTGCTTCAGTATACCTAACACCTTTATAATAAATTTCAATTATCACCTTTGCAAGTGCGGATAAGACACCGGCGAGAAGGATAACTGTCAAAGAACCTCTCAGTTCTGGACCGAATTAAGTCATCATGATACTTTTCAGTTACATATTTTGGTCGATCAGCATTTCCTTTGGCTGAGTTGGCTTTGTATTTTGTCTGTTTCGATTTTGGACTCTGGGAGCGTAGAGTTTGGACTTAGATTTGATTCGGTTGACATTGAGAATGCATTTTTTTCTTAAGAAAGGGGTTTTGTTTTTTATGCAACCAATGCCAGTGGTCAAATGGTTACCTTCGCTGCCGGCCATAGAGGTTGAAACAGCACATATACACGGATGGAGTTAAGAAACGAGAAAACACGGGCCCTGAGCACATGCCCTGTTTTGTGGAGAACTGCTTGTAATATGGATCCTAAAAGACTTGGGTCATAAAGTTGTGTGTTGTCGAAGCAAGGGGGCAAAGACTTGACTGTGTAATGTTGGCATGGTGTTAGTTGTTATGCGCGTTCCTTGTTTGCCACCCTCTCATCGATTTGTGAAAAACACAAAGCATATGTGTGAATGGGTGTGTTGACGTCACTGCCAAAGAGACTTTATGGATTGGCCTTGAGCCTCTGACGGCAGCTGTCGGTGGCCAATCCCACTGAGTGTGTATGTGAGCAGCCAAATCTGAAGTTGTGAATTGGCAGTTAACTTCCCACGGCAGCCGTCATTGCCATTGGACAACCCCCTTGTGCGGGTGAGTGTGAACTGTTGGCGTAACAGCCAAATGGGGATTGGTGAATCGGCTGAGAGCTTCTGACGGCTGCTGTCATCGTCAGTGGCCAATCACCTGAATGGGTATGTTGCTAGGCCGTCACAGCCAATGGCCATTGTCATGAAAGGTTGCGGCCACGCTTTTCTGGCAACGCCCATCTGGTCACGCTGCTCTTATCGCCAAATGAGCCAAGTAATGCGTAAGCGACGCTCATGCATTTTTCAGTGGGGGATTGCGCTGTAACGTGATAAACATATTCGGAACAGATACAGAAGTCGGCACGTTCCTATGGTGAGCGTGGCAAATAATTCCCCCTGCGCGCGCATCACGTTTTCCCGCAGCCCAAAGGCCAGCTGCCGATCCATATGCTGAGTGCACGTGCGACGGGGGCCGCCATCGTTCCGCTGCAACTGCTGCTCCGAGCCGGAGACAAGAACGTGCGCATGGTACCCGACATGGTGAGCCGATGGGAGGCCCACGCCTGCGCGCGCACCGTCTCGAGCGACGCCAGGCACCCTGACCTTGTGTTTTTGTGTTTTTAATTAACAGCGGGGCTGTTGCAGGCCGAACCTTTCCGGATGTCTGCTGTAGGTCTTGCGTCACGCGGGGTAGGAGCAGGTTCCTATACCCATCGATAGAGGGCGCAGTGGTCTCGCAGGGATGAGTTCCCCTCCTCTGCCGCTGAGGTTTAGCTACTGATTCCCTTGAGTGAACGGTAAATTTCTTGGGCGAGCGCCCGTAGACGTTCGAGCCGACACAAGATGACCACAGCTCTGCTGTTTCAGTAGACTTCGCACTGGGCGGGACTAGGAGGAGGAATGAACATTTATTGCGCAAAAGGACGGGAGTGAGGGGCGGTGGTCAGCTTCCTACGTCCAGGAGGCCGCGAGCCTTTGCTGGTTCCAGGGCTCGTTGCACCAGGGCTTTTTGGCGCTCCGGCGCCGAGCTGGTCAGCGCGGACTCCCACTGCTCTGGGGGAGAGGAGGGAACGGGGTCAGGTTGCGTGGGCAGGAGTAGACGAGGTGATAGGTTGTGGGAGGTGTGTCGCAGTGCGCGCAGTTGTAGGGGTATAAGAGTGAGATATGTGTGCGAGGATGGTGTGGTTGTAAAAGGTGTCAGTTTGCAGTCTGCTGTAGACATGGAGGAAAGAAAAGGGCTGTAGATATATGCCTCGTAGTTAGATAACGTGTGGTGTGTGTATGTGTGTGTGTGGGGGGGGGGGGGGGGGGGGATAATATGTTCTTCTCGTGTGGTTGTAATGTGACAAGAATGAGCTGTATATGTTGTCAAGGGCTGCAGGGTGGGTAGGTTCACGGTCCGTGCCTCTCAGGGCAGCTTGTGTTGAGGATTGGGATGCCCGGGAGTGTTCTCGAGCGGCAGCGTGCGCCGCTTCGTTCCCAACAAGACCCGACTGGCCAGGAGTCCAGAAAATGACCACCTCTAGGTCTCTAGCCAATCGCTGTAGGATTGGGATGGCCTTGGGGTGTGTCAGCCCGATGTAAATTTTTATTAAATTTTCAGGGGCGTGAAAATTTTCCTGTTTCTTTCATAAAAATACAAAAATTTGAAAGAAAAGCCATTGCGAACGGATTAATTTTTGCTGGACGGGTCAATGCTTAGCTTTGCAGCGGACAAAGCCGTCTGGACAATGAGGTTGGATTGCAGCCGCAATGGCTGCACGTGCCTCGAAGATTCCCACACTCCTTCTCTTGACCAAACTCCATTTCAGGCTCTGTATTCTGCGATGTTAGCCAGAAGTCCACCAGTGTTTAGCAAGAGTCGCATCACCACAGAATTGCGTGGGGAAGCTGCTTTTTTTAAAATTTTATCCTGGTTGAAAAAAAAAAACGAAAGGAAACTGTTTTCTCCGGAATTTTTTAACTTTTTTTTTTTCTACCGCTTACATCTCTACGTGGAATTGGGTTTCATTTTTTCTACCTGAACGGTTCGTTACAGCGGGGCTTTTCTCGCTTCGGTCATTCAGGCATAAATAGGCTGCAGAGGACAAGTATTGCAGAGTCGTGGCGGGTGCGTACGCGCAGGGAACTGTCGATTTGTATATAATGAAGCTAAACTGGGACGGACTGCGTAAAGAACGATTTAATGGCCGATTATAGCATACCCTTCCCTCAACAGTCGCGTGCATCCGGTTATAGGCCTTAACGCAAGATCTATAGATGTCTCAAACGAGACTTGCCTATATCTACTGTTCAACAAGTCCTCCCCTCCCCTTTCGCCAAGCTAAACGACCAAGGAGTAGCCAAACCTTCCCACTGATTTTGATGCATACCCTGGAATGCTCTTGGCTACTTATGAATCTACTTGGGCAACCCTCGCACTCGGTCGGATGAAGGTTCGGGCGTTTCAGACGACGTGTGGGCCATCAGAGTTGCACCATTGCGGCATCCAAAGCCGTGTGCTTTGTTTGTCTTTCAATCTCCATCTCCAGTGTGCCCGCGACTACCGGCCTGGAACAGAAATCGCAGGCACCAAATCGGCTGTGGGACTGCTCGTTTCCAAAGGCCCGCGTGGGCCTCGAGTTCTTGCTAAGGCTCGCAAGCAAGCAAGACAAGCGACATGTATAGTCTGCGGGCCGTTGCTGGGCGGCGTGTATTGAACAGTGCAGCATGGACGAAACGGGGCTCAGAAAAACTTGACCTCGGGAAGGTTGCTCTCGTTGAACATGGGCGGCATGCAGATGCCGAAGTCGCTGGCCGGGTAGAAGACGCACTTGCACTCGGACTCGCACTCGAGCTGCATGAAGCCTCCGCAGATCCTGCCGCAAGCGGCCAGGTTTTCGGCGCGCACCGGGCCGCGCCACAGCAGCACCAGCAGCACTAGCAGCAGGCAGCGAACCGCCGTCGACGTCGGGGAGCCCATGCTCGATGTGCACGCACGAGAGACGGCGCGGAAATCGTGCGAGGGTGTCCGATCTGCGTGAACCTTTCGGTGCCGCACGGCAGGGGCTCACAAGGCCACTTGACCTCACGCTGCCAACGCTGCAGGGAAAGTAGGCCGCAATCGCTGCTTAGTGAGGGTACAGCGAGAGGAAATTTCGCAGCTTATAAAAGCTATCACGGGTCAGTGAAAACACACAGAATACCCATACTTTCGCTGTTTCGTTATCGCCTGTCATGCTTGTGAACAACCTTATGTACACCTTACCCCACATGGCCGTCAGCCAAAATTAGCGTATCTTCCTTGCTCTATAGTCTCCCACTTCGATGCGAACGGCAGTATGTCATGTCCTTCACCTCTTAATTCGGTAGCCGGATAATTTTATTGCGGAATTCAGTTATTACGATCGAGCTCATTGCGTTTTTTTTTTTGTGTGTGTGGGAAGGGGGGGGGGGAGGCCACAGAATGTTTATCTCTTGCATACGACTGATTAATTTGAGTGGGAAGGTCAACGCGTTAACTCAGTAAATTCGGATCGTTTTGGCGTTAATATAAAAGTCCAACGTTAATATAAAGTCCAAAAGTCCAAAAGTTAATATAAAAGACGGAAGTCCAACGCATCCAATGTCGGCCCAGGTGACAGCCGTTACCGGCACAGTTTGTAATACGCTGAAGCCAGCGTACGTTATGCGACCCAAAAAAGTGCTCGGCTTACCACGCAACCCTCGGGAATTGCAGACGCGAACGGTCGTAACGGGAGCTCTCAGAATTCCCATCAAAAAGCGGCCGTATCCTGTAGCACTTCGGCTCCTTTGCCTTCAATCTGTCGAACGCAGCCTGTAATGGGCTTGTCTTGGTATTCGACCCCAATTGCGCTTCAATCGCTGGAGAGTCATTAGTGATGATCATGATAACAATCATAATAATCATTTCCGTTCTCGTCGTCATCAGCTGTACGGCGCGCGCCTGGGCGAACAGGCCAAGCGCGCGCCGTATCAGTCCATGACGACGAGAGATTGTGTAGTTCGGGGACGCTGAGTTCGGGGACGCCTGCGCGCGTCCCCGAACTACACAATCGCTTTTTTCAGAGGCTATTGGTCCCTCTTGTGGTTAGCTCCCGCGCGAACTCGGTCGCTACGCGCAAATTGATCATCGTCATCGTGGGTGATCATCGTGGGTGATTGGACAATAAATGGCAACCACCATCATTCCCGCCGTTGTGTTCGTTGACGCGTGACAGTCAGCAGTATCACACACCTTCTTTTGAGTTTATAGCGAAAAAGTCAGTTTACAGCGCGTTTGTTTTCCCCGCGTTGTCGAGATATCACCGCGGCCGGTGCGCACAAATCCGCCTCGTTTCACCCGGGTAGAGAGTTGGAATGTGGGTTAGTAAAGAGAGGGGGTAAAGAATGCGCTCGCGACGACTTAAACGTGGCTGACCATGTAATTAGAGAACGCCAGCTGGTGTTGTAGGGGCGAAGCACCTTACGGGCTCGGACTGTCGGCGTCTCCTGTCATCGTCTCCTGCAACCACTGCACTAAAACACCGAGACACTCGTTTTCCAACCCTTTGCTCTAGAACGTAACGACTACTAAAAGAAAAGTAAATCATGGATAAAACCGGTTCGAAATAAACTAGCATGATTTAAAGATTTGTGCAACGTTCCCTGTCCGCTTCAGCAATCGTCAAGCACAAGCAGAAGCTGGGCCAGAGTGGCAGGTGCGTTAACGACCGCCTTCGTGAGCACGCATATAGCATGCGCATAGGAACAGGGAGCAATCTTGCCTTACAGTGCAAGAAAATACTGCAAAAATTGCTACCCCAAGCTCAACGAAGCCCGCATCTTAAAACGGTACCGTGACGGCCGATCCCGCGAAATCTTTGAGGCTTCAGTTATAAGCATTAAGGGGGAGGGATGCGTGAATTCGCCTTCCGTGGCACTCTTTCAGCGGGAGATTGCGTATCTGGCCAGATGAAAAGTATGTTTGTGTGTTTTATCGCCTTTTATAGCCGACGCCGCCTTTTTAAGCTTTGTTTATCTCGCTTTTCTTTTTTTTTTCTTTCTCGTACTGGCGTATGATTACGTTGTTACCTTCTTCTATTTATTGCCAAGTCTAATAATAAAATTTCACCAGGTGCTCGGCAGCGCTCGTGTCTGTTTGCCCTCTCTCTGTCCAAGTTTTTCGCGCTGTTTCCTAAGGTGTCAGAAGCTGTTTTTATACAGGTTATAATTTGTGTTACACTCAACCGCCTCTCGACGCTAGGCCTGATCGGGTCGGGTGGTCGGCTTAAGCAAGAAAAGGCATACTTGCTTGGTGCCGGGACCTCGTTCATCACCGAGGACGAGCCCCCAGGGCAGGGTGCGCGCATTGCACTGCGCTCGCATCGACCCCTGCCACTAGCCCAAACTTGGGCAGATAGCGCATGCAAATTGCTTAAATCCTGTTCAACGCAAGAGAAGGCGCCACCGCCTCAGCAAGCGCGCAATTGCTCCTCCCACTGGCGCTTCTCCGGCGCCCAATCAGCGCGCGTCGTGTGGCAAGAAAGACTTACAATTTTTGAATACACTAACGCAGTTCATGCTTGGCCCCTCCCCAGGTTTCACGTTAGTGAAGATGGCCCAATTTTTTTTTCAAGAGAGTTCGGAGAGCACTTGGCAGTGGCAGTAAGCGGCAAGTGCTGAAGAAGTGTCGTTGCGTTTTCCTAAAGCTGTTTGCCAGCGTCGTGTCTGGGAGCGCTGGCTGCGCGAGCGGCGTTTACCACGGTAACTTTGACGGTATGACGGCAACTTTGTTGCCTTGTTCGGCCACGTCTACGTCTCACAGTAAATATAACTGCGTTAAAGATAAATCATCGGCTCCATATTAAGGGCCGCCTAATACCTCTGACGAAGACCCATAACGAGAATTCTCGAAAAGCAGAAAGTAACACCTACGTAAAGTCGGCGGCCTTGGAAATCTGCGGATAGGCCTGCCTTGGAGGTATGAGTAAAAGCCGGTCCGCACAGTGAACTTCAGTCGGCACGTCGCAACAGCGGTCCTGTAATAGGCGAAGAGCAGTTGCATTGGCGAATCGAGCTATGGGTGTTCTTCCTTGCTCTTCCTGTGAAATCCTCTACGTTTAATCACCCCGCCAATACGTCGCCATTTGTTCATGCTGAACGCACTCTGCTTCTTTCTCTGCTTGCTCCGCTTGCATGCTCCGCTGGTAAGCGTTATTAGTGTGCGCTGAACGGTGCGCTTCTGCTAGTATCCCACGTCCAGCTACGGGCCGCAGCTCCCCCTCCTAGGGCTTCATCGCATCGCTGCATGCACGAGGTAACTGCCTTCAGCTATGTACACTGCATTGGCCGTAATGCAAGGACAGAGTCCGCCTGGTGGCGCGCAAACTATGGCCCAGCCCGGTCGAGTCCAACTGCTAAGCACGCCACCCCCACTGGCAGGCCTGTCCTCCTTCGGTCCCAACTAGTGCAACTCTACAACATTCGCTATGGGGCCAAGGTAGAAATCGCACCAGTCAGTGCTGCTACCAGCCGATCGAGTGGTTGCCTCTCGGTTCCTCAGGGAGCGGTGTGGGCGCTGCTTGCAGGACGGCAACATCCCCCTGTTCCTGGCCGTGGAGGCGGGGAACCACGGCGTGTGCCGCGACCTGCTGGGCGCCATGACGCGCGAGCAGGTCTCGTACGTGCACCCGAGCACGGGCAACACGGCGCTGCACTTGGCGGCGCGGCGGCGCGACCTGGACATCATGCGCTTCCTGGTCGAGTGCCAGAGCCCCGTGAACCAGCAGAACGCCGAGGGACAGACGCCGCTGCACGTGGCCGCCCGCGAGGGCGACGAGCAGGCCGTCAAGCTGTTCCACCACGCGGGCGCCAACCCCAACCTCATCGACAGCGAGGACCGCACGCCGCTGCACATCGCCACGCAGCTGGGACACGTGGGCGTCGTCGAGCTGCTCATCGACAAGTACAAGGCGTCCGTGCTCCACCGGACAAAGGTAGCGCCACCACAACCACTAGCTGGCTGGCTGATGCCGCCTTCTTGTACGCAGTGCGAAATCGGAGGTCCGTGCAGAGTTTTGCCCTCTCCGCCTGGCCACGCATCTCAGCGCACGGCTGTGCCTGAAACAACCACACTTTAGATTCACATGTGTTAGAAATATTTAGATCGTGCAGTGGAGGGTGCGATCTGGTACTGGGGAGGGATCATGCAGTAAGTAGCAGATGATGAAGCGTGGCTATAAGTGAGTCGACATTTAAAAAAAAGAAAAACGCTTGGAGGCAGCCTCCCATCTATTACCTTATTCCAAGCCACTCGTATATGCATACGTAGTAGGGTCCCGTACCAATACTGAGGTAAATTTTCACTGAAGATTCACTGAAACTACAGTAGTTTAACTGCAGCTCAAATGATTTATTGTGAATCGTTCACATCAACAACTACAAAGATCAATTTTCGGTCCCTAGATGTTAAGTAGCTATGAACCATACAGTTCAAAACATGTGTGCACAGGTTAACATTCGTGCACACATAACAAACCCGGGGCATGTAGACAAGCACAGCCTGATTGGAAAGCTGATTAGAAGCACGGCACTGAATATATAAAATAGCAAAAACTGGACATTATTCGCTCCAATATGATTGCAAGGCAAAAACAGTAATTCAGCATATAAGACAGGTATGAAACGATACGCAAAAAGCCTCAATGTCGCTTCCTAAAAGTGCAATTTCGAAGTACAATACGTAGGACAACCAAATCGTATAATCGGTAAGCGATCACGCATATAAAAATTGGCCGCGTATCTGCTCCTTTCGTTGCAAATGCCGACAAAAGACGATAGTCTTTATCGACTTTTGCCAAGTAAATGCATCCCTTCGCTTTACCGCTCACCTCCCATGTTGTTCCTCTTGCGCCGCACTGCTCCCAAGGTAAAGACGCCAAAGGTTTGCTTAAATCATTTTAAATTTACCGCGTTCCACTGCTCCAGGCCGGGTGTATCGATGCCAAAGCTGCCGTACGGTGGAGACGCGTGTGAATCGAGGCGCCCTCCTTCACCGTTGATAGAACGACGTTGCCCTACTCCACGTGCGTTCCAAGCTGAACATGAAACCTATCTAGTGGAACCTTTCGTAACTGTTGCCGGTTGATTTCTTAAAATGACGCCAGAAGCTATAGTGGCGCGGGCGACACCAGGCAACGGCGGAGTGAATTTTTTTTCTGCAGTTGATGAAGTATTTAATTTCGCAACAATCAAGCATGTATGATTTTTTGTAAAGGAACACTGCAAATATCACTTCTGTATTGATTTTTTGTCTTATATTTGCGTAATGTCTTGTTGTTCTCCAACAATGTTGACAATTATGAACATTACACCGGACTTAGACGGGTAGATTTAGCTGTGACTATATAAGGCTATTGCGCAGGCCTTGTTTTACTTTGGCCGGTTAGCTGAATCGAGTCACAGACCGACAGACAGACATACATACACAAACCAATATTTCTGTGTTTAAGTAGCCCAAGAAAGATCACCTTTAATAAATAATTTTAAGAGTACGACAAGCAAAGAATGAGCTTTGAATTAAAAGCAGTGATGGGAGCACGTTCGTTAACGGTACTACAGTAAAAGCTCATTAATTCGAACTCGAAGGGGACCATAAAATTGTTCGAATTAAGCGGAGTTCGAATTAGCGGGCGGGCACTAGAATGAATGGAAATCGCGCCATACTGCGTGGGCAGAACACAAAGAAGCGACCTATGGACTCGTTATCGCGAATTAGGCGCTACTACACGTTTGTGGCTGGGGGTTTCGTAAATGATAATGACATGCGCCGGAGCACTGGCGCCGGTGGCGCGGCGCCCTCTGTAGAAGCGAAATAAGCCGTTGCAGGAGCGTAGCGCGCGAGCCACGCTGTTGTTTTTCTGTTTCGTTGTTTTGCATCTCTAGTAAATTTGGTTTGGTTTGGATTTGCAACACATTGTAATCACTCTGGGCCGACTTCTTTTGCGAGGATCGATGGAAACCAGGGGATCGTAGTTCGAATTAACCGTTCTGGATACCGACGCGTTCGGATTATCGGGAGTTTTCCTCCATTGAAATATACAGGGCTGTGCCGGGACAAGGGTGTCAGTTCGAATTAACAGAGTTCGAATTAACGAGCTTTTACTGCATAACGAAATAACGCAGATAGTCCCAAATTTTTGCACGAATTTACTACAATCACCGCTGATCGTACAGGTCTCTGGATGACGGCATTGAATATTTACCTTGAGAAGAAAATGCAAGTTGTTTGGATGATTTGGTATACGGTAATTCGGCTAAGCGGTAGCCACGTAGTTGCAACACCAGCATTGTCTGTGGGAACTACGGAATTAATCTTTCTTAGCACTTTTGTGCGAAGCCTTAGTGAGGGATTTCATGGCGCTCGCGCGCTGCGCAGGCGTGCTAAAAAACGCAGTGCGGGAAAGCCACCTTACGAAGACGAAGCTTTTCGCCGGAGCAAACTCATGTCGCCGCTTGCGTCGGAGTGGAAACCCTGTCTCCTAAAAAGTTTTTCCGCACGAAATTTTTTGCAAACATATAATTTCCGCATGCCGTGAGTGCACTGCGATTGGTACAGTGTATATGGTGGCCTAAGGAGAATATTAGATACGTTTAGTGTGAGCTTATTGGACAGAGACCATTCTTGTATACATTTTAGTTTTGCATTGACCACGTTCTGAGCACCTCATAGGATTCACGTTCTACTAATATGACCGTATATTCAACGCACATAAAAGTCCGCGCATTACGTAAACCAGGGTCAGCAACATGCGGCCCGCGGGGCAGTTTTATGCCACCCCCGGCACATCGTCGGACCGCCTCCCTCATCCCCCCCTCCCATTTCTCCTTGTGGCTTCCTAACTGAAGGCCGGCATGGCAGTTCTGACTTCGAATGTTGTTCCACAGGAACAAAGAAAGAAAGAGCTTCCAGTTGGCATTGTCCCCCCTCTTCACACTCAGCTAGGTAACGTCTTCACTCGCTTTCGTCACAAAGGTCCAAAAAAGGGGGATTAAACTTGACACTTCAAAATTCAAGACAACTTCAAAATAAACATGATTTCTATTCCAGTTTTGTGCATTATTGGCAATTCTCCGATGTTTTTCTTTGCCTGGAAAGATCCCTCCCATTTGCCCTCTGGCCCCTGCCATGTCGGCTTGATGCAACTCGAGTGAAAGTAAAGGTCGAGTGAAAGTAAAGGCGAAAGTAAAGTAAAGTAAAGACTCAAAGTAAAAGTCCTAATACCTATCTTTGAGGAACTCCCCCATACACGATTATTTGTTTAGATTTTTATGTATCTGTTTTGCTCCTTATCCTTTGAGCTGTCGGTCATTTTGTGTGCCGTTTGTGTGTCAGGGACGCCGCATTCTCGACCTACTGAGTTAACCAATGTTTCCGCTATAAAAGCTGTATTTGTTCGGTCATTGGTGTTGAATGATAATATGTATCATCGCGATCAGTGAGCATTAGATTGGCGTTTCGAATGCGAACTCTATATTACCGAGTATTTTCCCAGTAACAACGTCCACACAACGTTTATTCCACAAACCGGGTTGTTAATCGACATAGCATTGCGTGAAGTCGTCAACAAGAGTGCACAGGCGTGTTTATGAAAAACTTTTTGACGATCAGGAAACGACGATTTTTTTAGCTGATGTTGCGGTCCCGCCATTTCTCTCGTTTCTCCCGCAGGATGGCAGCACACTGATGCACATCGCTGCAGAAGCCGGGAGACCGGAAACTGCCATGGTCTTTATGAAGAAGGGCGTCCCTTTGCACATGTCAAATAAGGTACGCTGCAGGCCTGAAACAGCCAGGACAGCTGCGTTCTCTTTCTTTTGTTTTTGTCGCTGCGAATATCAACGGTGTGTGAACGCGCATTTCACAGGCGGGCGCCAAGTGCATCCACACAGCGGCGCAGAAGGGCTACGTGGAGATCGTCAGGACGCTGCTTCAAAAGGGAGAGCACGTGGACGTCAAGACAAATGTAACCAAAGCACCTCCTGACTACCATTGTGCAGGCATCTTCCGCACAAACCAACCGAACGAAAGATTAGAGCGACGGTATTTCTTCGCGTGCTTTTTACAAGGCAACGAGGGTTTGGAGCTCTACAATTACAACAGAAGCTTCGAAATACTACCCACCTCCCTCACCTCACCCAACCCTTCACCCAAAGAGCGATGGGAGATCTTGCGGTCCAGCCCTACCGTGCCGACCCACATAGCCCTCGTGGCTCGGGGCCTGGAGGTGCTGGAAGCATACGGGCCCCGATAATAGGGGACCGCCCCATCGGCCGCCTTGATAGTGACCCCTCTATGGGCTCAAATAAAGTTCAACCAACCAACCAACTACGACGCGGAGAGCTGCGCTGAGTGCGCTTGGGGCTATACTATAAGCGTTCAGAAGTTATGTAACGTTTTAAACTAATTTTAGGATGTGTACGTATAGCGCTAGCATTTTATTCAAAGGATTAGGCAAAGCGACGCAGTTCATTTCAAGTTTCGAGTTATGAGCTCCAAAGCTGTTGAGCGGTAGCAGCGAAAAGGTCGCAGGCTGGTGTGCCTAATTTCCGTGCGGCAGAGGATGAGATCATTAGGATAGGAACGGTACGCTCAGGTATAGCTTTGTCGCTGCTTCGGGACGGATGGATGGCTAAGCCACCCCACCCCGGTCCACAACAAATTGATGCACAGCGATTATCTGAAACTGCAGTTTACTAAATTAAAAGCGGTCTAGCACGGGTTGTTTGAGTGGATCCTCCAGCGGCTGTAGCCGTATGCCGAATTGCCGAACCTGTGCCGATCTACTCGTTCTACTGCTGATAACATGAACTGGTCCATTCATTTAGTAAACTGACACTTTAGACACTACCAGCGTTTGTGTACTTTCCCTTTCCCTTCGTCACCATCCCTATGCTACATCGTAGCCAGCAAAAGTTCTCTATTACTCCTCTGAAAAAAGACACGTACAAGTGGCGCAGGCAATTTCGCACTCACAACGCCTCCTTGCGGCCGCTGCACGCAGGACGGACACACGGCTCTTCACGTGGCCGTGTCCGCGGGTCAGGCGCTGGTCGTCGAGGCCCTCCTGGGACACGGCGCCCAGGTCCAGTTCAAGGCCGGGCCCGTAAGTCCTTTCACCGACGCGCACTTTCTGCTTGTCATGCGTTTCCCGCCCCGATAATGCTTCCACAAGGACTGCCCTCACAGCCGCCCACGGAAAGATGCCCAGAGAAATGGGGTGTTGTGACAGGGAATAATCAGTAATAATAGCGCCCAAATATGCCGCCTACCAGACTGGTCAAGAAACGTTTCTGGGTGGATTGTTAGGGAAGGCATAATTAGGAGTTGCAAAAACTGGAAGATGAAGATCGCAGCTCTACAGGAAAGCCAGAACAAATCTAAAAGGAGTGAGGTCGAAAGCTCCAGCTACCACCAGACAGGTGGTACTAAGCAGTCGGGAGTAGGCATTTATTACTGAATTTTCCAAAACGATAATTGAAAATGTCACCACCATGCATGGCAAGGATCTTGATTGGAGCAATGTCCTTGATGAGTTAAGAAGTGAAATATAAATTAGTGACGTAGTGGAGCAATGTCCTTGATGAGTTAAGAAGTTAAATATAAGTTAGTGTTGTAGCATTACTCACTCCACGCTCCCAGCAGCAAACACCGATGAACTGCGAGCCTTGCAAACGTTCGCTGCTTGCAGAACAACGAGACGCCACTGCACATCGCGGCTCGCGTGAAAAACGGCGACGACTGTGCGGAGCTGCTCATCAAAAGCGGCGCGGACGTGAACGAAAAGGATGCGGTGAGACTTGCGCTTGCCACAATGGTCCTTCGGGGTGGCCTTTTGGCAACGTGCTTGCTGATTGCGGCATCCTTAGGCGTGTAAAGGGTCCACTGGAGACGGCGGCTACGGCCCGCGGTATCCCTCGCAGATGCCTCCTGGCTTCTGTGCCCCGTTGAAAGTCGGCGGCGTCCGTTACGAATGTCACCTACGTTGCATAAACGCGTTCAAGTTTAAAAATGGCGTCTTGTGTGCTGCTTGGTGATCGAATCGTAACCTCAAAGTCCTGCTATTGATTTCCACTGCAGTATATTATACTTGTACCGCATGGCCTTAGCATTATCGCGGGAGGAAAATCTGTTTGCGTCCTTATTATCTTTCCCTAATTCTTTTTTTTTACCGCAATCATACACAGCAGAGCGAATTTGCGTTGTCCCAGTTAAGTGTACAGCCATATGTTGCATAAGTGGCGAGAAATTTGCAAACAATCTTACTTCCCCTTCGCGACGAGCGGTACGACCTACTACGCTTTCCGTTACAAATAGCGGATTCGCGACTTAAGACCTCTATTCACGCGTCAGGTTGACAAGGACAGTTCATGGGGACGATGGTGACGATTCGTCGCGCCGTGCTGTTAGGAGGCGGCACGACAAAAGGCACGAACCATGGTAGATGAAGCGATTATTTAATGAGCGGCCATGATGGCGCGAGCGAACACCGGGCTATCCCGCGCTCAGAACGTCCTCGCCTTCTGTTGGTCTTCCATGGCACAGTGCGCCATTGCAAGTCGTCATTCGTTGTAATCCACGCCTGCTCTTTGTCCCTTCTATGGAGCCCCCTGCGGCCTGCTCTCAACTTTCCAATAAGCGCGCACGAGCACAGGAATGCGGGCGAGCTTGCGTCGTCCCCTGATGATCACACAACGATAAGAGGAGTGTGCACATAAATTACGATTAGACAGCAGTCTCCTTCGTGTCTTGAAAAGTACAGCTACAGTTTTGTTCCTAAAAAAAATTCATGTCAGGCCTCGTGAAATCATCTGTGCTAATAACAGAAATTTGTACTTGCTTGAAATGGTCAGATTTTTTTTTTTTACTCTTTTATCATAGAACGGGGAAATACCGCTGCATTTCGCCGCTCGAGGAGGTCACCTAAGAACCACGAAGCTGCTGCTAGCGGACAACAGCGTATCGGATCTTCTGAACAAGGTGGGGTTATTTAACACTGGCTTATATTCAAGTGATTATTCGTAGTGCTTAATTTCATAAGGTCGTTTGTGCTTTTGTTTCCTTCATACGATAAACTCATATGTTTGGTCTCCGTCAGCGTATAACGCAGTAAATTCCCTGTCAATCCATTTGAAATATGTTTAAAAACAGAAATAGCAAGCTCGATTTTAGTAGTGAAATTACACTGAATCTTTCGGTCGGTCTAACCTAACCTCACTGTGGAATTCCGGCTTGCCAATTCCGCGCTTAAATATCCTATAACTAAATTAATAGCATATCGCTCACAAATGATCGCAAATAATTAAGTAACCGGCAAGGATACAATCGATTGATTGATTGATTGATTGATTGATTGATTGATTGATTGATTGATTGATTGATTGATTGATTGATTGATTGATTGATTGATTGATTGATTGATTGATTGATTGATTGATTCATTCATTCATTCATTCATTCATTCTTCCGACAGGAAGGAGAGAGTCCTCTGCACGTGGCAGTCAAAAACTGCCACTTCCCGGTTGTGCAAGCTCTCCTTGACGACTGGGAGAAGAAAAACACGGATCCAGAAGATAAAAAGAGGCTCTCCAACCAGAAGAACCTGGTAGGCGCTGTACACAGTTTGCGACGCTCTATACCATTTTCCTGCGCACTTTTCGCATTCTTACGAGGCAGAGCTGAGGCCAAACGTGTTATACGCTGAGAAAAAGCCACATTTAAACATGCGTGGACATGTTTAAAGCCTACCTAATCACATTCGGGTCTACTTGTGCGGGACATTATAGGCAACGGCTTCGAAAAAATGTACTTATGCGGCGTTACATTTAAAAACTTTACAAAGGGACCGGAAGAAAATTTGGTTAGGCTGAAGTTTATATTTGCTTGCAGCTGCGCCGTGTAGCTAGTGACAGTAACAAATGGCTCCCGAAAGTCGTGTCTGACCTTTGGCCTGTTGTTGCCGTAAGGCGAACACCTGTGGGAACAGGCATGGGAAATGAAAGCGGTGGGAAAATACCGCTACGATGAGCTGTCTAGCGGAGTTCTTGAACTGTACTCATAACAAATTGCTTCTTGCTTCGTTTATTTCAGTTACTTTCAGGGCCCAGGTTATGTGTTACAGAGCACGGTGGGCTAAACAAATAAAAACGTTGGGAGAACACAGTGAAATAAGGCAGAGAGTGAACATGTCAATTGAAGTCGAAAGTCATAACTATATACAAACGAACGTAAAATGGCAAGTGAAAATTCGTGCAGGCGAAACGCAGCATGCACATACACACAAACTTATGAAAGGATAACTTGACTCAGTAATGGTAACGCGAAAAGGGCGAAAGCTGCCTAGTCACCACAGTAGTCAGTGAAATAAAGCCGGCGTGAAGAGCTTGTTACCGCAATTGCGTGCGAATAGTTTAACGATTAACGAATATTTCATTACGCGAGCAACGAAAAAAATCTTTTCACAATTACTGTATAGAATGTCAAATTATTACACTGTAACTTAGAAACGTGTAACGAAATGCTACAATTCCACTAGCTCTGTCAGACTGCATAAGCTCAAACGCAAAAACAAACGAGGGTGTGAACTTGAACGCGCACATTTGGAGACTGAATTGTTTTATCCTGTCAGATATTAGCATGGCCATCACTCATTTATAATACCGAAGCCCTCACTCCCGCCTTGCCGTACCGTGCTTCATAAGTTTAACCAAGCCACAGACCCTGCTCTGCCTCTCAATCAACCTCACCGGAAGGAAGCGTGTGCAAGATCACGCTTTGATGTTCGCGTTTATTTGCGTTCCGGCGGCACACAAGCCCGGCGACTATGAATGACACTGCGGGCGTGCGTTGTTTGCAGGAGGGCGAGAACTCGCTTCACTACGCGGCCACCATAACTGAGAAGCAGAAGCACTACGCCACCGAGGACCGCGACATCATGCGCTTCTTGCTCAAACACGGAGGCGACGTCAACGCCGAGACCAGGACGGTGAGTTCCTCCTTGTACTCCGAGAAGACCATATCTGCTATGAAGCTGGGTGATGCCTTTCCCCCCTTTCCCCGGAAACCCCTTCTCCGGAAAGTGGGCATATTGGGGGGCGAACTGCAATGACCATGCGATATAACTTGAAAATCAAACGCTAACGACGCAGGAGAGTCACCTGTGGAAACGATTGGTTTTGCCGCATTGCACGCACGAAGGAATCTGTTGGTCGTCGTGCCTCATCACAGCATTAGATAGGGCTTACACTGATCACCCTACCGTTTATCACATCCAGGCCATGGTAAACCTACTGGCCCGAAACGGAACACAGGTCCGCGTCGCCTGGATTCCGGGGCATGTGACTCAGGGGGTTGGCAATCACGCTGCTCATAATGCAGCGCGGTAGAGCCTTCAGTCTACACCTCACTTGATTGCTCCCGATCTTGCACCTGGTCCGGGTCTACATCCGCGCCTACAACTGGATCATGTATACAGACATTCTCGCAGAAAGCGGCTCGCTGAGAAGACTCCGTGGGGTTACCTGCATGGTGTCCCCACCCTGCCCCGCTCTGCAGAAATCTTTGTTAACAAGACAATCGCTAATGCTGCCCTTACACCCTCCACACTGCAGAAATGGTTGCACTTGAACTCTTCAGCCTCTCCGTACTGTCCCCATTGCCAATAAAATGTTTTTACACCTCAAACACCTCCCTTGGCACTGTTGCAGCTTCTGCATCTTCACGCGTGCTTCTTTGCTTCGTGCTCTGCCTCATCTCCCGATGACCCCTCGAACGAAGACGCAAGTTTTCTGCATGCTTTAGGTGTTTTTTTTTTTCTATTAAGAGTGGCCGGACAAGGGTAGTGTGAGGTGGGGTTTGCACTCCCCTTCCAAAAAAAATCCATGATCATCTCCAACGACTGCATTTAGCGAAAAAGAGACGCGGACGAAGAAGAAGTACACAGGACACTCGCTAGACTACAACTGAAATTTTACTTAGCGTCCATGAACCAAAGAAAGATAACATATCACCACGACCTTCCCCTACACAACCCCACACACGTCAGCCTATGTCTCGCACATGCGCCCTCGTAGGTAGCCTATCTCCTTATCTGTAAGAGTGATTGAAGGAGTGCTCACATAATTAACTCCTTCCCTGTATATATATAAACTGCCTCGTTAATCTCGCGACTAGTTTGGTCACGTCCAGATCCTATGGCCTCCCGCCGCAAGCGATGAAACTGCTCCACGGTGTTCTCTCAGCCTGACGTTTAAACACCGCCCCGTCTGTCCCACGTATAGCATTTGCCGCAGGACAGCGGAATGCGGTAGATGACACCTTCTTTGCAGGTGACAAAACTGGTGGCATGTATTTTGGTGCAAGCTTCGCGTGGCTTCTCGTTTACGGCGGGGCACATCCGCATCAGCTTGCCAGGCGCGGTGGCCAGCACTTCCACGCCGCATTTCCCCCCCACTTTTTTGAGGCGGTGCGTGAGCTGATGCACGTATGGCACGGCTACGCATCGCAACCTCTCCCGGTTGGAGTCTTCTTCCGTTGGAGAGCCCTTACCGACTTTAACCTCCTCGATGGGGCTTTCTGCGACCGCAGCCACCAACTCCAAAGGGAAGCCCGCATGCGTCAGACGAGCCACCTGAGCTTGCACACCTTGTGAGCGCACGACTTCTGGAGGGCTATGCGAACTGCCTGCGCGGTGCCCTCCAGAAGTCGTGCGCTCACAAGGTAGCTGGTAGTGTGCAAGCTCAAGTGGCTCGTCTGACACAGGCTGAGAGAGCACCGTGCATCAGTTTCATCGCTTGGGAGGCCATCTGGCGGATCATTGCAAGCGGTGCCCTGGTTGTACGCCGCCGTTCGATAAAACACGTGTTTTAGGATCTGGACGTGACCAAACTAGTGAGATTAACGAGGCATTTTATATCTATAGGGACCGGGCAGCTGGACGGGTGGCGCCACCACTCGGCGCTCCTCTCGTTAGTGGAATGAGCCGGTGCATTGGACTACACAGCCTCCCGTTGTTTTTGTCGTGTTTGCTTCGTATTAGTATTAATTCTAGTTTAAATTACCTTCATTGGTTTCAATGAATACAATTTCCACGCCAGCCGCTGGGATACCTCGATACGTGTGCTTTGAAGAGAAAGGCGCTTGCGTACGAGATGGATTACCGCGTATATAGCCGTGGAAATGTTGCGGTAGTTTATACTTTCTTTCTGTAACCGTGAGCTATGTGCCTTCGGTTTTGGTGAGCGACACTGTGACAGCATGGGAGCCTGAAAGCCGAAGTGGAACTCCCACGTTTATCAAGAGCCAAAGTTATTCACCCACCCGACAGCCCAAGCTACAAGCCATCCCTCCTCCCCTTCCCGTTTTACCACTTGCAGTTAAAAAATGTGGCAGTGTTAACGTCAGCCGGTGTTTTTTAATGCTTACGTGTTCTTTACGGAGTACCTAAAAAATCGTGTAATGCCTTGTGAAGACACCAAAAACGCACGATTAGTTGCCTCAAATATGGGTGCATCAGCCCGAGTCCTCCAGCACAGACACATTTCCGAAACGCTGGAAAAAGTTTAGATTTGGAGAGGGGTACATGGAAGTTCAAAATTAAACGAAGTTGTATTTTCTCTTCATGGCTCCTTTAAGCCCAGAAATTTCGATATGATTTTTAGGGGTGAAGCCCCCTAGGCGCTCGTGCTCTCGGCGTCTCCTGTCGTCGTCGTCATCTCATGTAGTCACAGTACTAATAAAACACCGGGACACTCGTTTTCTAACGCCTCGCGCTAGAGGGCAACGCGATATAAAAGAAAAAAAAATGTGCAACGGATAAAACCGGTTCAAGATAAACTAACATGATTTAAAGGAGCCATGAAGAGAAATACAACTTCGTTCAATTTGAAAGAACTAAGATTCAGTATCTCACGCAGCTCCATTACAGCCACAAAAGATGTTTTTTAACGAAAAAAAAAGCAAGAAGTATTTAAAAACTTCCAAATTTAGCGCCACAGCAGGCGCGTAGCCAGGATTTTTGTTCGGGGGGGGCTAAGGTTGTTCTCGCCCCCCCCCCCCCCCCCCCGAAGGAAAAAAAGTGCGGTAGTTTGCAAGCACCCTTAAAGGCTATGAAGATAAAATACATGTTTGGTTCATTAAAAAGTCTGCCTTGTCTCGATATCAATGATACCAGTTTTATCGCAATCTTCAAAGAATAATCAAAATATAAAATTAAACGTTTGAAGCAATGGCGAATCCCCGCCCACTTTCCGGCGGCGATTTCACTATGACAGTTCAGGATCTTGTTGGTACGATTGGCGCCCAACGACTTAAGTCACCGCCAAGGAACATGATTGCGCGATTGTAGAACGTGCAGTTAACACACTCATAACTACGTTTAGTGCTAGCCTATATATATACCACTCCTGCCGATATCACTTCACTGCAGCGCTAAATTTAAAAAAATTTGACATTTGTTGCATTGCTTCGGTTTAAAAAACGCCTGTGATTGGAATGGAGCTGTGCGAGTTACCAAAGGCTAGTTGCTATTCAATTGAACAAGGTTGTATTTTGTCTTTAAAATGCCCTTTAAGGTTCTCTCATGATATTGGTGTTGATTATGATTGTATTTGTGCCAGCTGAAGTTGTAAACTGGGCGGAAATCCGCAGACCACGTGGTACAAATATCTGCCCGTGATACGGGACGTACATTGCACGCACAGGAACCTAGTGCAGGCATTGCATTAAACGGCCATAGTTTCATGCAATTACTTGCTTTATTTCAACGTGTGGAGAATGATGAGTGTGACATCCGCAATGAAATGACGTAGGCCGTAAGAATTAGATTTTTTTTTATTTGGTTGTCCTTGTCCAAAATGCAAAATAAAATGTTTTGCATACGCCTGCACAGTAGCGGCCAGTGTCAGGCCAATGGAGCTCATTCTGTGCAGTATACATCAAATCTATGCACTTGCGTTATGTGTAGCGCAGATCTTATCTTTAAAAAATGAGAGGCTATGAATTATACATACAAGAAGCGTTATATCTCTAGCAATAATTTTAACAAATATCAACCCTAAACACACAGACATCATGCGCAATAACAGTGCTCTTAAGGGCGAAAATTACATGAACATGGCAAGATTAGTCCACACCAAAGCGGAATAATTCAGCCATTGGTATTTGTTAAGTCATGCCAGTTTAAATTTGCGCTTCTGTTTTGAGTCTCAACACAATCCATTTCGTAGCTTCTATCAGGTCTCCGGGCGGACATGAGAAGCTTGTGCTTTGTAACATAATGGATCTGGTTTACATTTCGGCACTACCCAAATGTAGAGTCTGCTGTAATGAGCTTGGTGTTCTCAAATAGTTGCATTATTACCTGTCAAGTTTTCAATGCTTCGTGCATACATTCCCTATAGTCTGCCTGAAGGCGTGTACTATCCAGTAACTTTTCTGGAGCAGCCACCCCATTTAGTTACCACTCCTAGATGAGGTAGAGCAAGTCACTGCAAAGTTCACTATTCGATGCTGTATCGAACTTTATATTTAGCAAGAAAAAATAGTAACGCAAAGACGACGATGTCTGACCATACTCTTGCGGTTAGGCATGTTCTCTGCAATCTGAGCAAAATATTGCTGCGTTTTGAATTTTGTCGTGAGATCTGAGGAAAGAGTTATAATGCGGTCCTACCATTTTGGTTTCTAACTTTAATGAAAGGAGATACTTTTTTAGCTGACGCGTGCACTGCCATTTTTCAGCCGAGTACACACTGCCGGTTTTAAAGCTAAACGATAAAAAGTATCAGTGCATGAGCATGGGCGGCTCTGGATTGTATAGGGCGCACAGGAGTTTTGTAGTTTTCGTTAGAGACGCGGGAAATGGAAATTATGTTGGGAATATCCTTGGTCCACCAGAAAACGGAGGATTGGGCAGCTGTGCAGAGCCAGCATGACCTTCGGGCGTGGTGCGATGCCCGAAACAAGTCAGCATTTCGTTTTCCGGAGTGCACCAAGAAACCATGCGTATTGGCATGGCCCCGTATACAGAAAGACCAAAGACTACCATGCTTCAGTATGAAGCGGACAGTAATGACATAGTTAAACTATTTCCTTGGTTGACAGCGAGCGTTATGTTGAAACTGAAGCATGGTTTCAGGCTACGACAGGATAGATTGGCTAAAAGTTGCAAAGTTGTTTACCGTGATAATTACTCAGTCATTTCGGTTACTTAAGATTGCTCAAAATGTCCTTCATGCAACATTTTAGAATGTATACGTAGCAGTTGTGCATTCAGGAAGAAAGACAACAGCGTGCACCCGTATGTGTGTGTGCGGGGGGGGGGGGGGGGGGGGGGTGAGCGGAGGAGGAGGGCGGAGGTGTGCTGGTGCTCTTGAGGGGACCTGCTGTCTGTAGCCCGTTTATTTAATTAGGAAATTCTGTTGTCTTGCACGACCGATTGAGCCTTGCAAGAACGATACTCCTGCGTCCACAGAACTTCAAAGAAGGCCAGGAAGAGTTAAAGGAAAATTCTACCAGAAAGGCACGTTCGTTTCTTCGCCACCAGTATGAAGGTCCTTCACTTGCGCTGTGCACGCAGCTATGGGTTTCAAATTGGGTGTAGCAGTCGATGCACGCGTAGATAAGAAACGCGATAACAAAAGTCCCGATAACGCGCACACAATGCAACAGCGTCTACATCACATGGAGTTTCGTTCCAGTAAAAGCAAGCTATTAAAACTGCAGCCAGAACAAATATATTTTTCACTCTTCATGTACTGATACTAACGCTGTCCCGATACACTCTGAGTAACCCTCTCCAACTTCGTGCATAATAAAATATTTAGGCGTTTACAGGAGTTGAATTTACGTTTTCCCTCATTAAAAATCACCTATCAGCTCCACCGTGGGCGCTTTTAACGACCAATTCAAACGCAAATACTGCATTCGAAATAAAACGAAATACACAATTTTAGCTCGCAGACGCAAGATACTGGGGCATCGTGTAAATATAAATAAATTATTATTTAAATATCAGAGAATGCATAACTGATCTGCACTGCACAACTTAACGTACAATGCAACCTCCATCGCCAAAAGACATTAATTAGTGATCATGGAAGGATTAATCACTGGAAGGAAATGACTTACAATTCGAGGCCTCTTTTGGGTGTTGGCACTTGGAACATGAGCTTCTCAAAACCAGGGGCGCTTCTATCCTCGCGACATATTGCCGTTGTGTTTCAGGCCCTTAATCTGGGCGTCTCTGGGCAGCCGCCGTCCAGGGAAAAAGCGGCCGTGGACGCAATGGAGGGGCTTTAGTTGAGATCGAGGTAGAATATGACCACGTGATCGTTGTTACTGTCGCGACGTCGTCTGCCTGTGGCAGGGCTGGTGACCGCCGTGCCTTCACATTTAGGATAAAGTCTGGGACTGGCTCGGGGAGCTGCAGCGCGCCTTTTTTGTCGAACCCCTGTTCTCCAGTTTCCTAGGTTAGAGAATACCGCCGAACAAAGCTGCCTAATCGCAGGGGTGAAATTGATTGTCGCAACATCGCCGTCGGAAGGGGACACTCAGTGCGCGCAATCTGAGCCCACTCCAACAAAACCCTCCCGGGCTCGACAGAAACGTGAAAAAGGAAGAATGAAGGGCTGACGCGAGGAAGAGGGGCATACCTTGCTGTGTGTCTCATTCGCAAAGGCCCTCTGCCCGCGCACGACATTCATCCAGCTAAACTGCATGTTTCATCCATTACGTAGCCCCATCGCATTCTTCAGTTACCTTGCACGAGTCTTGAATGTGTGCCCACGGCCGCTTGATCTCCCCTTTTCTAGGAGAGGGAGCGGCCGTGGTCAGCCACCGCCGCTTGCAGGTTGTTCTGCTTAACATACAAAGATCGTCTGTTCCCTTTCGGGCCTTCAACCATCAATGACCGGCGGTCCCTCTTTTTTTTCGCCGCGAGTTAGTGCGGACCAGTCAATCTCCTCTGCTGAGAACGACTCAGCCGGCCTATTATTCTCTGTGTTGCCACATGTCTCGTACAAAGGGACACAACGCATGCCTTTGTCGTCCCGTGCGCTGAGCTTACCTGAAGGCGCCGTGGCTTTCGGGGCTGCCCCCCTCCGCAATCATCCCTCAGCGGTTCGCACCCTTCAGGCGCTTCATTTTGTCACGGCCGGACTCGACTCCCTTTCCGCAGCGCGGAAAAAGAGTCGAGTCCGGCCGTGGTTTTGTGTAAACACCCTTGCGTAGGGCAGACATTGAGTCGTGAATACTTCTATTAGTGGCACTTTCAAAGGATATGCAGCTTTGTTCACAGGCGACGTACCAGGCATACAGGCAGCCCGGCGACGGCCGGAAAAATTTCGGGGGGGGCTGAAGCCCGGTCAGCCCCCCCCTGGCTACGCCACTGCGCCACAGTGACGTGTTATGAGCAAGAATGACGTCATACGGGCCAACAATAAAACATAATTTTCAGTGCGTTAACTGCGCGTTAGCATTCAAGTGATGCGGTCAAACGGAACTAGAGGCCCCATTACAGACGTCCAGTCATAAGTCATCGCGACAGGTCAGTTAGGCGGCCGCCAATCGCACAAACAGGTTCCGTGACGTCATAGAAAAGTTGCGAGAAATTGGCTAGGGGGTCGCGACTGCTTCACACGTTTTCTTTAATATCTCCGTTATTTGTTCGAAGATTGCGATGATGTTGGTATCATTGTTATCGGAACTAAGCAGTCTTTCCAATAAACCCAACTTGTACTTTGTCTTCATGGATCCTTTAAGCATGTGTTTTTGCGTCAGGTGGTTATACTCTACAAAATGAGAATAGCCGTACCCTCAGCGACTAATCGAAATGTATTCATACTTGAGAAGGCCTAATGACACACAGACATTCGCCTTTAAACGTCAGTAATGAACCGATTGTTCTGAACCAGAATTTGTGATCACTTATACTGTTCCACAATTACCGATATTTAGGTGGCGCAATAAAGTGCGCCAAGCCGTCTTTGACGATCGGTTCGAGCCTTCCTTATAACGATACTTCCATTTGCTGCATTGCTTTTAATGTCTGCACATGAACGCCCTTGTTAGCAGTTGTGCTAACAAAACATATTACGACATAGCTGGCGCCATCCGGAAGTCATGCAGTGACAATATTTTTTTTTGCGCAAAACTCGTCCACAGGAAGCAACCGTTCCTTCTCTTTGTCGCAATGCAGACAATGGAAACACCGATACACCACTGTGCCAGGACTGGGAATGTGGCGATTCTACAGGAAATCATCGATACTTTGCCTCCGGCTGCAGTGATGATTTCCTGCAACCAGCAAGCAAGGGTAAGCACTGACAGTAGCGCCAATGATTTTTAGTTGACGTTCCTTGTGAGCATCGATTGATCCATATCGCTGTGGCGCAGAACGGCTGGGCTCCACTGCTGTACGCCTGCGATGCCGGTCACCCGCAAGCGGCCAGCCTGCTGATCCAGAACGGAGCCAGGGTGGACACGTTCGACGAGGTGAGGGCCTCCGCGGCCGCAGGAAGTCGCTGCACCTATTTTGGGCTCAACAAATGCCCCGTCACTACAGAAGAGGCGCTACTGATTTTCGTGGCTGATGTCAACGAGCATGGGCCCTTTGGCCATGTTATGTCGCTATCCGTCGTTGCAGACGGGCAAGGCAGCCCTCCACCTGGCCGCAGAGAGAGGCCACGAGGAACTGGCGGACATCCTGCTGAGCGCCAAGGCGTTCGTCAACGTGCGCTCGCAGCGAGGACTCACTCCTCTGCACCTGGCCGCCGAGAAGGGCTACGCCAACCTCGTCTGCAAGCTGGTCGCCGAACACGGGGCCATCCTGGATGCCCTCAGCCTCGTGAGTACCGTGCCCCCGTGGCTGTGCTACTGAATACTGTAAGCATGGAAGGTGCACGAGGAACCTCTCCCCGGTATAGAGAAGCCAAATGAAGGGTGAAGAGGTGGCAAATATATTTGCGCGTAGCCTAAATCTGGAGAATACCTGCAAGATTAGTGCTGCTGCTGTGTTCGGAATACTCATTTGTAGGATTGCGCATAAGTACGAGAAAATTTCACGCAATGCTAAGCAGTCACGCAGAGGGCCAGCCCTGTATCCTCAACACCATACTACTGCACCAGGTGGCTCCCACGGTTTGATGCGCAACAAAAAACATGGACGGCGAACACAAAGTACACCAGACAGGTGCTTTCCTCGTGTTTTTGTTGCGCATAAAACCATGCGAACTATGTTTGTCAACTAGCCCAGCAGGCAGTTCTATTATGCACCTGCAGATGAAAGCATATATATCAGTCATCACAAGTTGCTGATGGCAACTCCGCGACAGATCAGACATCGTGTAGTTATTACGGGGGATGCAACCAATGCGGATACAGAGATGCCTGGGGCATCCAGAACAAAACACGCGATGCTGCGGTTCGCGGGGCACCGCGTCTCTTGTAGTGAACACCCCAAGTGGCGCGCGCCGCAGTTCCAATGTGGTCACTGCGTCCAAGATGGCCACTGGCTCTCCCACAGGCGAAAATGATATTAAGGCAAAGACTTAAATGGCCTGCCGAGCGAAAAGGCCGGCGTCCGTAACAAAAAAGAAAAAAAAAGGATTTTGCGGAGGCGTTTCATCGCAAAAAATGTTCCACAGCGCGAACTAAACTCTGCAGAGCGAGAGGTGTCCAGCCTAGTACACTGTAGATGAAGGGAGCGGCAAAACGCAGCCAAACGAGCGAAAAGACAAGCAGCGAAGATATTCGTCAACTATCGCATTACTCGGCGGCAGATGTGAGCAGCGGCGCAACATGTAGGAAGCAGATTGACACCGAAAGTGTTAATTAAGTCAGGTCGCAAAGCGAAGTGTCTCGAGTGACCAGATTACAAAGCCTTTCGACAATGAGACAAGTAAGCAAGGCGTCTCAGTGGTTCAACTGGACATTCATGGTTTCACATTCCCAATATTCAATAAGAGCTTATTTTGTTCGTCTCTAAATAAGCAGACAAGTGACGTCGCGGTTCAAAAATAGAGCATAAAATGCGACCTTAACTGAGCCAGAACGGAGAAGCAGTTTGCTTTAGTAAAAATATTGAAAGACGCTCATTTATGGTCCCACCACGCATGCGCTCCGAATTCCTTGAGCAACCTTGGACCGCAAACCTGGTGACCTTTTTCTGTGCATCTTAATGGCTGATAAGAGCGAACTAACGAGAATCAGCACCTGATACGTTGTATTTGTAAAATTTTTTTATGCGCATTCTGCTGTTTTTGAAGCAAAAAACGTTCTGCCAATGAACAAATAATACAGCTCTTAATAAAAACAAAAAAGAAATTATAAGAGCGTTTTTATCAAGACAGGAGGCAGCATGCGGAAGAAATAAAGCACGGCTTCCGAAGAGTCGTATGTTTTTGTGGTCCATGTTTTTTTACACGCCACACTCAATGGGCTTTGTTGAGGACAACATGCAGGCATCTCTTTTTCTGAACCCCTCCTGGCCGAATAATCACTTGCGAACGCGAATCGTGGCTCCGTGAACGTGATACGTTTCTTTAGAGCGGAAGCTCTATTACATAACACCTCTCAAGGTATTTCGTTGCGTCGCAAGTGACCTTCAGCCGGTGGCGTACAAGAAATTTAACGCCTTTGTTTCTTATCGCTTCGCTCGCTCGAAGCCGCGCCGCATCAGTTCGAAGTGACCAGGCGAGGGTGAAACGGCTTCTTCGCCTGCACTTGATCCCTCAGCGGCAGCTTGGCCGTCTGTGTGTGCGCTTCAATGCAAGCGAACTACCTGATTCGGCGAGAGTTTACGGCTGCTTCGCCGGCTGTGAAGGCACCGGCTGGGGATTGTAGGGTTTAACGTGTCGACGCAACGCAGGCGATGCGGCACGCCGTAGTGGAGGGCTCCGGATTAATTTTGACCACCTGGAGATCTTTAACGTGCGCCGAAATCTCCTACACACGAGCGTTTTTGCGTCTCTCCTCCATCAGAAAAGCGGTCACCGCGGCGGGGAATCGAACCCGCGACCTCGTGCTCAGCAGCGCAACGCCTCAGCCACGGCTGGGATATCTGTGTGTGCCATTATATCGCAAGCGAAAGGGTGAATGCAATCACCCAGTAGATATAACTACACGGCAGGCAGCGAAATCTCAAGCAAATGCAACTTACATGAAACACGATGTGCTTAGTCTGATTTCGCTCGTGACAACTAGGTTTAGAAGGGTTTAACATGATCCTCCTTTTTTTTTACGCAGAACAAGAAAACTCCCCTCCATTTAGCGGCAGCAGAAGGGAGACTAGACGTGTGTAAAATTCTGCTCGAGCTCAAAGCGGACACGAACGCCCTGGACGATGTGAGTGCACGTTTACTCTCACGGAGCTTTACTTATACGGCCGTCAGCCACCCGTTCCGATTTGTTGCCAACTCCTGCTGCACTCCAACAGCAAGGACAGACACCCATGATGCTGGCCATCGAGAACGACCACTCGGAAGTCGTGAAACTCTTCCTCCGGGTCAAGCCAGATCTGGCGATGATGTCGAACGCCGTAAGTCGACCTCTCCACCCCGAGCACAGCAGCACTCGCTGCCGGACTGCCGCCCTCACTCTTTCCTCTTCCGTACGCAGAAAGGGTTTACGTGCGCCCACATCGCCGCAATGAAAGGCAGCACGGCTGTCATCAAGGAACTGATGAAGTTCAACAAATCGATCGTCACGAGTTCCAGGAACAGGGTGAGTTGAGAAGCTTCTGGGCACTCGAACGCCTTTCTACCGGCGCAACCTGAACAGCTGTCGTATGTTCTTGGCAGACGACAGACTCCACGCCACTCCACTTGGCCTCCGCGGGTGGATATGCGAACGTCGTCAAGATGCTACTTCAAGCAGGAGCTGACGCCAAAGAAGAGAACGCCGTGAGTGCTTCATTGTTATCTTAAAGCGGGGACACATGAACGGAGAGGGACGCGCTTCGCACGCGTTTTCGCACTCTGGAAACCGGTCCAGCGGCGGCCAGGAGCACGCATGAAGGCTACAGGACCGGTTTGGGAGAGGGGGAAAACGCGCGCGGGAACGCGTCGCTCCCCGGACATGTGTCTGGCCCTTAAGACGTGAGGTATGCCCAGCTCCGAGCAGCAAAATTGTCTGTGCATGCATTACAATGCGTCCTCACTATGACCCGAGGCTCACAGGGGCCGAGCCACTCCTCCCGGAATAATGACCCTATTAACGGACCCCGCTACTCAAGCTACAGAGCAGGAGACGAATCCCGCAGTAGGAATAAGAGTACGTGCATGGTATTACAGGGCACGACATCATGATTCCCGCCAAGAGGGACGCCATGGTATACTCGTTCAGATAGTTGGTTTGTCATTTTTGAAAATTAAAAACCAGTGAGCAAGGACGCTGCACATAGGAGGGGAAAACACACAATAATAATTTTCTGGTAACTAATTTTCTTAACTAGTACTGACGCTGTCACGATGACGATGGACAGCCATTTTGCCTATGAAGAACAACAAAAGTAAAAGCTACACGCTTACTGCATCCCAAAGCTCTTGTTTGTGATTTTGAACACCTTTTTGTTCTTTCTATTAAATTTTCTTTCCTTTTCATGGTCCCCATTTTTCCCGTCCGTTCCTGTGAAGCCGAACTCGCTTATAACCGAACAAGTTTGAAGTATTTAGTCGTAGTGACACAAGGGATTGCGTTTAACTCAGATCACCTGTATTTGGCTGCTTTAGTGAAAGTTCCGGCGGTCTTTGTTGCCCAATGGCTGAACGGCAGGGCATCAGGCAGAATGCCAGCTTGATCAAGTTACATAATTTTTGTACACGTGGAAATTTCTAGAGAAACAAGTGTTCGCAGGGGCTTCTCATAAGCACGGAACTAAAGTTGCTCTACAAACGATAGTCATAGCAATTAGAACGAGTGTTTATAGCACCTTCTTTTCCTATACCATGCGTCATTTCAAACTTAATCACCCACCCAAAGCAGTTGAAAGCAACCTTATACATATAATAGATATAATAGAAAGCTGTGCTCTAAAAATTAAAACCCAGTTCCCCCCAGTGCGGAATCTGCTGAAACAGCATAGCACGGTGGTGCTCTTGTGTTGGTTGGAACGTAAATGGGCATTCGCTTGAAGGCGGCATTGCTGTTACGCGTTTTATGGTTCACGCAAAGAAATCGGCAGCTAAACCTCAGCGGCGGAAGGCTCCCTCCCATCTTCCTCCCCTAACGGAAGGAACAGGAACCTGCCCCTGCGAGACCACTGCGCCCTATATTGGTGGGTCTGGGAACTGCCTCGCTGGCGGTTCTTATAGCATCCTCGATTAACCGCACCGGTGCACTCCGGGGCACACCGGTGCGCCTTTTCATCCTCGATAAACCGCACCGGTGTGCACCGTCCGTCCTCGATAAACCGGGGTGCACCGTCGCGGGGCAATTTTTGGTTGCACCGCCGCGCACCGAGAGAGTCGACGGTGCGTCGGCGTGCAGTCCCGAGATGCATCGCGGACGATGCCGGCGAAGGAGCTTCCTCCGCCGTCTGCTGCAGCGACGGCGCATCGCCGCACTCGTGTCAAGGCGGGCGGAGCTGTGTATTGTTGCTGACAAGGATGGCGTGCTTGTGAATTCATCGGGCAACGATGCGACAGTCTCCTAACGGGCGGTAACAACGGCCAGTGACTGTAAATGAGGACGCGAACTTTGTGTACTTCAAAGACGGCTGCATGCATTGCCAGAAAGTTGGGGATTGACATTCGTTTCGTTCGATCTAATTATCATGAACTGTTACTGGAGTGCCTAGACGATGAAGACCTACTTGTTTTGCTGTAACGGAAGGGCGGAACAAAACAGGTACTCGCATTATGGCTCAAACGAAGATTAGAAGCAGCTTGTATGTAGCTGTTTAGTGGAAGCGGTGGCGGTACGTTGTTCCGCATGTGTTGTGCGTACATATAATCATTGGCCTTCAATAAATATCACTTTCAAATAGCGCTGTGTCTCATTACAGTGCTGTATTACTTGTGAAAGTTTTTATGAGTTGATTTGAGATGAGATGGCGCCTGGGTAGAACCGCCCCGTTTGTCCTCGATCAACGCTCCGTGCCGGTACGCACCGTCGTGGGGCACTGTGCACCACGCCGGTTTTGGGGGCAACACCGGTGCGTGTTTATCGAGGACGCTATTAGACCCACTGATAGAGGCTGCCGGTGGATCTAGGAACCCGCTCCCACCCCAACGTGACGCACGACCTACAGCAGACAGACAAAAAGGCTCGACCTTCAACAGCTCCGCTGTTAAAACAGAGAGTGGGAAATGGATGGAAATGGAGCGGCATGGAAAGGGGTCTATTGCGGAAAAGAAACGACGCACCGCTCGACTGTGCTTTCCAATTTCTGCAGGACGGGGACACTGCACTGCACTTAGCCGCAAAGAATGGTCACGTGGCCGTAGCCAGGGTACTGAGTGCCATCGTACCCTGGTCCACAACCAGCAAAAAGGTGAGCCCCGATTACCCTGCAGGCTGTCCGCATGCACGGTGCCGCACTACAATTTTGCCGAGCGCGAGTGTCTGCCACCATCTGACTTCCCGGCACGTGTCCGTTCCAGACGGGGCTGACAGCCTTGCACGTGGCAGCCAAGAACGGCCAGATGGACTTCGTGAGGGAGATGCTGACGGAGGTGCAGGCGGCTCTTGCCAGCGAACCACTTCCAGACGGGGGAGACGTGAGTGTGATTCGATCCCGCGCATGCGGCTTTGTTCCGCCTGCGGGCATTGAATGATTCGATGCATACGACTTGACCAGGGAATATAGAATAAAGCTCGCGCGGCCGATTTTAACAGCCCATCCCACAAATGTGGGCCAGTTGCTGAAATGACTAGCCGTTGGTATAAAAAAATTGCCCCGGTGCAAGTGGAGCTACGTCATGTCAGTTTTTTTTTTTTCCATTGCTCACGAGTGACTCGATGACTTGGTTCTCCTTTCAGTACGGAATGACAGCGTTGCACATGGCGGCAGCTGCGGGCCACGAAGGCGTCGTCCGCATGCTGCTGAACAGCTCCGGGATCCAAGCCGACGCGCCGACTTTCCAAGAGGTGGGACTAGCGTCACTAAATAAGCTAAAGCCTTTATTTAGTGACGCTAGGTGGGACGCTCTTCCGAGCACTCAGCAGGGGCGGATCCAGGTGCCTACTTTGAGGGGAGGGCAGCGGTTCCATAATGCTGGTGGCAAGTGGGGCAGGAGGCCGCAACCAACCAAATGTCACGATTTGTTCTCTGTTGCACACCGTGATTTTCTCGTCAACATATTGCAGGCAACCATGTGAACAGTTTAAAAAAGGCTTCCCTGCCGCGCTGATACTCTTTGAAGGGTGAAAATTGGCTGTGGGGAAAAAGGGATTAGCACACTCTCACTAAGGCGGAGGTTGCGTTAGCCAATATAACGCCTAACAAAAAGTTAGAAGTTTCTTTGCTCGCCGCGGACAGCAATGGTCCCCACCATGGTCTAAAATATTACACGTTCCGAAAAATCAGTGTCGAGGGATGTGTGTGTGTGGGGGGGATTAGTTATTGGCTTTGCCCCCTCCCCTGGATCCGCCACAGGCACTCAGTGCGCCCGTATACGGGATCACCATGCAAAAAGGGGGGAAAAAAGGCTGGGCCAAAATATACGAAGCGTTACGTAGGGCAGGGCAGTTCAAGTGGTGAGAGTGGGTGAGCTCCAAAAATAACATTATAGATGCCGAGGGGTGGCGTAAAAAGTTGGGTCATGTGGAGGCGTAGGTGGAAGGATTACACAGGAAAATTCAAGCGCCGAAAACCGACTCGGCTGGCACAAAACGGAGGGTTGAAAGTTATTTGGAGAGGTCTGCACGGGCAGCTATAGTGCCTCGAATTCTAGGCACTATAGGGCAGCATGCTAATGACGATGATTATGGCGATTAACCCTTCCGGCCCTGGTGGTGTCAATAAACGCCATCACATAAAACTCCTCTAGCCCATAGAGAATGAAACCAAAACTGCTAGATTTGTGGGGAATTGTTCTTCAATAATGCCTATTGTGATAGATATCACTGTTGTTTCATTTTAGTGGACTGCACGCTACAAAGTAGAAGAAGCTCTCGTGATGACGAAATTACGACATAGAGGCTGAAAAAAAAAGTAGCAGTCCGAGTTTTATCCCCAAGCTCATAAATCTGTAAATACGTGCACTACGAAGCTAATGTTTTGTTTGTAGATTCATGTAGTCATAAAGTTTAGGAAAATATGCAAAAGTGGTGTCTCTGCTCAACACAGGTCTTTTAATTGCCAGATGTCCTAATAAAGTGCCTCATTAATAAATGTATTAATACTTGCACTTCCAGCTCTATTTTTCTGTTTGTATGCTTGTGCGACCCTAAAGGCGCCATGACTCGTTGGAATGCCTGTTATGTTCATTCTTCCTGGATGAGACGAACCTATCCCTGCGCTAATCTTGACCATAGGAAAGTCCTGGCTAGATATCAGCCCAGGCAGAGTCCTTCAATGCTATTGAGGGACTCTGGCGCAGGCTACCAAGTGTCGCAGCAGGATTTATGTGTGGAAAAAGGCATCAGAATTGTCAGAATTCTAACGAAATATGAAATGCACGTGCCAATTCACCCTCTGCCCAAATAGGTGTGGTTTACCCACGCGCAGGGATTTCCGGCGAAAGCCTAATCTCTGTTGTTGCAAGCTTTAATTGAAAGGAAGGCCTGTGGCCAGCGAGGAAAGAGGGAAGAAGGGAGCTCAGTCCTCATGGAGGTCAGTGTGAAGAGGCATTACGCATAAATCAGGTAGACCACGGCTAAACTGCCCGTACTAGGCCGCTTTCGGGGCATAAATTGTTTCAGACGGTATGGTGTGACAGTGATGTGCCGTCAATGCAAGGGTTGGTTTCAAGCCCGCCCGTAGGGAGGTACAGATGGTCCAAACAAAGTCGAAGCTACACGCGTCTGGGAGCTGGGAGCAACAGCGCGACGCTGTTAGTGCGCTCCGGAGGTAGCACGCCAAGAAAGGGTAACAGCAGTGCAGCAGGACGGTCGGAGGATGGCACAGCGCACGCTAGCAAAGCAGCAGCGCAAAGTGAAGAAGGCCACTGCCACACGTGCAGTACGAGCCGCCTCGACAAGTGAAGGCACCAAACAGGAGGCTCCTGGCGATGGCTAGCGGGTGGGATGAGCTTCGCAAGGTGCTGTCAAGGGCGCTGGCCGCGTAGTAACGGCCACATAGCTCAACTGCATGTTAAACAGAAGGTCGAACTTTCAAACCTTCTAAGCATCCCCATAATTTTTTCGAGTCATTTTGCGAAGAGCCTGGTGCAAATGAGCCATTGGGCGAGCTCCTCCAGAGGACCGTGTGCATGCCCCGGCAATGTCCTTTCGCAGGGCATGTACCCGCTGCACTTTGCCGCTCAAGGCGGCCACCTGGCCGTGGCCAGCATCCTGCTGAGCCGCGCCGAGTCTCAGCTGCAGTGCGTCGACAAGCTGGGCCGCACCCCGCTGCACGTGGCCGCGGCCGCCGGCAAGCGCGAGATGGTCGGCCTGCTGCACAGCCAGGGCGCAGATATCAACGCCGCCGACAACGTGCGTGCCGGCTCCCTCCCCCCACTGACGCTCGACAAACGGAATCAGGGCATGCGGGCTGAGGTCCAAGTGCATAATAACTATAGCACCGGGGGTCCGGAGTGGCCGATGCTGCTGCTGATGGCAATCACGAGGTCAACCAGTGACCAATGCCTGTGGTGCAGCTGACAGGCTTGTAGCTCATCACGGCTCGTTATACTTCTATCATCATATTTATATTTCCTTGCTGTTGTCCTTCAATGCTAAATGTTCTCGGGTAGGCTATCAGGACGATGTCAATTGTCGTCTCTACTGTAGTTATGGGTCATTTCACACGAAACGTCGCCCCAAACGCGACCATCGCATGTTCTCTATAAAAAAATAAAAAAAATTGAGTAATTGGTGAGTGTGTGAATCAGATTTCACTAAAGTGATTCTCTTTTTCTTTTTAGTCACGTAAGTGTTCTTTGAAGATTACGCCATGCAAAAAATCGTTGGAGGTAATTGTTTTTAATGCGAAATTATGTAAAATGATACATTAGGTAAAATGATTTAAATATTCTACATTATGGTTATTTCATGTGACGTCATAAGTGAACCTATGTAAAAACTCGTGTCAGTAAAAATTTAAGAACTGTGCATTTTGAGAAATGTTTTGTATAAACACCATTAATGTCTCGACCAAAAAAATTTTTTTAGCATTTTTGTCTGTTGCTAGAGTTTTTGCTGAAGTAACTTGAATTTATTACAAAGGCACTTTTCAAGAAAATGACTTCCAAACATGGCAAAAAAGTTACTTTTTCTTGAGTTCCTTGAGGTCAAAATATAAATGAAACATAAGGAACCTCTGGATAAAAATACCCAAGGTGGCTCACACAAGAAAGACTTGTGTGATAAATGGCACCCATCTTGCCTAAACGTTTGTGCTTATTGGTGTTGGAGCCATATACATTTAGGCCGAAGTATACATAAACTGTGAGCATGTGTATGTGTGTATTCGTGTTAGGATGACGTCTAGGCCACCCCACGTGGGAAAAGTTGTATGAGGGCCGCAATGATACTATAGCGAAATGTTGTAGCCGTGATTGTCACTTTGAGTGCCATGCTAAACAGTACATTTTCATGCCTCGCAGATGGGCTGGACGGCTTTGCACTTTGCCGCGCGTAACGGGTACCTTGGTGTCGTCAAGATACTGACTGAGAACGGTGCCTTTGCCAAATCTGTTACCAAGGTGTGTACAGCTGATAGATGTATAAAGCTAGTGGTAGTTGCATGGTATGACAGATGTTTACCTTGATCTAATATGTGTTTTTGTGCTTGTGCCTCAAATTCCATTAAAAATATGCAGGATGGAAAGGTACCACTGTGCCTAGCAGCCGCAGAAGGCCATTACGACATAATCAGCTACCTGCTCAAGAAAGACCATGATACGACCGACCTCATGGACGACAAGCACGTAAGCACTCGCAGCGCATTCAATGCTCTTCATACAATGCTGCTGCGTCCACAAAAACCCATGAATGAAATCCGTGGTTGGTAAAAAAAATCTGACCTTTCCCTGAGAAAGTACTCAAAAGCATGAAATGCATTATATATTTCATTAACTCTAAAGCATGAATTTAGTGGTTTATGCAATTCATGGTGATCATGTGATCTCATGAAGGGGGAAAGATATAGGAGGCATCAGAAGTGGTGTGTCGACATTGTGATGCCCTAGCCACACTAGGAGGTCACTGGTTCATCACTAGTGATTTGTGGGTCATGGTTAACTGGCCCACTGACACCGGTGGCCCACTGGTCAGCACAGCACAAAGCTTTATATACACTGATATATACCCTACTACTGTCTAGGTGAGCTGTGCTTCAATAAGTGTGCCATAATGTCGAGAAGACACACTTTATTTCTACTTGGCATGGCTCAGCAACATGCTCAAAAGGTGCTTGTGGCTGCATAAACTGTACTTATATTTCTTCAGAGGCCTCAATTAGGTCTGTCTGCTTTTCCTTTGCGCAGAATGTGGACATGTGAGCCATGCCAGTTTGGAACGGTTGTGCCTATATATACTTCGTGTTCAAGCTTCCTTTCACCGAATCCAGTGGCCTGAGACAGACACAAGTTTTAACATTGACGTAGCCCACTGAAGGTCTCTAAAAACTAAAAGAAACTTATCTCTTCTGGTCGCGCTGTCCCCGCTCTATTGATTCGTGGCATCCTCTCAGGTCGCTGCCACTTGATAATGGTGCTCTTCATGGAGGGTGGTGCGGAGAGGCAATTTCTTGTGTAAATTCAGGAAGGGCTTATATGGCTGTTTTTCTATTAAATGGAGTACATTCACCACTCATTCACACGTGAGCTCTACTACGTACCACCGTTCACGTCAGCTGGCCGGTCAGTGTCGGGGGGGAGCCTCGTTTAGGATTTTTAGAGGTTGGGGATGCACCATTGTTTTTGAAGGCCCTTTTTTTTTTCTTGTTCAATGTGTTGTACAGATTTTAAAACCAAGTTGACAGGATCTGTTACCTTCCATACCTGCAGACGGATGTGTATTACACAATCTGGTCAGGGCAAAGAGTTTGAAATGTGTGTCCTCTCGCCCTCTTCTCCACTGAAACATAGGTAGCTCCAAAGAAACGTGCCACCCATGTAGGCTGATGGGCTCGAAGCCATATAGCCTTGTTTTGTTCCCTGTTGCGATGCCCCTTACTCCTGGCATGTCTTGATGATTGTAGGGTTTAATGCGCCGACGCAATGCAGGCGATGACGCACACCGTAGTGGAGGGCTACGAATTAATTTTGACCACCTGGGAATCTTTAACATGCGCCGAAATCTCGTACACACGGCCGTTTTTGCTTTTCGCCTCCATCAGAAAAGCAGTCGCCGCAGCTGGGAATCGAACACGCGACCTCATGCTCCTGGCATGTCTTGTGCAGAACCATCACAATAAAGCTACCTACCGCATCGTGCAGCAATCGTATCCTGACTTTTGAATGGCCCTTATACAAAATCTGTATGATCTGCTCACACTGACCGATAAGTTCACACGACCTCAGTGTGAACTTGTCGCGCAGCCAACATAGAGCACCACTTTGCGGTGCAGTTTTTTTTTTTCTCCTGATGAATCTGCATTTATTACATAATATGGTTTCCACACCGTAAACGCTCCCCGATGGGACATACATGTTCGATAGGAGTCTCTCTTTTTGCTTGCCCAAGTTTCAACTTCCAACATTAAATGTTTGTTGTTCACGTTATCTTATTCTGGATGTATAATCGGTACTCTGCTGCCACCAGCTTTATCTACATGTAATAAAGAAGTTGTGGATGAGCTGTTCCAATTTCAACATCTGAAGCTGTGAAATACTGACGAATGTTTTATTTTTCGAATCTATGCCATACAGAGTTGGTTCAAGATTGGTTAGGAATCATTACTAAGTTAACCAGTGAAGCCAAACGGTTATGAACCAGGCGACACAGAAAACTTGTATGCTCCTAGTTTTGAGCTGTTTGTTTTGTCTTGTACCTTTTATCCTGAGAAAAATTGTTGAATCAAGTAGCCGATCGATTGGCACATTGTTGATCATTTCTTTTCCCCCATAACAGTTCCTCATCGACCTGATGGTGTCTGGCAAGGTGCACCAAAACCGGCCTATGGTGGACTTCATCCTGGCCTCGAAGGCGCCCATCGACACGGCCGTCAAGATGGCGCGCAGCTACGAGCTGCTGTCGCTCAAGGAGAAAGAGCGCGCCATGGAGCTGGAGGAGATGGCCGGCTTCTGCGACAACCTGGCCAACGAGCTGCTCTCCATCGCCGCCTCCAACAACAACACGGCCGCGCTGCTGCGAGCGCTGGACGCCCGCAACACGCCTTTTTTGGACGTGCTCATCGAGCTGCAGCGCAAGACGGTCGTTGCCCACCCGGCGGCCCAGAAGTACCTCACCGAGCTGTGGATGGGCAGCTACCACTGGACCACCTTCAAGATCGTCATGCTCTTCCTGGGCTTCCTGCTGTGCCCCGTGCTGTGGGTGGCCTCGTCGCTGCTGTGCGGCAACCACTTCTCCAACATCCCCATCGTCAAGTTCATGTCCTACCTGGTGTCGCACATCTTCTTCGTCATCGTTCTCAGCTTCACCATCATCAACCCGTGGCAGCCGCTGTACACCTCCACGCACCTGGTGCCCCACTGGAATGAGTGGCTGCTTCTCTTCTGGCTGCTCGGCATGTTCATCACGGAGATCAGCAACCCCTCGGACCGTGAGGGCCTCGGCTACATCAAGACGGTGGTGCTGTTCGTCAGCGCGTTTGCCATCGCCACGCACGTCGTGGCGCTCTTCTTCCGTGAGGAGTACTACCGGCTCATATGCCTCTACATTCGCAACCAGCTGTTCGCTGTTGCGTTGCTGCTGGGCTTCCTGGAGTTCCTCAACTTCCTCACGTTCCACCACCTGTTTGGGCCCTGGGCGGTCATCATCCGGGACCTCATCAAGGACCTGATGCGCTTCCTGGCCATCCTGCTCATCTTCCTCGTGGGCTTCTCGCTCAACATGTGCGCCGTGTACCAGCCGGTGTTTGTGCCGCCCCGCGGAGACAACATCACGCTGCCCATTTTTGGCCAGGAGTTCCAGTCGCCCCTAAACACATTTGAGATGCTGTTCTTCTCCCTGTTCGGGCTCGTTGAGCCGGACTTCATGCCGCCGCTGCATCTGAGCCCGCCCTTTGCCAAGGTCATAGTCAAGGTGGTCTTCGGTGTGTACATGATGGTGACCGTGGTGGTGCTCATCAACCTGCTCATCGCCATGATGTCGGACACGTACCAACGCATCCAGGCGCAATCCGACACCGAGTGGAAGTTTGGCCGGGCCAAACTCATTCGGAACATGAAGCGTGCATCAGCCGCACCCGCACCCCTCAACTGCCTCACCTTCGTGCCAGAGCTCATCATGAACAAATGCTCCATGAAGAAAGGTACGTGCCAACCACTGTTCCCTGTCTGCTGTGCTGTACAATGGAAGGGGAAGAAATCTGTTGGTACGGGGATGGTCGTTGTCTTGCAGGGCTATGCAAGTGTAAATATGGCAACCGGACAAGCAAAGTGCTATAATAACACTGCCTGCTGCTAGTGCCGTCAATTCTTCCAAGGTGGTCACATATGCTTGAAGATATTTCTGCCGTGTGTTCCCAAGGTACTCGCAATCCCACAGGATGTAAGGAATTGTGGGGAGATCAGAATGAATTAGGGAAAATGTGCAGGCGACTACAGTCGTCGCAGGAACTGACATTTCAGAAGCCCGTGCCGTCCTTTGGGCATGATGTCTGGCAATACCTGTTCTAGCAGGCGATACCTGTTCTAGAAGTGCAGTCAATCGTTTGAGATGACGTAATCGGTGCTCTTCTGGTCTATCTGGCAATATACTGGGAACGGGGGTGCCTCCTTCTGCACACGTGTGCATTACACCATATCGAACAAGCAGCGCAAAAGGGATGGGACAAAAGAAGAAACGTCATTCATTCTTCTTTTGTCCCGTCCCTTTCGCGCTGCTTGTTCGATGTGGTCACTTTGAACCAACTAGCCCAACTTGCCATCCTTCTGCAGTAATTACAATCCGCACACATCAGGCTGTCGGTGACCTCATTATCGGGGTGTCCTGAGTGCCTGGGGCCAATAGTAATAATTACTGGACCCCAATGTTTTGCTGCTGCTCCGGCTGGGTGCAACACCTTTTGATTCTGTACTGCAATGACCTAGGTCAAGGTGGCTCAGTGAGCACTTGAAGTATGTTCGCATTGCCCGTGTAAAGAGTAATCATCTTAGTTTCCAAAGAGGGCATTTCTGGTGTGCCAAGGACCCACTGTCAGGGGTATTGCAAGTACTTACTGACGGGGGCTGTCGCAAAAGGACAACACTTCGGGGGAGTGTGCCCATACTACGGAGCAAATGCTACACACGGGGAAACTGACCCCACCTTACTTTTTTGCAACCCATGTGTGTTGTGTGTGCAGTGAAAGGAGGCAGCACTGCATCCATGCTGAAGGACATGGGCTCCGGCCAGACGCAAAGCAGGACCAACTCTGCCACCGGAGCCCGGGGTAACCGAAGGATCATGCCTCTTGGTAAGCATAGTCGTCCCCGACACGAGGGCTAAGCGGCCGGCAGAGAGCGTGCTGTCACTTCAGCAATTACTTTCCTAGAAGAACATGTAACTAGAGGAACGTAGCCAAGAGAGAGCTGCAAACAGAAGAGCAGCACAATTGGACGGGACGATGGGATGGCACTTGGCCGGTACTCCCTTCCCGTTGTACTCGTCCCAAATTTGTGCTTCACCTTTGGCGCTTCTAATCATTACTCTTCTGCCCCACTCAGAAAAAGCATTGTTTCAGTAAGAATTCATGAAATGCATCCCTAAAGACAAACAGTGAAGGGAACCACACAAAATTGAACTTTCTAAACCCTAGTCAAAATTTAAGCTAAGCTGGGAAAAGACAAGCGGCTTTGAACTGCAGCAAGATGCATGAAGGGGACACCACAATTGGCCGAATGGCTGCGACTACTGCAAAGAGGGAATTTTTTACGCTCATAAGGAGTGTGTCCATTCCGACACCTGTGCAGTTGCCTATTAGTTGTACCAGGCATGAGGAAGATGTGGGCAGGTATCAAACACTTGCTCGGTGATTCCAGCAGCTATGTGTGTCCATGCTACATGTACACACTGTTAAACACAGAAGTGGGTCCTTAACACAGACAGATGTCAGTACACGCACTATGGCATTCCTTTTTTTTTTCCTTTGGGCAGCCCTTTTCTGTTCAAAGTGGAAAGACCAGTGTTGCGCTGTGAGCAGAGAAATATGCCGCCCAGCCTATGATGATACTGCCCCAAGAAACAGTGGGTGCAAACAGGGGCACCAACAATCACGCCAAAGCTGTGGTGCACGCTTGTGGCTTAGCAGTTAAAGGTGTAACGCACCTCAAATCAAGGGTGCCAACCCCCCTTAGCAACTTGAACAAGCACACTGCCTTGCTGTCTTCACCAGCGTAGGAATGCTGAGGAAGAAGGACAGGAAAAACCACATCTATGAAAAGACATCTCTGCTGCTTGAGAGCACCTGCAACTAACTAGCAGCTTGTCAAGGTATCCTTGGAGTGCAACAGGAGGTCATTTCCCCTACAGCCACTAAGCCCTTGACAAGAAGCACTGCTGGAAATATCCTAAATACTCTTTCGAGGTAGGAAGAAGGGGAAGAAAACTTAGGGCACTGCTCACCAAGTTCGTGGTGGCAATGCGATATGCTAGAATGATTTGGTAGTGGTAAAGATTTGGCAAAGTGGTAAAGCGTATACCATTACCTTAAAGGGGTACTGACACCAATTTTTGGTGTTAATATTATTACACAGTTCGCTTCCTTTACTCAACAGAAAACCCTGGCTGAAATATGAGCGGCCTGTGATGCGCACAACATACTTCAGTTTGATCTGATTTATCGCGCCGATGGAACAGCACGCGAAGCAGTGCGCAGCAAATGGACATCAGCGTGAGATCACTCCGTCAGAGGAAAAAGAAGTGACATAGCCATCTGCCTCCAACGCTCATCAGAAACTCGTGACGTTGCTTCACGCGCGCGGCCCGGTGAGCGGCGATTGGGCGCTGGCGCGTTCACGATTCACGAAGTGATACACGTCGCCAGAGCTACAGGCATAACCGCTGCTCAGAAAGGCACTTTTGACAAAAATGAAGTTCCACACACGGGAAAGGAGCCGATAATAAAGCCGAGAATCGCAGCAGAAGCCACCATCAGGTCTTTTATTGAAAGTGGTCACCGAATTTCCGCCACAATGCTAGGCCTAACGCCCTCAGGCAGCTCATCCATTTAGCTACGGTGGCAGGGTGATCGAAACAACGCCTCCTCCAGCCCTTGCACTGTTTTGACGCCTGCGCAAAACGGTGAGGTCATTCTGCGGTTCTGTCGCACGCGCCCTCCAGGCTGGAAACGCGGGAAACCAAAAAGGACGATTTCCAGACCGTTCAGAGTAATTATCGCGCGCTCAAGTATTTAAAGTGCTGTTTCGGGTTTGCCAGGCCGTGAAGCACTGATGAAATCAATAAAAAAGGAACATAAAATTTTGTTGTCAGTACTCCTTTAAAAGCAGACTTATTAAATAAAATCTCGTTAAATAACAAATGGATATTGGATACAGTGAGAACCATGAGTGCGATACGAAAGTCAGCCTTACAGAGCAGCGAGAACAAACACAAATATTTTTTGTGACTCCACTGATGCCACAACTGCCCCGTATGTAATAAGCCAGACCTGTTGATAGGAACTCGAGTAGAGTCTACCGTTTGTAGAATTTCTATAATTACACTTGCCAATGTCCTTTTGTTGTTCCAGAGGAAATGATGCAGGGCATGAACAAACTCACGAATGTCGTCGACTGGCCCTCCATCTCTAACAAGTACCTGGAGAACTTCGAAGTGCGCAGGGCATCGCTGTCTGTGGTGGAGACTCTGCAGAAGTCATCCAACAACAAGAAGGAGTGAAGAGGTCGCACACGAAAATCGAACAAGACTGACCCATCAGCTGGCCTCGGGAATGCTGCAAGCACAACGGCAAGCACAGTGCAGACCGGCTCACCACCAAAGCATCCTGTTTGGCTACTTGCCCAATGCACAAACTAAGCAGCTCTGACCGCAGCTTGCAGTGCAACCATGGCTAACACACCTCGTTGGACACAAGGTGAAATGGCGTACAATCTCAAAGTCCCCACAGATTCTTACTGCGATAACAAAGTCCGCAAGACCTGACAGCGAACTGGGAATCTTGGAAAGCAGTTTCCTGTCATACTGAGATGCGTTGCTTCAATGTTGTGTGCCATAACAGAGGCATGCACAGGTGCTTCACGAAAATGGCAAGAACAGCAAGGCTCTGTTGAACTACGTTCCCTTTTCTGTAAATAAAGCACACATTTAGGAGGAGTATTTGCCTCTTGGCATTAAAAAGCAGCTTTGCTTGATGATTGTGGATGCCACAGGCCACCGAACACCCAAGAGGTTCCTGCTATGCCCAGTGGTGGAACAAGGTCATTGTGAGCGTCTTGTGAATGGTGTGCGAAACCACTGTATGCAAAAAAAAAAAAAAAAAAAAAAAAAAAAAAGAACTCGACTTTTTCTACCTGATATTGTGTAAATATAGACCACAGCTATTCATACACTATACATACTTGACCTGCTTGTACACATGCTCACAATCCACACGAAGTTTTGATGTTTGTACAAGACTTTGTACACAAGAGCAATTATTCACAACGCACTGAATGTTATGTTTCCCTTAATTATGACTGAATGAAGTTACTGCTTTTTAGCCTTACTAAGGGTGGCAAACATGCTTAATACCACAATGTTCACTGATATAGTAGTTTATGGTGGAAGCCTTTAATAAAAAAATAGTGGTCTTTCACGCGCTGCCGAGACCCGTTGCTTTGTAAATCCTGGCAGTACAATGACTGCAACTTCGTTAACAGGAATTTATGCATAGGAAAGAGAAGGGCTGCCATTAAGAAATGCCATGCCTAGGCCTTGCTACAAAACACACAGTACTTCACATAGGAAAAGCTTTCATACGATTGTGCACATGGCATGTTTACCTCAATTTAACATATAACATACACCATGGCTTGTTGACAATGCTTGCAAACACCGCAGCGATAAAAATGTCTCTTTTTTCTTTATATTGCTTTTTGTAAAAAAAAGTATATAGCTTCCTGTAACAAAACTACTCCGTCCTCCACCAGTGAAGCTCTACTTTGAATTGAAAGAGAAAAAAGTTTTATTCCTTAACCTCTGTGGTGTCTTTCTTTTCACCATCTTCCTCACTGTCTTCCTCCTCGGACTCATCATCATCTTCATCGTCGTCGTCGTCCTCATCATCATCCTCTTCATCATCATCATCAACATCACCAGCTCCACCACCTGCAAAAGTGTTTTGAAAATTTGACTTGAGACCTAATTCGCCAATGTTAATTACTTGGGGATCTTTAACGTGCATCTAAGCCGGGAAACACAAGCGCTTTCGTATTTAACCTCCCATCAGAAACACCGCCTGTCCAGCTGGTAATCAAACCAACGACCTCATGCACAGCAGTGCAACGCTTTAGCTATGGTGCCACGAGACGAAAAGCAGTTTCAGCAACATGGCTTGCAGCATAATGCTGCATGTGCCTAGGTAACAATGCTGCAGGACAGTATGAGTTAAGCACTTATGGCCACTCCAGCAAGTGTTTGCGCACAGACCACTCACCCTCCTGGTAATAGCAAATCTTATACCCCTGTCACAGGGAGAATCTAATGACATTAGCTGTGAAGACCATTAGTTTGGCGCTACACGAGAATACCAAATGACATCTATGCGAATTTCACTCCGCGATCGAATGAGTTCAGGTAACAAATTTGCATTAGCTTCCAAACCCAAAGAGTAGCCTCGACAGCAGTGGTCCGTCACTCAACAAGGAAGTTTAACAATAACTGTAGGGCACTGTGTCTAAAACCTACCAGTAAATAAATATTTTTACCTCGAGTTTGTTCTATTTAAAAAGCAGGCACCTTTGTAAAGCTTCGCCATGTTTGCTGCCACACAGATACAGGTTTGTTACTTACTTGTCTCGACTCGTGATGTGAATGTCACCGAAAAAAGAGCTACAGTTTCTTATTTAAAAAGTAAATACGTATTTGTTTTGTTTCAAAAAAGTAAGAGATTAAAAATAGTCTGGACACATTTACATTATTATCTTACTATTCTGCGAGATTCCCAATTGCCACAGCTATCATTATCAAATGACCTTTGCTTTGTTGTGTAGTCCTACATGGCCAAACCGAATGTCATTTGTAGCCAATGTCATTTTGCATTGAATGACATTAGATTTGCCGTGTGGCAGGGGTATTACTTGCAATAAACCCCTCTGCCATGCCAAAAAGCTTTTCTAGAAAATCTGCCTCATTTGTTTTGCAGATCTCTAATACGAATGAATTATGTATTTCTTTATCATAACCCATGCCCTGCCTAAGCCTCAGTATGAAAACAATTCTATCAAGTACAGAAAAAAAAATCCATAAAAAGTCCACCCCGGTCATCAAAACAATGCCTTATGGGCTGGGGTATCCCAATAGCGGTATTTAGAAGCATTTGTGGCAAGACTGATCACCAACACACAGAGGAAATTCTAATGCCACAGCACAGCCACATGGTGAATTCTGCGTTCAAATTTATACACACACCTGCACTGTAAGTAGCAACTGGAGGTACGACAATGGGCAACGCGAAAAGATAACTGCCCGCCCAGTGCTCACCTGAATAGTAGCTGTAGCTGGTCTGCCCGTAGCCCCCGCCACCATCGTAGTCGTCGTCATCTTCATCTCGCCCTGTTTGCTGTCGCCCATAATTGTGGTGACGAGCTAAAAGAAGCATGGCACACAATGAGAAGAGGGCACGAGGAATTTTGAGCCCGCTATGCCGCAAACCATCTTTCCTTCTGCTCAACATGCAGTTTTGGGCTCCACCAACAGCTTTTGACTTGAAACTTTAAAACAACCAGAAAACGCATACACAAAAGGGCTCTTTCAAGTGTAGCAACAAGCACACACACACTTTGAGAAGAGGCAGCAGCACTTAAAAGGGGTGCCCAACTACAAATGAAATGAAACCTTAATCACCCATACAGGCAGTAGTGGTGCCTCGACTGTTTTTGTGTGGCATGCATGTGCGGCACAGTTAGACAACGTTTGTAGGCGACATGACTTGTGTGAGCTGGTGGGATTATAGGGAAGGCGAGACAGGATGAATGAAGTATTCTGGCCCCTGTGCAAGTGACTTACTCGACATGCTCAGGTCCTTTGTCTGCTGTGTTTCAAAGCCACATTTCGGGCAAGGCATAGGCTGGTTTCGCTCATACTTGAAACCTTTCCTCTTTACGTGGTCATCACAGTAGCAAGTCTACAAAGGGAAAAGAAGACATACATGCACGAGGAACATTGACCTGGGTAAGCAGTCTCACTTTACACTACAACAGAGAATTTCTGTCATTCTCCCCATAATGCGTGCAACACTGTTCACATCCTTCGGAGGTTGAGTGAAGGATGGGCGCAGTGTGTAAAGCAAGTTGGTTTTGAACCTTGACAAATTATTAGGCAGTGCTATACAAAAGAAAGTTCACCTAAAAATGGGCAGTTCTATTCTCGGAGGCATTCATTGGTTATGAAGACTGCTCACAACTTCAGCTCCTTCAAAAGATGAGGTGCTTTAGACGCCCCCTAAAACCTGCCAGGTGAAGAATGATGCTGCCATTGCTGAAGGTATTTGTGAATACAGAAGTGAGTTTCAAGATACCTGCCTCCTCTATACGCTATATATGCTCGTGACATAATTAGGGAAGCGAGCCAAAGCTGAACCATTACCCATATTTTTCTACAACCTTCACTAGAAAGGAATCCAGCCCTGCAATCGTATACCATCGTACAAATCAAGGGTAGTGTGTGAATCAGGCTGGCAGCCTGTGGCTTGTGCATAATGCTAAACATTGGACTCACTAGTGCCATAGTGTTAGTTAAATTTTCGACCTGCTCCTGTGTTGCATCAGCCGAGATATTGTGATATCGCACTGTCCTGCAAATTCAAAGCTAATGAGCTCATTCCCCAGCATACCGTTCGGCAGGGAAAACGCACCTTTGCAACATGGTCAGCTGCAGCACAGCTAGCTATTGGCATTAACTTTCAATGCGAGCGGCAGGTGGCAACGTGCCATTTGGCAGCATATGCCGTGTGCCAACTGCCCGTGTTCTGCCAAATGCTAGACTGCGAGGAATCCACTTAATTCGCTCGCGCTTGTGTTTGCCACATACTTAGGATAAAACACTTTGTCTCCCAGACCATCAAGCAGAACATACACACTGCCAATGCCAAAAACTGCGGGGTAGCAGACTGCAACAAGTCTGAACAGCAGGCTGCCCACAATTCCCAAGATGTCACAGGGCTCTTTTGAAGATTCCTGCAGACACTAACAACAAATTCCCCTCACGGTAAGGTTGACAAACTGTACCTTCAGCAGAATGCAAGAGGCACAGCCAAGCAGATGCTGAAATAACGACTACTGACAAGGCACCCATTGTGGAACGGCGCCGGATGGGATTTGTTCTTGCTTTGGGTCACATGGGGGATCAGCCACAAATGGGCAGCTTCAGTCCAACCCAATGCTCAATGCAAGGGGGTGGGTGGCCAGCTATGGCAGTCTTGATGAGTGACAACTGTTCTGCTGCTAAAACCTAGAAAAATCTGCTGCAAGGATGACCCAGAGAATATGCTAAATGGCGTGTTGCTCAGGGCATTCAAGTTGCCCTGGTGTTAATTTTGGGTAGGTATCTGTACTGCAGCCTTTACTAGTGGCCTTATAGATGACAAAAAACACTACTTTGCATTTTACACCAAACTAGTGTTTGCAGGTACACAATGCTCTTCAATTCACTGTTGCTTAAATTGGTGCTGGCCAACCTGACAGGATGACACTAATGACATTGTGAATTCAACTGTGGGAAAGCCCCTCTGACTTAACCATTCCACCCTAAATTTTCCAGCTACCTTGGCTGTTTAAATTTCCCTTCAATTAAAATGATCAATTTTGCTATTCAAATAGGGCAATCTATCAACCCTAAACGTATTTATCCTCACGACCCCTTTAAAGGGGGTCTTGAATAACACACTGAAATGGTTGCTGTTCTCCTTGTAAGAACTCTGCACAATTCTTGGCTTCCTATGGATTATAAGGCTGTGGCCACGTCACAGGTGGAAACTTGCTCCTAAGGTGACCTCTTTACAGCTGCGGCAGAAAAATCTTTGGGCACTCATAAGAACAGGATGCATTTGCTGCATGAGGCGAATTGCCACTTTGTGCCAACAGCAGAATCATTTTCACAGCGCTGGCGGGCCCGAGAAAAAGGAGAAAGCTACCAAATCATTCAGTGAGCATAGCAGCTTGTAGGCAAATGACCTGCGTTTTGGAAAATCTGTATAAAGTGCATACTTGACAGAAAAGACAAGACTTGTTTTTGCTTCGTCCCTGCTTCTTAGTATTGTGCTAAATAATTTATCATAAATTTGAACCAAGCAGCTGAAGTTTTGTTATTGCACGACCTAGTGAACTGCTTTGAGGCCAGATGGAGCTTCTGATATTTGTAAGCGTCCCTTATAAGTGTTTGACCAAAATCATCATAGCCTGCATGCTGACCTATCCTGGCCTTCAACCAACACGCATCACATTGAAGTGGTTGCATGACTTTACTTGCCTATCACTAACAGAACCCAGCCACTGCTATCAATACAGCTCCAGGTATTATGACAGAACATGAGGGAGGGACTGAGCAGCGCAAACCTGTTAAATCATACACCCCAAAAGCATAAATACTATCTAATCATTTAGAACTATACTGAGAATGCTAGTTTGTAATTTAACCTGACCTTGTTTTAAGCCATATAAGTAGCTTACATGGGCACATGCTAACTAAATTCCACTGCACTGTGGACAGACAGTACATGAGATAAAAGTTGCTCCAATAGAACATAAAGTACAACCCCTCCAAATTTTAATTGAAAAACATTTCAACCCTGGTGACTAAAAGAGATGATTCAGCAATGCTAGCTGCATATACTATTTGGGCTCTGTGCGCCGAAGCAACACCTATGCTATGATATCAGGTGGGTGAATGTAGAACAACCAGGCACCTTTAATGTGTTCCGAAATCTCTACACACCAGCGTCTGTGTTTTTAACTATTTGCAACTCCATGGTGAATGGCCTCAGCTCCTGAACCACCACAGTGGGCCATGTCCAAAAATCCCCTCCAAACTGTGTGAGTTTCTCACCTTGCACCGCAAGCAGGAATGATGACCCAGTCGGTTGCAGGATACACCTAAAGATAAAAGAAGAGCACACCATGTATTGGAATAGCCCAGACAGAGAGTGACAGATTTGTGCAGATGCCAGCCTCATAACGGCACCTTAGCAACTGCTTCACACAAACAGCTCCCTCTCAAAGTCAAGTAATGTCTGCAAGGTCCATGTCCTGAAGAGACATGATAAGAATGGACAGATGGCCTAGTTGGTATGCATATGTCTTGGTGGAAAAAGCGCTCGAAAAACAGGGACGAAGGAGGAAGCACATAACACAGCAACATGCTGTCTGTGCCTTCCTTCCTTCCTGTTGTTTCAGCATTTCTTCAACCAAAATGAGACACAAAGAGTTGGCACCGCACACCTCTGCTCTCTGTGCATAACAACTTGCACCAAATCATACAAGCCTTTCTCTGCAGGCCAGCAAAAAAAGCTCTCCGCTCCACCATGCGATCTGAACAGTCATCACACAGCACACACACGAAGCACGTGGCCTAGCCTGAGGAGAAAAAGGCTTCCTTTCCTTCCCCAATTCACACATCCCAAGGGTAGCTGCTGTGGTTACACATTTTAGAACCAAAAATCAGAGGATGCCAATAGGCAAATGTATGCACGCTGCTGCTAGCCCAACGTTGCTGATGCAAAATGGCTTAGTACACTGGCCATAATAGTAGGCTTATGTTGTGTGTGCTTATGGTCAATGTACTGAGTAAATTGGTCATAAGCACATACAACCTATATGTGGTTTTCCTCTAAATAAAAGATGCGACAGCCACAGTATCACCTTTTTATCTAAAAATTAAAATAGATGGACGACTTACTTATCTGTGCCTGTAAGTGTGAAATGCTTCCGCAATTATAACAGTGGAGCTGATGTTGTTAGCCGTAACGTGTGCGGTACAAACAAAAAACCCCGGGGTCTTAGTTACTCCTGCCATTCACTGTGCACATGAGCACACGCCTCACGAGGAGCGCCCGGCGTCGTCCAGACTTGCCCGTAGCACTCACAAAAATATAAATACAAAAAAGAGAGAGAGAGAGAGAGAGAGAGAGAGAGAGAGAGAGAGAGAGAGAGAGAGAGAGAGAGAGAGAGAGAGAGAGAGAGAGAGAGAGAGAGAGAGAGAGAGAGAGAGAGAGAGAGAGAGAGAGAGAGAGAGAGAGAGAGAAACAGCTCACGTGCCTCCGCGCCTCAAGAGGGCAGCACAAGACAGCTTGCACTGCAGATGGCCAATTCGTGAAGCTGATTGCCACCGGTTCTAGAATGTGCAGACACATTCCACTCTGGGAGGAATGTGAAAGCCTACGGACAAAACAAACTGCGCCCGCCAGTCATGGACGAGGAAAATGACGATATAGATGGATATGACTATAACTACTACTGCCTCAGTGAAAAGCTGCCTCAGTGAAAAGCAATGTCGGAACATGTAAATAAACAATTTCAAACCTAATGTAATGCGTGGTGGTGTGTCCTTCAGTGCTTGCATAGAAAGAAATCCTCCAGCTCTGCTACGGTTCAAGCCTTGCGTGACTTGGTGCAAGCTCCGCCAATGTTTTTCTAGAGTTTTCTTAAAAATGGCTCACTAAAAGGACTGCTGTTGAAGCCCAGCAAAGTCAAATGTGTGCGTGGATGTCAATTCAAGCTAACGCTCCATTAATCTTATTTATATTAAAGACTGAGCCAGTCAAACATGTGGACACAAGCACGTGTCCACATGTCACGGGCACACTGGGGACGATTGCTGGCGTGTTTTACCCACAGTCTGCAACTACCTCCAAGACTGCCTCAAAAGAGTTCAAATTTGGCTACTAGGCAGGCTGGAGAGCCTTGGAGACGACAACCTTTTGCTATCGGCAGAAGCGTGTAATCCGAAGCTTTGCTTTTAGAGGGAAGTGAACTGCCCGTCTCCTTCTCCCATTAATGCTATCTCTGGTCGCACCGCCCTACCGTAAAGTTTCGAAAGAACGCGCGCCCAAAGTACAGAGATATCAAGTGAAAAATACGGGATGGGCGAACTTTTGAGCCACCTGCGAAAAACTACAAAAAAGTGGCTGCACCAACAACCAAATCTGTGGAGTTATCAAGAAAAATATGAGATGGGGGAACTTTCGGGTCAATTGTGGTAGGACAAATAAGGGACCGCATCAACACATGAATAGACTATTCGCATTTATTTTGCACTCATCGGCGCTAAAGCCATCGATTTTAGGGGGTGGGTGATGTTTGGGGACTTTCAGTAAATTGAATATTTCCCCCCTCAAGCGGGGTGGGCTAAGTTTCCAGGGAGGGCATTCTCTTGGAACTTTACGGTACAAGAAAAATGTGACTGTAGACGGCAGGCTGGCAATGAGTGCACAATGCCAAATGCCTCGTCTCATTGAACGCACCAGTTATAGAGATGCGCCTGTGCTGGCGATTTGGAATGACTGAAAGCGAAAAAAGCATTTGGGGGTCACTCCCTGGGAGCCCTCATCAGCTGCAGTGATGACAATCTGCAGTGTTATTTTCCTGTGTCTGGAGCAATTGTTTACACAAAGAGTACCCCTGTGACGAGCAGTGATAAGCAGTTCTCAATGGAGCCAAACACACCGTGTTCCCAAGGCGCCAACTTGGTGTATTCTACAGACCAAAGGTCTGTGGACTAGGTGCAAGCTTTAATCTTTACCTCCTTTAAGACTATGGATAGAGCGTACCAGGCGTCTAAACACCACATTCTTTATAAAAAATTCCACATGATGATGTTTACACCATACTGTGCAGACATTCCTAAGATCATAACTGCCTTCAAAGTTCATTTCAACACAGAACAAACACATCAAATTTCACTTTTCACTGGAAAAAAAAAATCTTTTACTCCATAGTTTCCTGCTACCATTTTAACCTGCGAGGGAAAGCCATGTAGATAAAAGATAACAGAGACCTTCAACTGTTCTATCCTTTCCAAACTTTTTTTTTCATGACTATAACCCTCACTAACCAGCCACGTGAAGCCTCAACCGAGCAGTGAGTCAGCAGAACTCAATGGTAGGCAACAATGCACAACTGGAAGGATCACACTCAAGAACAATGTTAAGAGACACAGGCCAGGGGGGAGCTCACACTTGAGAGTCTCAGCCTCCAGGATTTGGCAGCTTGCTTGGTGTTCAAACTGGTCGTCTTCACAGAGAAAACTGTTGCAGAAGGAACACTTGAAGATGCGGCCCCCTGGAATGCAGGAGCCCTGAGTGAGCGCAGCCGGAGGGCGGGGTGCAGTACGCCCTCAAGAGAACGAGCGTTACCCTGGCTGCTTACCGTGTTCCCAGACATAGCGTTCACACTCTATGCACGTGGCCTCTTGCAGGGGACAGGTGCAGGCGTGGGAGGTTAGGCACTGCCTCCCATGGCACACCCAAGCCTCGCAGTAGTCACATATGGCTCCCTATCATGCATATAGGTACAGAAACAAAAATAATAAACGAAATCACATGAAAACCAGTTCCCGAGAATTTTCATGGAGGTAATTTTGCTCACCAGAGTTTCTTCTCTGTGTCAGATACTGAGACATTGGCACAGTATGCCCTACAACAATTTTTATACAACGATTGTGAACCACCTGGCCTTATCCGCAGATGGGCATGCGTGAAAAAGCCTGGTTGCGGCTAAAATACATTTCCTACCATTTTGCAGTATTAACTGCCTGCACTTCTTAGCCATCATCACAGAAGCCTTAAAGGGGTCATGAAGACAAAATACGAGGTTAGTTCATTAAGAAGATTGATTTGTCCCAATAACAATGACACCAATATTACCGAAAACTTCAAAAAAATAAATAGAGCTATTAATGAAAATGGCTGAAGCAGTGGCAACTCTCCAGCCAGCATTGCCAGATTAGAAATTGCCCTCAACACCATCTCCTGGTCAAAATTTCACCAGATTTCACCAGCACTAAAAGGCGGCCACTAGAACGTAGTGTTGGCTTCTGCACTTCTGTGCACGTGATTCTCAAAAACATAGCCTATTAAGATTGCGTTTTGGTTGCTGATGGCAATCCATCTATCCTACCAAGGTGGCAACTTGATCACCTTTATAATCAAATAACAGAGAGGGTTACTTGTTTACCTCTATAATAGAATAAGCAAAACAGGTTTAAAAGAAGTCGAATATTACTTTTTATTCATATCCGTCCCAGTGCCTGTATAAAGAACACTTACTTCATTTTCTATAGCCATACTTGCAGAGCAAGTTACCACGCATTTAATGCAATTGTTGCTGTGCTTTTTCACCTGCATTGAAACACAAGGCCTGGTACAGCCTATATTTCTCTTGAGTTAATGTGACGATTCAACATTTCACTGGTCATTGTACAATAAACGTGCCATACAAAGCTTATGTAGCTGTCGCAATTTAGTGAGGGAAAGTGAGAAAGCTAGCAGGTACACGTTCTTCGTAAAAAATTTCGGAGGATGCTGTTCATTGTGGTTTATCTGAAATACATTATAAAACATTTGAGCTTTCATTACTTTCAAGCAGTGGTGAAAACCCAAAATCCGTATCAAGCACATTATAACACACATGCCGTCCAGCAGCTCTTGGTGTTTAGGAACTGGAAAAGCTTCCATTTTTACCTGCCACGGTGGCTCAGTGGTTACGGCGTTGCGCTGCTGAGCACGAGGTCATGGGTTTGACTCCCGGCCGCGGCGGCCACTTTTCTGATTAAGGCGAAAAGCAAAAACGCTTGTGTGTATAAGATTTTGGCGCACGTTAAAGATCCCCAGGTGGTCAAAATTAATCCAGCACAGCACGCCTCATCGCCTATGTTGCATCGGCACATTAAACCCTACAATCAATCAAATCAAAGCTTCCAGTTAGAAAAGAAACTGTAGTTTAATGCAGTAACACACTTTCTTTTCACCTGTTTTCATCAGATATTGCCTGGTGTAGCCGTACCGGTACCTCAACACCAGCGGTCCCCAAATTTCACCACATTTTCATTCATTCATTTTTATTCCCTTAAGCACCCCACAGGGGGGTATTACATAAGGGGTGGATACACAGACAAAGAAAACATTTGAACACATTAATTTTCGCAACACCAGTTATTTGTAACATTTGCTATGAAGGATGATGGGCAGGTGGTTGAAACAGTGGAGCCATTCATGATCTGGTGCTGCATTTTATCATCTGGCAACGCTCTGTCTCCAGCCACTTTCTGGCAACTTCTCTATGACGTCACAGGGTTTTGTTTGTGTAATTTGCGGCTGCCAACCGAGGCCACCGCCTGAGCGCTGGGATTTTGGCCCGACCTGCTAGCAGGCGGCACTGCAGTGGCTAGTGAGGTGAACCGAGCGACGCCGGTGGGGCTGTGCAGGTGGAGTTGACGGGAATGATCGAGCGAACTAAGCGGCGATTGGAGCGCTGGAGGCAGCGATCACTGGAGTGTATGAGTACAGCAAGGACTGACTGATGTGAAGTGTTAGATGGTAAACTATGTGGCTCGGACACTCACAGCATTGTCAAGTGAGGTAGTTTGCCCATTTCAAAGGGAAAAGCCTTAAATCTGTATCTGTATCTAAGAAACATGATTGGGTGATTGTTGTGGGGCCTCTAGTTCTGTTTGATGGCATTGCTTGAATGCCAACATGCAGTTAAAACACTGATAACTACGCTTTTAGAGCTTGCCCATAATACGTCACTTCTGCTGGTATTACGCCAGTGCAGCGCATAATTTGAAAGCTTTTCAATATTTCATGCATTTTTCAGGTTAAAAAACGTCATTGTGGCTGTAATGGGGCTGAGTGAATCACCAACAAGCATTTGCCTTTTCTCCGACCTTGCCGCTGTGTTGTTAACGCAAACTGGCGCTAGTACACGCCCTGCCACACATTTAGGAGAGCTCAACTCATAAAGATAATGATGGACTTACAACCATGCCGAGTCCTGTTGTGAATTGGCCCGAGTGCTTCACAACGCAGTCGCCGGTCTTCATCATGCACTTCATTTTCCCTAGAAACGAGAGTAGAAGTTGCGCAGGATTTCGTGAGCGGGGATGTCACCACACGCCGCTCAGAAAAGCGCTCGTTGAATTTCCGTTGCTTATTGTCAGTCACAAAACAAACTGACACAAATAAGTGCGCAAAAATTAACTGGAATTAAATAAAACAACAAAAAGGCAGGTAGTCTCACCGCATTTTGCACAGACTGGCAGGCGCTGGAGAGCGGAACAGAAGTAACAGAAAGCTCTGTTTTTCTGTTTCCTGCGCCACGGAACAGAGAGTATGATTCCACGAGTTTGCCATAAATAAATATGCACAGAAAGGAGAAAATGGTTACCTGGAGCACTTGTCACATTCCTGCGAAGAAAATAAAGCGGGAAGTTTCACCGTTGTCCCGCATTGTTTGCTCATTAAGTGGCACATACCATGACAGCATTGCATGGGTGTTCACCCAAGTTGACCCGGGTGGCATTTCCTCGAATTGCCTTCTGACGGAGCTTTTGCTTTTCCGCCTTCTTCCTTTGGCCCGTTTTCTTCTTCGGCATGATCTGGGCCAAGAAAGTAGCGATGCAGAGCACGATTCTCAGACCCCCTCAAAGGTCATTATTGAATCGGTGGAGTAAAGCTGACAGACAAGGCACAATTCTTACGGAGAGGAATTTTGGAAGCAAGTTATACTAATCCCTACCCTACCTTCACGAAAAATTTCAGTGCTATTATATTTGTTTGAGAAGAAAAATTAGCACCTGGGTGGCCTTCGCTGCGCACGAAGTTGCCACAAAACAGCCGGTTGCTCTGCTGATGCTGATAGTTTCCGGTACTGGCAAAAAATATATATACTTTTGCCTTTTACTGCTGTTTATCTCATTTAACTAACGTAAATGTTCGTTTTATGCATCAAATATAATTTATTACATTTTATTTTGAAAACAGTCCGCATTCCTGGGGTTTCGGATTGTTTTAGCAGGTCACATACGTTACTCGTTTAGCAACAATGCGTAGCTCAAACTTGGTTCGTGTGGACGCTCCCGTAAACAGGAGTATGTTATGTTAGCTCTACGGCGGCGTTAACTTTGACCATGGGCCTGTTACCACTCGAGTTTACGGACTGCCTCACCGACAGTCCGTATTTTCGTGAAAATCTGCACGCGCATGAAAACGAACTGGACAGAACGAGCCAGGCGATAAAGGGGATCATCAAGGAGGTCAAGGATCTGCTGAATGCCGCTCGAAGTAAGTTTTACCGGGTCCTGTCCCGCCTTTTCTATCTCATTGCGGAGTTAAAACTCCAGACGCATCTAACGTTGTAGTGAACAAAGGTAGTGGGCGTCTAGCACTTTGTGGGGGCCCGGGGACCAACTCGTGGATCAGCCGTGGCGCGGGTCCCACCCACATCGACACCAGTGCTCGTGGCTCATCGATGCCAAAGTTCACATCGAGTGTCGCCCGATGAGCTTGTCGTTTTTGTATCGGGTTTCAGTGTGGTCGAGCACGTCCTTCCGTTGCGGAATAAACAATGCAGCCGGCGGCGGCCCGTCGAAGGGCGTCGAAGAGAGCGACGTGGAACGATCGCCGCTTTTCAATGAGCCGGAAAACCACGCACGCTGGGCGGCTTGTTCCCATTAACGAAAGCCGCGCACAGCGTGCGATTCGCGCATGGCAAAGCCGCATTCTTTTAGGGCGCGTGTTGCGTAATGGTTCGAGTGGGCCAGGCGCTCACCTGTAAACTTGCCGCGCGTTTCGTTTTCGTGTGATCCGGCGGCGCTAAATTCGGGTGCATTATTTCAGCTTCAGATCCCGCCGAAGTTTATTTTGTTCTGCTGTTTTTTATTCGTCTATGCATTTACTGTTGGTCTTTTCTTTTTTTTACTTGGAGGTTGATGGGAGCTTAACAGACGACTTTTACAACGTGGAATGCAATTTGCACGTTGGTTTCATTTAGAAACTTATCCGAAGCTTTGGGCGTATTTGTTCTGCTTCGTTTTGAATTTGCGTATTTAATTTCTGCTCCACTTTCACCTCGAAGGAAAATACTGAGTGTGCGTGCATTCAGTAGCAACATGTGGGCAAACCACTTTTAGTGATAGCAGTTTTGCTTGTCTTATTTCTGGTGGCGCGTGCACAGGGGCTAAATGCTGCTAAATGAGTAGCTCGTAGTGTCCACTTATCTTGTTTGTCATCTGATTGCATGCATCAGTGTACTAAACCGCGACACATTGTTTCCCGTCTTTTTTTAGTTAGCCTTGCCAGATACAGGGAACTTAATTGGGGGAGCACACTTGTCCAATATGCACTGCGCTATCCGACTGTTGGTCTCAAAATGCTACGGTTTTATTAAAGCGTTTGAGAATGGATCTTGTTTCAGCCAATGCTTGTCGTGGGATCATTTCCTTACTTCCCTTTTTAACAATGGCCATATATGATTTACAAGTGCCTGCTTTGTCCCCCATATAGAATGTGCTACTGTAGTGGCAAGTGCTTGGTTCTTGACGATGTTATGGGCAATAGTAGTGCTCTCCCTTTGCATTACTCATTCCATGGTGGGAGAGAGCCAAGGTGTCCTGACCCTGTCCTCTTCAGCAGCATGCATAATTAAAAAGTGTGCCACCAAACAGATAACTGCATTTGTTTCGTGTCGGGCAGGCATTGCTTGTAATGATAAGGTGTGCCCTAAAATGCCACAAAGCAGTCATGCATGCATGCTGCCCTGAAAACCAAATAGAGTGGTGCATATGGCGTTCTTTTTTTATTTCACTCGGCAATGCATCCCCTAATTAGAGCTCGACTACCTCCCCTTGCAAAAGCATTGGTGTAATGAGAATAGAGCCAAAATAAGTGCGGCTTGATCCTACTGCCTGGCAGACGGGTATTTTTCACTCTGAATTGTCACCTGCACATGCAGCACGTGTCAGCTATTTTTATTGCTGTTCACTTGGCACATTCCTCTGACAGCCTGCATCTGTGGCCACAGTAGAAGCAAGCGCAAGCTTGTTTTTTCTCTTTTTTTTTTTTCACATTAGGTTTGACAGGCGTTTTATTCTCAAGTGTGGGGTTCAGCCTTCAGCCAGTTTTAGCAGTGCTTGTGGCATTTAAACGCTAATTTTTAGTGCTATTATTCTGTTAGAAGACATTGTATTGTTATGCGGCATATTTGGGGCTACGTTACCCCATAATTTCTAGTCATTTTTGCTCAGTGATAATGAGGCAACATTGTGTACTGCAGACATTACTTTCATTCCAGTTTGTTTAACTTCCTGGTGCGTTTTTTTTTTTTTTCTAGACTTGTCGAGAGCACAGCGAAGTCTTGCCAACACGTTCATAAACTTCCGGCTGGAGTGCATTGGCAACAGCCAGACAGATGACGAAATCGTAATTGGTGAGTTAATTTTACTGAGAGCACCCAAGTACGCTTTGTCTGTTTGTGTGCCTTTTTGTATTTGCAAAGATGTCCTTTGTACTGGGTTGTGTTGGGCGAGCTTTTTGAACCTTACATTGTCTGCCGCAATAACAAGGGACAGCGGAACGGCAACAAGCAGGATGCTCCTAGCAGGACTGTGGTGCGAGTTGGTTCATGGTCACGAAAAGTCGTCACAGCACGAACAAAACGGGGTGAAGGAATAGAAACATGTAGGACACAAACGGACACCGTGTCCTTTGCTGTGTCCAGCACCCGTGTGTGTCCTACGTGTTTCTGTTCTTCCGTCCCCTTTTGTTCACGCTGTTACGACCTTTCGGATGCTCCTCCTTGCCTCCACAGTGGCCGCTGTGCCCAGGAGTGCTGCTGCATTTAGAGCTACTCTGTGGCCGTTGGCGGGTGTAGCATGCCTGGGATAATGTTGCTTTTATGCTGGTTCGAATTTGTGTGCACAAAATGGGATGGTGGTAAAGCTTCATTGCAGGCGGCCAGCCTCTTGGAGTTGTCTGAAAATGCGTTTTTTGTCTGTTCATCACTCTGTGTAGCAAAATTTTTATTGCGACACACTAAGGGCCTGCAAGTAGGGCCTGCATTGTTTTTTGAATGTGACAAGTAAAGATGCCTGTGAATTTCTTCACTTCTGTTTTAATGCTATATTCACATTCGTGGGCTATTCATTGATGTATGGGTCTGTCGATATCTATCAGGGCATTTTTGCGCTATAGAGTATTGATGGAATCTTCAAGTCCAGGGTAGTTTGAAGTGTGGTGATAGGTGGGGTGATTTGACCGACTAAGGAGGGCAGAGGAATTTGTGGGACCGGGGCAGTTTGCAACACATCTCTTGCATAACCAAAAGATTGGTAATAAACAGGCATCAGAGGTGCTGTTCGCCTGAGGCAACCCTCATAAGCAAAGCTCTAAAACAAGTTTCTGGCACGACGTTAAACTAGGTTGCAAATAAAATGGGGAGTGGTTGCTGCAGACTAGACGATGACTAATCTGCAGCAACCTTATCCAATAAGCCGGGAAAGTTGACTTAGGAAAGATGACTTAGCCAGTAAACCGGGAAAATTGATTTCGTGCTGTATTGGCCTTAATGTTTAACGCTGTCGAATTGGTGTCAAAGGATAAATTTATCATCATAGGGACTGGCTTGGAGTTGTTGCAGACGAGAAAGTGCAAGTGGAGAGGCGTGCTTAACTGAGGCAGTAAAGCTCCATAAAGTAAACTGTCAATTTGAGTAAATTTTTAATGTAATCGAATTATAAAATTTCTATTCACAGGCATATATACTATTGTGATACATTGAAATACAAACAGTGGAGCTCATGGCTTTCTGTACATGTCGCACATCCTGGCGATGGGCCGCTTCTGCGCAGTACGAACAGGTTGCGAGAGTTTTTGTCCTACCTTGGTATAAAAAAAAAATTGTCGTTCGATATGTGAGCCTTTTGGTTTGTCTTCCCGCCGCGTTCGGCGGCCACTCACTCGAGTGTTATCTTTGTCGCTACGCTGAGCGAAAACAGCAAGCGCAGCTATTTCACTTTATTTTTTTATTTCGTGCTGAGTGCTTAACAGACTATGGAAAGATGATGGCCTTCCCATATCAAGATTGATCACAAACTCTCGTAACTAGTTCCAACTGCGCACATGCGGCCCTTTGCCAGGATGTGTGGCGTGTACTGAAAGCAACGCACTTTGTTGTTCATATTTTAATGTATCATGATAGTACATCTTGAACAACCACACCAAGGAAATTCAAAAACTGTATTTCTTGAAGCTGAAATGCAAATACAGGCACTTGTTATCTAGAAATCAAAACGTTAAAGGTCAGGCGTTTTTGCGGCGCAGACGCATCAGTAAGCATTGCTTTTGGAAGCATAGGTGAAGTTAAATTTGTTCATTTAACGTAATAATGTTGTCTCTACATGCGCTGTAACTGCATGCTTTTTGCATTCATTCATTTTTTTAAGCTGGGAGCTACTACATATATCGCAGAACAAAGCGGGGAAAAATTAGGAATGAGCCATCAGGCTGAAACAGTGGGGCCAAGAACATAGAGGCAGTGGTAGAAAACTGCAGACGAAGAATTGTAGAGGTGTAATTGAGAAAGCAGCACATACAGGAAGGCTGTCCTTGACATGTGTGTTCTCTTTTCGGCATAAGCGATTGTGTCCATTAGTGCAAGGATTTTTCTCACTTCAATTACGGCAATGCCAGATCTATTAAGACGACGTGCCACTCCTGAGGCTCACAATTCTATACTGAGTTGCAATATACAATTAAACCTTAATTTTACAAAACCTGTTTTCATGAATTTTTCTGAATTAACGAATAGATCTGGATTCCCCCCACAGTTGCCCGTATGCTTATTGCTTTCTCAATTTTTTCAAGTTCCGGCTTTAACAAAACATTTTGCAGGTCCCAGTGACTGTTAAATCGAGGTGCTGCTTACATCCCAGTGAAAGAGTGTTTTCAAACTTCTGCTGGTGGCATTTTTTTAGTTATCCAGAGTTTGTTCCGAAAACCTAATGAAATAAGTGGGTAGAAATACATATGGTGCACAATTAAATGGTGCACAAATTCAGTACACAATTAAAAATTAAAACTAACGAAAACATTTAGTAAAGGATTGGAGTGAAAGGAGTTCTACTTTGACTACGTACGTACACGCACGTTGTTTTTATCTGGATCTTTGGTTAATGGTCAAGGTTTGCAACATGTTAGACAGCTGAGTGGGTTGTTGTTGTAACAGTTTACTCAGATGGGGAGGTTCTGGGCCAAGTGGGGAAGAAAGGAGAGGGGACTGGGTTGAGCTGAAGTTGTTAGGGGTTGAATTATTGGTCTTGAGGAGCTTTCTTTGTAGGCAGTGGGCGATCCTTAGATGTACAGTAATCCCTCGTTATAACGAAATCGCTTTACTCGAAATATCGCTTTATTCGAAATGTATTCTGGCCCCATGCCAAACGCATGCATTTTAGGCCACATTACTCGAAGTGCACGAAGAGCTTGACCTGCTTAGAGCAAAGTGGCGAGCGGAGGCATGGCCGAGTGGGGGCGACTCAGCGACGAGTCAGGCTGCCAACATGGCGGGTCAACACAACCTGGTCTTTTCACGGCGATTTTCTCGAGCCAGTCATGCTCGATTCGTGCCATCCTACTGTAGACAAACGGTCCGAATGCATGGTAGGGTCACTAAATTTTGTTCCTAGACATTGGTCAATTGCGTGGACGCGACACAGCGCGAACACTGACACTTGAACCGTAGAATTCGAACCGCAGTGTCGTCATCGACAACGAAGCGCCGAAAAATTCTTGTTTTGCTAACTTTACTGCTGCACACCTCGGGAAAAAATTTCCCGGAGATCATGCAAAGCCCCTAGTCTAAAACTGGCCAGATTTCATGATTGCGCACCCAAAATGAGCGGTAAATCATTTTCTGAGCGCAACAAACACAACCTCCGACTCGAGCCACAGCATTTGCGGCGCTTCCCAGCGCAAGACTCGCGTAGTGTTCCGTGACGCCCGCACACACCCCTGTAAATTGGCCACAGCCACTGCCACTTTTATGGGCGGCGACCACAGCCTCATGCAATGCTTGGTCATATCGGAGCAGGGGTTGCTCATGCCCGGCAAGAACTTCAAACAGCCAAAAACTCACTGTCTTTTTTGCACCTAAATAAATCTTTGCTTTACTGAAAACATTGTTTTGATTCCTTGCACTTGTGGTGCAAGTAAAGCTCAACTGCTTTGGCTTTTTTCGAGTGGTCGCTTATATTGAAAAACCGCTAATAACGAAATTTTTCGCCGTCCCGCTGATTTCGTTATAACGAGGGATTACTGTAGTTTAATTTAAAGCTTGGAATGCTCAGTAGGCTGTAGCAGGCTAAAAGGGCAAAGCAGTGGAAACGAGCGTGGTAACCGCTTGTGTTACACCTTGTCCCTCCTTGCACGCACCAAGGAAGGAATTTTGTGTCAAATCATTTCGGTGGGCGGACATGTGGAATCCTAGTTGTGGGGAAGGAGGAAAGGCAGACTGATCTGAACTTCACAGCCGCTCCTTTTGCAACTCTAATGAAATCTACCGCCCCTGAGGTTCACACAAGTCCGAAGCTGTAATGTGCCCAGGAATTTCACATTTAATGTGATCCGAACGCACACTCAAGCCTCGTTGAGCAAGGAAAGAGGCTATGTGACAGCTTTGTGAACGCTGCCAGCCCCTCCATCTGATAGTCTGTTGTTTAAATTTTGCTCTGAATCATGGTCATGTGGCTCCAGGGAGGTATTTTTAATGGAACAGCTTGGCCCCCACCTGAAGTTGCAACCACCCCTTCCTTTTGTGGCCACATTGTTGGAGGGAATGGAGGACCTTCTTTTGTATATCATTTTTTTTATGTGATATAAGTCACTATTTGCGCTAGGCGTAATTTGAATAGGCACACAGTATGGCCTATCAACGAAGTGTAGGCAAGAAAGCGGAGCACTTGGGGAAAGGGGGGGGGTCGTTTTCTTTCCCTTCCAGGTGTTGTGGGAGCGATAAAACAGTCTGTACCTCAAATCCTTTTATTAATGTGGACTAGTCCACTGTGGACTAGTTCCAAGCTGCGCAAAATATTTGTCCGTTCTTTCGAGGCTGCCCGTTCCCCGCATGCAGTGCGTGGTTTCCTCTTTCAGCCGGCTCGCTAAAGGAGTTCGGCCGGCTGCTCATGACCATCGAGGACGAGCGGGACCGAATGGTGAGTGTGCCGCCTCTGCTGTCCGATGCGGCGCCGATAGCGCCTCCGCGCCCGCGCTTGCAGTCCGTTATCGCGCCCAAGGTGTCAGGGTCGAGCTGGGCCGCTCCCTGCTCCCACCTTCGCGCCCCCCCGCTGCGCCGACCTGGGGGAACGAGACGCGATAACTGGGCAGGCAGAGGTGCAAGTGCAACACGACCGTTTTGTCGCAGAAACAGTACAGGAACCACTGCGCCTTCAGACAACAGAAAATAGATGCGGTCAGTTCAGCGCAAAAGGTGGGGACTGACAACAACTGAGGGTCGGTTGTCAGTCCCCGTTTTCTTGCGCTGTTTCGCTGTAGTTCAACCCTTGGGCCACTGTAGCACAGAACAGGGTGTGTAGTGACAGCGTTAGTGGGTGTGCGAGGTATCGACTAGAACTACGCGTTGCATTGTTGTTGTTTTTGTTAACGAAATATACCCGGAGCGTAACGTGAGCTTTCCGAGAACGGTAGCCTGCACACGGAAATAGTACAGTGCATGACGGACGCCCGCGTGTGTGACTAACCCTGTGACATAAACAGCCTTGAAGCTGTAAAAGCGTAGGTGGTGGTGCGTATGGTTTCGCCATGCCGCGCCTACTTGTGCTATTCGAAACGGGGAGCATGCTTTTTGCCCGTAATATCCTAGTTCACTCTGCCAGCACGGTAAAAGCCGGATGTATCTTATCGGAAAATGCTTAGGTATACATAGCCGGTGATTCCACATATGCATGCGCAGTGTGTGAAAAATAAATGATGCTTCGGCTGTTCGGCATGGTATAAGTGCACATATCCGGGTTTTATATATTGGCCCTTTACAGCAGTCATCTTGATTGTCTCTTGTTTTATTTTGTTATTTTTGCTGAAGTTCTTTCTGTTCACTGTCATTACACTCTCGTGAAATAACTTTTCTTTGGCGCTCTTTGCCCTTGCGCCATTAAAATCCGATCATCATCGAGTTCGATATATATATATATATATATATATATATATATATATATATATATATATATATATATATATATATATATATAGCAAAAATGCCTCCACTTTCTTTCTTTCCAAATTCTTTATCTGTTTCAATGACCTACCACAACCTCCCCTTTGCTTTCCGATGTTTTTCTTGACTGCCAACTCTTATTGCTGTGTTATATATATATATATATGGTTTGGAAATGAGGGGCTCGTTATGAAATACAACGCCAAAGCGTTGTAGACTGCCGGCATTTCTTTCTGTATGTATATATATATATATATATATATATATATATATATATATATATATATATATATATATATATATATATATATATATATATATAAACGAGGCGGTTTTTTTTTCGAAATGAGCCAAGTCCACCTAACGTGAATTTAAGAAAAAAAGCGAAAGTTTGTTACCGGACCTGAATGCAACGCTGTCAAAACTATTAAATGACATTTTTTTTACATGTCAGGTAGGGGAATTTTATGGCTACAAGTAATTAAAAATTATGCGATGAATTTTAGCAATATTAGGATAAGTTCGGATTTGGCTCGTACTGAATTTAGGTATTCGAGTTGGTGCGGCGTTTTTATGAAAACTTCAATTGACTTTCAAGAATAGTCCTGTGCCACAGTAGGATCTGGCTCATTTTTGATACGAACTACGATCTGCGTACACGTTTGCTGGGCGTTATCTCACTTATTTTCTTGCAACCTTTTTTTCTGGGGGAAAATTACGGAGTTTTTCTTGTCAGCGCAGTTTTATCTGACTTAGTTTCGGTTTTTGGATGTGGCTTATTTCGAGAGAGAAAAAAAATGCCTCACATATACAGATTTGGCTGGATATGCTTGGCGTTTGTTAATCAATCATCGGACGATCCCTCGGGATTTTTGCATTCCTGCCTACGGGACGAGCTTGCGTGCGCCGCCGCAACTGCGGCCTCGCCTGGCAGTCGCCGGCCAGTGACCGCACAGCTGGTCGCGACGTGGGCACGTGCGAGTCCGCGTCCAGGCGGGGCTGGAACACAGCTAGGGGGCCGGCGCGCGAGCGGGTGGGAGCGCATGTGTGCGTTGCCTGTGCACGAGAGCGTGAAATGCCCCGTTGTTGTTGCCGTCTGCGTAGCACGGGCGATGGCGCCGTCGCTCTAAAGAGTAAATAAAAAGCACACTTGAGTTCGCATAGGAATCGTACCCGAGTATTCCAGAGTAGCATCCAAGTGCGTCGCCACCGCGCGATCCCAGCACTTTTCCAAGGCCGGGACAAGAGTTGGCCTAGAATGCGGCGCTGACGTCATATCACGTGACAGGTGAACAGTACGGCACGTGAGTAGAAGAGGGGCACGGCGTTCATGGAGAACCGGTTCCGGGTAGCTGTGGCGTGCAGTGCTGCCGAAGTGATTTGCGCCAGAAAACTAACAAACGAACGCGAACGAAGAGTCGCGAACACGATGTAGCAGTAAAGAAGTACAGTTGAACCTCGTTACAGCGAAGTAGTATCGAGAGAGTAAATTAGTTCGCTATATCTGATATTCGTTGTAACAGTAAAGGTAAAAATCGGCCCCAAAAATCGGCAATCTGGCTCGCTCAAAAACCCTAGATACTGAAACGCATTATTTTAAGCTCCGAACCCGCCATAAATGAGGTTATTTTTACCTGTCTCCTTGTGGCATTTTAAACTAAGTGTACCGGAACATGAAAACGTGAATTAACACCAGAACTAAGTTCGTTTGGCAAAACAGGCCGGCATTCTTATTTATTTGAACGATCTGATCTTCGTCTGGCGGCTTTTCACAGCGTGCACTGCAGGATGAAGTTTTCCACAGTGTCCACGCGCAAAAGGGCCTTTTCTACTTTTATAGTTGCACAAACTGTTTTTTTTTTTTCTGATTATTTTTTTTTTTTTTTTTTAAGTCTACCTTTCGAGTTCCGAGCCTGGCGCGAACCAAATATTTCTTCGTTGTAGCCGACATCGCGCCCGGCTCTGGCGGTTTCGGTTTCGTTGTGTCACTGAACTAAGCGTGACCAAACAGTTCCTATTTAGTTTGCTATAGCCGATGATTCGCTATATCAGTGTTCGTTATAACGCGGTTTTGACTGTGTTTGGTACGTATGACCAGGGAAAGCCATACGGCTCTCGCCTTCGAAGTAGGTGAGCAGGCTGAAGTTTCCTGAGAAATTTTGTTTGTATTGAGCGCCGTCGCAGCAGTCACTAAGGAGGGATTCGATCACCGACCTGCAATGGCGGGTTAAGTTGCAACCATTAACCGTCAGCGAAAGCATGGACTTCAAGTCTAGTTGCTCGTGTTCACTCCCCTAATTCTACATTTATTTATGCGACCTCATTGTTCGTTCATATTCAGTTTGCCGCTTGTATTCTCGCTGACTGAACTAAAGTCTCCGACGTTTAATTGCCACTTTGGTTGAAATTGGTCAAAAATAGTGTTTCACCCACTCAGAGAGGAAGAGGACGGGGTAGACGTATGTTTGGCCTAATCGATCCTGTATACTGGTCTGTCTTGTAGGTTTTCACTAAAAAGGGGGCGTGTTCCTGAACCATGATGCTCTCGTGCATGCGGTTGGGACACGTGCATTAGTTGTCTGTTATACATGTATGTGTGCGGCGAACCTCTTCGAGGGCCAAATCTGGGCTTTAATGTATCTGTCGCCACGCAGCGGAGCAAATGAACTTTTTTTTTTTTTCGAAATGAGGTTAATCCACCTAACAGATGCAGAAACAAGGGAAAAAAAGGGGGACCGGGCCTAAATGCAATGCTGTCAAAGCTATCATATCATCTGTCTTACATGTCAGCTAGGGGAAGTTAGCTTTGACAGCGTTGCATTTCGACCCGTTAAAAAAATTTTCGCTTGGTCCTGAATTTCGGTTAGGTGAATTTGACTCATTTCTAAAAAAAAGCTCCTCAAATGATTCTCACACGCGAGCATATTTAAACTTGAATGCAATTACTCCTGGTTTGTCGCAGCTTCACTCGGCCACCGAGGATGTAACGGGCCTAGTTGCAAGCGTCAAAAGGAAGCAGCACTGGCGGGGGGTTGAAGCAGGCACAAAGCAACGACTGTGATACAAGTTTGGGGAGGTGCCAACCTTCACGCCTCTCCCGCGTACCGGCGCCCTCCCCGTCCCTCACCCCGAAAGAAAAACAAGATGAAGGATGCTTAGCGTTTTGCACTCTCGCTGTACGCGGCGTGCGTTAGTTTTCCCAGCAGCTTCATTCCAGGGTTACTTCCCTTTCCTTCCGAAATACTTCTGTTTGGGCGAGTTGCCGAAGCCACAGAAAGGTCGCCACACCGTGCGCCCGTGGTTCGCAGCGGAGGCATTTCTCGAAGGAGCGAGCGTTGTTCACGATCTCAAGGAGTGACGATGCCGTGGCCGCCACTCACGCGCGTCTTTCCGCTTGCCCGTAGCTGGAGAATGCCCACAAGACGTTCATCGAGCCCATCGAGCGGTTCCGGAAGGACCACATCGGCCAGGCAAAGGTGAGTGCTGCCGCTGTTCCATAGCGTTCATTAGCAGCACGCATCGCCAATGGCTACTCCTCAAAAGGGGGGTCGCCTGCAGGGACACTCCTCGCGAATCGGCCCCCCTCCGACCTCGACTTGATCAGCTGTAAATTGTTGGAATGGTTGGCAGGAGCAGGAACTGTATTATGCCCTTTTGTGGGCCCGAGCTACTTCGCTGAGTGAATAATAATAATAAAAAGGTCGTCGTTCTTCTCGACGCTGCTGCGATGCGCGTCTCTTGTGGAGCCAGCGGATGTGCCCGTGTGCGATGTGTGGCCGCTTGTTGTGCGCAGGAGCGCAAGAAGAAGTTCGACAAGGAGACTGCCCGCTACTGCCAGTCGCTGGACCGGTACCTCAACCTGTCCACCAAGAAGGGCGACGCACACCAGAAGGAGGTCAGTGCCCCCACAGTGCCGTCGGGGTTGGAAGCGGCCTCCTGTTGGAGCCAGCCCCTGGGCGTTATCGCGAAAGATAGGGGACGTAGTGGCGCGTAAAAAAAGTTATGTTTACCGGGCCGAAGCTACAGCTGAGGCCGTGACACTCGGTTGTTTTTCGCCTTTCGCCTCCGTCTGGAAAGCAGCCACCGGGACGTTGGGACGGGAACCGGCGTGGGCAGCACCTGAGGTGTGCTCTGCTTTCGGTTCAAATGTTCGTGGTGAAAAACGGGGCATTGTGAATTGGTTTGCAAATGTTTGCATTTTCCGACGTTTACATCACCGGACCTGGTATCAGTATTAAAGAATCGCGATCACGACTTAAGAATCTTGACTTTCAGGTTTTGCAGGGCCTCGCTAAACACGATGCCGTGTGTAACATGACACCAGAGCCCTCCTTAAAATTACTTTTCCATCCAGACCCGTGGGCTAGGATGGCGCACGCGGTTCGATTCAAATAGTGGATGGCCAGCCCAAGTGACGCGTCCCGGTTTCGCGCGGCGGCTTCGATTTTGCGCCCGTGGCGCCAGTCGTTCGAGGATAGCGTCGGGACGCCATCGAGCGCCGCTCCGCGTAGCGGCCGTTTGACTTAGAGCCAGCGGGGGAAAAGGCGCAAAAAAGATCGCTCCGAAGGTGGTGGTCGGGTTCCCCCGCATCGCTCTCACGGCCGGCGGGGAAGCGAGCTTCGGCGGAGCGGCGCTCGGCCGAGTCGTGGTCGCATGGCTTACAGGACGGGGCGTCCGCAGAGCGCGCCCGCTTCAGGTGACGGGAGGCGCTCGGGGCCACACAGCTGCCGAGGGGCTGCGCCCTCCGGAGCTTCCATTTTCGAACCTTTGGCCTTTCGCGTGCGTGCGTTGGGAGCGTAGCGAAAAGGGATTTTTTTCACCTTGCCCTTTCACGGCGGCGGCGCGCGGCTCTGTGAAGCCGTGAATACGACGCTTTCGATGGGCGATGCTATCGCTTTAGCCGCACTGAGGAGTCGTCGAAACCAGCTGACGCGAGCCCGTCGCTGCTGTTGTGGCGGCGAAATGAGATCGCGAAAATTTAGCTCGTGCTGTTCAGTCCGATCGCGCTAGTGTATTTTCAAACCAATGTCAGTACAAAAAAAAAACGTTGCCGCGTTTATCTTAGGCGTCGCTTTCGAGACTGTTTAAACGAATCTCCTTCTGAACAGGATTTTCTGCCCCTTCTTCCTGACAGGCATTTGCGGTGCTTGAAATGGAAAAGATCCACTTCTTCAGGGCCTCTCTGGAGTATGTTCTCCTTTTGCAAAAAGTTCAAGAGCGCAAGAAGACCGAGTTTGTTGAAACGGTCAGTATGTGGCATTGTGCACGCAGTTGCGATTTGTGGCGCATCCCTGTGCGTTGGTGTCAAGCTGACTCTCATTTCTTGTTTGGCACTGCCAGATACTGAGGTTTATGTATGGCTGGCTGACCTTCTATCACCAAGGTAGGTTGACTTGTGAACTGTTCCATTTTTGTGTCACATGCATACAGCAGGGAGTCTTGAGCCAAGTGGGCACGACCTCAGTGCCAAACATTGTTAGGGCCCTGCATGATGGCCCTGTCAGTTTTCTTTCTTTCTTTCTTTTAAACGTGCACACACACAAAAAAGCTGTGGTGGTGGGGGGGGTGTTTATGTACTGTTCAACTGGTTCCCGCTTCAGCCGTACTCTTGTGGTAGCCCACTTTGTTTGATGGCGCCAGTCCGCCCCAAGTTTGTGCCTAGAACAGACCCATAAGGTAGCTCCATGGAGTATGGAATGGGTTATCATTCAAAAATTTAGTTCCAGTCAATATATTGTGTGTGTGCAAGCTTTCCAAGAACTTAAATTTATTACGAACTCTGTTTGCATTGGTTAGTTTAGACATTTAGGGATGCTTGTTGTGTGATAGCTGGGTGTTTGGTGATTGACAGGACTGGGTGTTGGTGATTGACAGGACTTTCCCCCCCCTTTATTTATTTATTTATTTATTTATTTTTTTTTTTTGACGCCTCATTAGGCCATGAGGTAGCCAAGGAGTTCAACAGCTTCAACACTGATCTGCAGGTTCGGCTTCAGAAGGTGAGTGCTGGGGTAAAGGAAGCCACGTTTGTGGGGGGAAATCAGCTGAGAATAGATTTCCTTCGACGCAGCACTTGGAAGTGCCGCTGGTATGGAAAATTTGAACATAGTTTTGGGCCTCGTGTATATTTCATGTGGCCTCGTGGGGCCAATCCCCCACGTGGGTATGTGCCATGTCAGCGGCCAGGCAGCGCGCGCCCATCTCCCCCCATTTCCCCGCATTTCCCCGAGGGGAAGAATGTGAAAGTGCGAATGCAGGAGTTGAATTTGCACGGTTCGGTAATGTTCGCGAAAGAGAGATCACACACACACACACAACTACAAAGAAAGAAAGATGCATTTATTCACAGACACCTATTTGTGTTGTCGTTGTACTTGATTGCTAGAGCGGATCTCAGCTTTGAAATTTCGTGTCAGTACTCCTTTAAGCGGGTGCATTAGCCCTTCTCACGCCCGATTCCTGGCCAATCCCCCACGTGGGTATGTGCCATGCACAGACACCTATTTGTGTTGTCGTTGTACTTGATTGCTAGAGCGGATCTCAGCTTTGAAATTTCGTGTCAGTACTCCTTTAAGCGGGTGCATTAGCCCTTCTCACGCCCGATTCCTGGCCAATCCCCCACGTGGGTATGTGCCATGACAGCGGCCAGGCAGCGCGCGCCCATCTCCCCCCGTTGCCAAGGAAGACGAGGAGATTCCTGGCCAATCCCCCACGTGGGTATGTGCCATGTCAGCGGCCAGGCTGCGCGCGCCCATCTCCCCCTGTTGCCAAGGAAGACGAGGAGCGCGCGCACCCGCAGCTGTTGCTATGTGGACGGATGGCGGTCACCGGAATTCAGGGTCGCTTATAAAGTGCATTTGCACTTAAAACAAGGTTGTTGGTTGAGGAACATGAGGAACTGCGGATATAGTTGGTTGCTTATTCTTGTAGCTTTAAAAGGCTTGCTGAAGAGGTACTTTTTGTTTGTTTGTTTGGTTGGTTGTACACTAGAACTGGATATTGTATACAATTTAAGCTATTGTTTGCAAAACACTCATATGTTTGCTTGTCTCTGGTTGGCAAGTTCCTGAATTTGCTGCATGCAATGTGTGTATTGGGCCTCAGAAATACCTTATGAATAGTCTTGGCTGTGGTTGCACTCAGTAGACCAGAGCTTTTGTGTCTGACTTGATTTCAACAGCGGAGCTGTTGTAGGTTGAACCCTTAGTAAGTCTGCTGTAGGTCGTGTGTCACGCAAGCGGCCTCCGAGAAACCCACCTATAGAGGGCGCAGTGGTCTCGCAGAAGCGGGTTCCTACTGTTCCCGCTAGGGGATTGAGCCTTTCACCATTGGCGCTTAGCTGCCGATTCCTTTGCATAAACCTCATAATTTGGGTGGCTAAGGTGCTGCCGTTTTCGGGCGAGTACCCATTGACGTTCCAGCCGATACAAGAGAAGCACAGCTCTGCTGAAGTTTCAGTAGATTTCACACTGGGTGAAACTGGGTTTAATTTTTTTTTTCCTTTTCCAATTCTCGCCACAGACAAGGGAGAACTTTGAAGCAACACACAGTGAAGCAGAACACCTGATGAAGAAAATGTTGGAGGTGCGTACAACGGTAATGGTCACCGCTTCTTCACCCCATCCATTGCGTTCAGAAGCGCACTCTCTGCTCTCTCATTTGCTTGCACCTCGCATCCTCTTTCTCTCCTGATGAATTTCTTTTTGTTTGCCAAGTGGGGTTTCCCCCTTGGGTGAAAGGCACGAAGAAAAAGGCCATGCACACCTGCACCAGTGTGCTCTATTTAGCAGGTGGTTGTGGTGGGAAGTGGAAATTCGTTAGCTGATGCTTTGTGGGTTTAGTACTGTGACTTCGTATTGTTTTGGCTTCAATAAGATGGTCAGTAATGCTGTTCAGTTGAGTTGTGCATGGAAAACACGTTTATCTAAAAGTGTTCCCAGTTGCAATGACGATTGATGTGAAACGCGTGCATTCCCTGTGAGCTGCATGGCTGCCTGCTAAGGGCGGAGAAAGACTTCCGTTTTGAGTGGACGGTAAAGAGGCGAAAGTACCTATTAAATTGGCACAATTCGGTTATCAGTAGACTTACTGACTCCAGAAAATTTCCTCCTGCGACTTCTGAGTGTGGTTCTTTTGTCTGCTGATGCATTTTGCACATCATGCATTCATTTTTTGTTTTCGTGGATTTCGTTTTGTTTTCATCTCTTTTTTTAGCTGTGCTTGCATGCTGTTGGCATTTTATGGTCTTTAATTGAAACAGTTCTAATGCTGTGTGACATTTTTACGTCTGCCTGCTTACAGCATGTTCCCTGGTAAAGTGAAAAATTCTGGCGATTCTGTGTTCGGGCACCCTGCATTTCTTTTTTTTTTTTTTTTTTTTGTCATACATGAACGTTGGTTATTTGGATTGTTGTCCAGTTACCGACAGGACAAGCAAAATAATCATACTCTCTTCAATGGAGTATTCTTAGAACATCATATTTAAAGATAAGTCAGTGACACAGGACATGGGCTTGTGGTTAGCTGGCAGAAGGGCTTCTGCATGAGCAGAGTTAAAGCGGGGGAACTTCATGCACCACCTGAGACCTTGTGTGCAAGTGAGGCAGTCGCATGGGTTTTTAAGTTTCTGCCCCCCACCCGTAGTTTTTTTTCCCGACCAGTACAGGGTTTCGTTTATAAGTGATGGGGCTGACATGGGTAGGGCTGACATGGGTTGATAGCTGTAGCTGGATAGCTCCAGCGTTCACAAACACAAGACGCCTGAACGCATGTTGTTGTTGTTTATGAGGTGTGTGTTTTTTGTTCGTGTACCTGTTCCTGCTTGTGCATGTGTGTTCTTTTTTTCTTCCCCCCCTTGTTTTCCCCTGTTTTGGCTCACGACTGCTTGGCCTGCCGTGCGGAACGCGCCCTGCCCCACAGAAGCCGCAGGATTCTGGCTCCCTAAACAAAATGTACACTAGGCAAGGCTATCTCTTCCTCATGGAGAAAAGTGAGTCTTTACATTGCAAATCTTCATTTTAGCACTTTTAGCAGGGTAGGGCACATTTTGCACAAAGACTCTGTATCCAAGAGGCTGCAGTACCCTACAAATATTAGCCGTAAAACATTTTACAGTGAAAAATAATTTAGAGGGCGAAAACTCATCGAGAGAAGAAGGACGACGGGGCAAGCGATCACTTGCAACAACATCTTATTAGAAGTGTTGTCTCTGTATCCCCAGTGTGCCGAAACCTAGTTGCAAGCAAGCACTTATATTGTCTTCCTTCTTCTCATGTCGGTGTTATTTGTGCTTGAAGTATGCACCAATTTTCCCAACAATGTGTTTTACTGATTTACAATGATTCAGTGAGTCAATGATTCAGTGAGTTTTTTTTTCTTTTTTTTCCCTAATACTTATTTGGGTATGTGCAGACAGCCATAAGGAATTGTCTTGCGCCTCTTTCTTGTTTTTTATTCTCTCCGTCTCTCTTTTCGTTTTTTCTAGAACATCTTGCAACAGTATGGAACAAGCATTACTGTCAATACCAGAAGGAAAATCGCAAGTTTACCATGATCCCATACTCCCAAACAGTGGGCAAAATCGTAAGTGGCTTGAATTGGCTGATGTCTCTGTTAAAATTTATCTCTCTTTTTTTTCTTTTTTTTTCAATTTGAGAACTATTTTAAGAGCTAGCTCATTATGTAAATGATATTGGCCTGCTATAAGCACAGTCTGCAGTATGCAAAAGATTGCTGGTGTGCAAGTGTTTTCTCCCTTTTGTTACTCTTGCCTTTCAGACAGCAACCGACGCGTTCAGCCTCAAAGAATGCATCAGGTAAACTGCTGCTTTTCTGCTCTTCTTTTTTAGCGAATTGCCTGGCTCGTCTGAACAGAGAAGTTGTGGCTGAGTGAATGGTTATATTGCTGAGCAGTTCAAAGTCAGTTCTCTTGCACACCGTTCACTGCGGTAAAGCATTGTAACACACAACAAAAAAGGGGTCAAATTGGTCTTAGTTTACAATAACTTGCACAGTATGAGCAGTACACAGTAGTGGTTGTTTCTGCAGCAAGAATGAGGAACTCCCGCCATTCGGTCAACATTAGTTGTGCGCAGAAGGGTTCCAGGTGGTGGAAACTAGGCTTGGAGTTCTCCACTACAATGGTACTAGGAGCCTGGCTATAGCTGTGGGCCACTACAGCCATACGTTAGTTTCAGTACTGTGTGGAGGCAGAACATCTCGAAATGCACACTGCAGTCAACCAAGCTGTCACAACTGTCGGACCACAGGCGTCTTGACTGGCTTACCTGGAAGCTGAGGCGATCGTAAATAATAATTTGTGCAGCTTACCTGTGCTATCCTATCAAACGAATTACCCGCAGGTTGTCTTGCTAATTTGGGGACGTGCAGTCAGGCTCTAAGTGGCAAATGGATTTTGTTAAACTTCTGAATGGTTGTTCGTGGCGGGTGCAGCAGCAGCAATATTCCCTTTTCTTACTGGCACCACAGTTGTGGTGAGTGACGGTGTTGTGACCATCTTTCGGTGACTGAAGAGCACTGCCAGTTTTCTCTCATATGAGGGTATAGGAGACTTTCATCTTTTAACGGCGAATTGGTGTGAACAAGTTATCAGTGGCTGTGTGTGTGTGTGTGTGTGTGTGTGTGTGTGTGTGTGTGTGTGGGGGGGGGGGGGTGTGTGCGTGTGTGCGTGCGCGCGCACGTTAACAAATTTGTGTAAGAGCCACCCGAGTGAATGGCATATGGCTCACGAACGCGCATGCACAATGACATCATCATTGAGACCTCATTTGTACAATTTATAGAACTAATGTGGAAATTACAGCATTACTGGTGCGTTGCTTTGTGAGTAATTGTGTTTCTTTGTTTTCTCCGCTCTCTCTCTGACCTTAGACGTATGAACGACAGCATAGACAAGCGCTTCTGCTTTGACCTGACTGCCTCCGACCGTCCCGGTACCACCTACACATTCCAGGCCCTGAGTGACGACGACTGCAAGCAGTGGCTCAATGCCATGGACGGCAGGGAACCTGTGAGCCCTGCTGACGCTTGTTCTCTCTGCCCCCGGCATTGACTTGGATTTTTGGTCGGGCACGCGTAATTCATGTGTCCGGTAGTTTTGACTGTGCGCACATAGTTTATGTTCTGGTGACTGAGCACTCTCGATGTTCAAAACCTTATTACTGTGAACTGAAATTCAGTCTAAACGGAATTCAAAACAGCAGTAACAAGTTAAGACTAGAAAGGACTGCACATGGGGCCGACTAGCTAGTGGTGGTGTATACCGTGCAGCGTGTTGTCTTTTCTTGTCCCCATGGCAAACACACTGGAGTGAACAAACAGACAACAAGTTACACGTAATAAAACCTAACTTGGGACCATACACCACCGACACACGCAATAGATATTCTGATGTCTCCTTGGCTAGATTACGGATAGGGCATACGCTCGCAACGCACTCGCACCTGCTCACTGCATCTCCAAGACCTCTGTGCAGCAGGTGCGGAGAGGCCCTATCCGTGATCCACATCCTCATACAATGTAAGGCACTTCACACAACACGACACAAACACTTCAGAGAACTCTACAGACAACATATCCCACTACATCCATCGCTGTTTCTAGGTGACGATGCCAGTGTTTCTGTAAAACGTGTGTTTGTTTATTTGTCAGACGTTAAGTTTTTAAACCTCATTTCCTATCACGCATAATCAAATCTGGCCCTATACACCAGCCATCATCATTATCTTTAAATAATTTTACTATGTTCGGTTGACACGTTTTTTTTTTTTTTTTTTTTACCTACCTTTTCATGGTAACCACTTCACTTCATTAAATAAACTTTTCTCTGGCGCTCTTTGCCCTTAGTCGGCCTTGCGCCATAAAAACCCAACCATCATCATCATCATCATCTTTTCTTGTCCCGTTTGAATTTGTTTGAATGTATAAACCAACCAGCCCAAATTATTGTCTTAATTGATCTTAAAGTAACTAGAGCCGCCAAAATGAATCCAGAGCTTGTTGTGTTGTGTGCCTGGTATTGCTCAGGAATATTTTCCACAATACCTTGGTAGATGGAAGACTGCCTGCAGTTGCAGTTATTAATGCAGCTTTGTGGTGGTGGCAGGCCTACGGCCGAGATGAAACGGCACCTTAGTTGGCGTGGAAAGCGCAGCTTTCCGAGACTGCTCGTCACCACAGTTTGTTGACATGCCTTGAGCTTTTGCGATGAGATTTTTTTTTCTCTCTCTCTGCTTTCAGACAACAGCACCGCCAGGAAGGGCCACAAGGCAAGAAGGATGTAAGCAGCATTGGTCACTCTTGTGCATTCTTTCTTTTTCCTGGATAAGCAGAACCAGCTTAGTTCAGTCTCTGTGATGACTATCCCTAGATCATGTGAGCCCCAGTCTGTCTATTGCGGGCTGCGCTGACTGGATTTCAGAGCAGGAATCTAAGTGTAATGCTGGAAACATTTCCATAACATTTTAGGAAGTTTTGTGTGGCACAGCATCGAACTGGTAGACGTGTTGGGAAACTTCTGTGGAGTAGCATAACAAAGCATGGTATGGGGTGCGGCGGAACGATGCCGCCAAAGAAGAAACCCTGCCAGCTTCAGGGGAAGCTTGCAGTTTTCCTGTGACATCCTTCTTTAGCGAGTCTGCTGAAATAGGTCATCCATAAGAAAAGTAAGTGTATGTATGGAAACGTAGTATGCACAAGTTTTGTGCAGAGCAGCGACGGAGGGTTGTCAAGTCAGGTTCTTCAGCGAGACTCTGCCTTATAGTGCACCTGCATTGAAGACAGACAGACGCGAGTGCAAATGTGGATAGAGAAAAATTAGACAACCACCTCACAGGCGGTGATTCCAACCCCAAAAATGTTGGCAGCTGCTTCAGTGCTTTCAGCCGCCTCCAAAGTGCAAATACTACAGTGTGTCAGTTTTCACCGAATCTCCTGTACATACTGGTAGGGGGGCTTGGGGACTGTAGACATCGGCATGGCCAAATTCATTGCCAGCTGTGCTGGGGGAAGGCACCCTCTGCCACCCACAGTGGCAGAACTTCTCTGAGAACGTTTATGGGGTCCCATCAAAACCACTGTTGTCCAAACGGTACTAAATATGGAAGGCTGCACGTAGCATGACATGGGTGCAGGATATACATAAAACACTGTAGCTTGTCTCAAACGAAGGGTATGCAATGTAGCATACTTTTGGTGCTCACCTACAGGCAACAGCCAGGCACGTTGCGAGAGAAACTTAGACCATCCCTAGAACAGTCTGAGAATTGCAGGGTTTCTTTAGACGTCGTGTCACACTTAAGCACAAGGTTCTAGCATCATTGATAAGAAGTAATTTGGCAGATAACAGGTAGAACGTCAAAAAGCTCTCCTAGAATAGGGCAAGATGCTGAGAACTAGGGGGGGTGTTGGAAAGAAGAGGGGGCATTGGACAGGAGGGTTCCAGTGCCTCTGTGTACCGGCCACACTGCCTTAAGGTATGCATGGGTATTGACCACTGGACAATGCAGAGCCCTTTCTCCTACATGGGCCCGGCTGCAGCAGTGTGATGGCTGCCCTTTGCAGGCCTGCTGGATGAGACCGGCTTTGCCTTCGTGCGGGGCTGCATCCAGGCCATTGAGTCGCGGGGCCTGGAGGATCAGGGCCTGTACCGCATTGTGGGCGTCAATTCCAAGGTGACCAAGCTGACGCAGATGGTGTTCGGTGAGCGGCCTCTCCTTTCATCACCGGGTGCCGTTGCAGAGCATGTCCAGGGGAACTGCAAGCAGCACTTTGATTTCAGCAGGCACTGTTCCGTAGCACAGAAGGGGCTGGGGCTTTCACTCATTTTAAGACGTGCCTCAGCGGCCATTTTGGTGACTTGCCTGGAAAAGGGAAAATTTCCGTGCACGTGACGTTTGTCTAGCTCTGAAGAAAACCAGATGAGGAACATTTCAGAGAGCTGTTCCTGATTGCCCCGTGGTACGGATGGCACAAGAAGTAAAAGTGAATTCATGCGCCAGTGGTTGGCCAGCCACCTGTTGTAGGCATTTGTGGGAGGCCCTGAGGCAGCAAGAATAGCAAGGCAACGCACACTAGCTCCCGGGCTGCCACGCAACCGAAAGACGTGTTGATGATCATGTACACCAATTTGGTTTTTGAGCTGACTGCGCGTGCATACAAAATACAAGTTTGTTTTATTCAAAAGAAAAAAATTTTATTCTCGCACAGCATTGCGTGTTTCATGCTATCTGTGATGATGTACCCAGTGCGGGTACTTCATGGGCCATGCAGACAAAGCACAAGTTTGACTCATTCAAAATATTGCTTCGTTATAATCATACCGACACCACTTTTAACGTTAACTTTGCTCAAAAGCTATATAATTAGTAAAAAAATGAATGGCCATGTGACTCATTAGCTTATTTCCCGCACTAAAACCTATGGCGTAATATGCGCAGCTGTGCTGAGGCCGGCAAAGGCGAACGCAAGTTAGGCAGGGCTTATAGCTTGCAGAACGAGCTATTTTCGCCTAAGTGTAATGCCTATATTCACTTTATAGCAGTAAGAAGGGCGGGGTAAACAATGTAAGTTACGAAAGAACATGCAAACATCAAATCTCCAGTGCGTACTGCTGTTGGTACTGCACGCACTATGCTTGTTATAGCTGCACAGCAGGTCCTGCGCTGTGGGGTTCTCGCACGACACTGGCCGATTGGCGTAAGCGACATTGTCTTACATAACCCTGCTTGTCGAGCATACCCAATCACGAAACGATTACTTCGAACCGCAACAAAAACAAGCCAGGTGCAAATACAGTCAGATACAAAGCAAGTGCGGGCAGTGGCTCTGCACAGTATGGTGGTGCCATCTAGGAGGACTGACGGTAAACAAGGCTCCTCAGTCCACTGCAGATGAAACGGCGTATTAAGTTATTAACGTTCGCTTGAAGACCTGTCCTTGTTGCGTCAGCGCAGACATCACGAAACACAATTTGGTGGGAGAATCAAAATTTTGATGTATTGAATAATTGATCAATTTTTCAGTGAATAAAGCATTGTTTGCTGCCAGACAAGCACTGGGGGCACTATAAAACACCAAATCTTTTGTGTAAAGCAAACGTATTTTGTCTGCATGGTCCCTTCATTAAACAAACATGGTATGTTGACTAGGGCTGCAGCGAACAGAGAAACGCTACCGTCAGTCCCCCTACATGGCGCTACGATGCTGCGGAGGCCCGCTGCCCGCACTCGCTTTGTTTTTGAATAGATTTGTACCTATCTAAGTTTTTTTACGGTTTATAGTAATCGTTTCATGAAACATTAGGTAAGCTTGACAAACAATGTCGATTATGCCAGTTAGCCAGTGTAAGCTCAACGCGCCGGATGGCTGTGCAGCTATAACCGGCATAGTGCAGCAGTATGCACTGGGGCTGCTATGTTCACAATGTGGATTCGCAACTTCTGCTGTGTGCTCCACCATTCTTACTGGTATAAATAGAACGTCCACTAAATTTAATCCCAAATAGTTTGTTCTGCAAGCTTATAATCCCTGTATAATTTGCGTTGGATTTTGTCGGCCTCAGCCAAATGCAACGAGCTGCCCATAATACGTCATAAGTTCAGTGCAGAAAAGCAGCTAGGATATCGCATGTTCATTCTCTCTTTTCTTCCTTGCATGGCTCATTTGAGTGAAGTTTGCGTTAAAAGTGGTGTCAGCGCTATTCTTATGAGGCAGTCTTTTGAATGAACCAAACTTGCATTTTGTCTTCAAACACCAAATTTGAAGCAGTGACCTGAATATTTGTTGCAAAGAACAACATCCTCTGCAAAGGTTGTTCAGTATGTGAAGTAGATCAAAGAAATAACGCCTTACTATGAAAATTAAGATATTTATTTCGGTCTTCTCTCTCAACAGTTTTGTTGAGTGCTTCTGATCACAGAACTCTGGAGCGAACCTATTCTTCAGTTGTCCTTGCGTGTTTCACAGACGGTTGTTGCCCATGTTTTTGCTTCTTGCAGATCCAAAGCAAAGTGAAAGCATTGATTTCATGAATGCGGAGGAGTGGGAAATCAAGACTATTACGAGTGCCCTTAAGAACTATTTCAGGTAGCGCTTTTGCTGTGCCTGTGCTGCAAGTGACTGCTTCCTTTCCTTCTTCTTTTCTTTTATTTTAAACACAAATGTAGCAGCTGCATGTGTACAAAGGGTTTTCTTAAGAGAGCGAGTCGGTAGGCAGACATCATGAGAAAGAACGTTGTTACACAAAAACGAGAATACGAAAGGTATGCAAAAATAGTGTACCAACCATCAGCTGTAACATTTTGTAGCACTGGCAGAACCGGAACAAGCAGCAACACAAGAACATCGCAGCACTGAGGAGCACTTTGTTTCTTGGTCAAGAAAGCGTCACTGTAACGTCGCAAAACGGATCTTCATCCATCAAGAGGTCCATTGCCTTGTGTGCACTTGAGCTACCAAAGGAGCACAGTACCTGAGATGAACAATAACAAGCTAACCAGAGAAGTGATCAGCACCCACGAAATAGACAAGCTTAAAGGCAAATGCATCAGCTTGGCGTCTGCTGGTTTCTCCACGAAAGAAATTGCCTCGCGATGAGTGGGATCATTTCTTCAGAAACTTGCCGCTGCTAAAGAGTGACAGAGTTACAGCACCTGGGAAAATAATCTCTTTGGTTGATAGTGATCACTGTGGCCTGCTCCTCAGTGTGCCCTAGTTGTTTGTGCACTCTTGGACTCCTGAAGACTTCGTAGACAGCACAACTGCTCTGTGAAAAGTGCCAGACACCAGCCAGTGAAGCAGTGTTATTGGTGCCTGTTGGTTGGGCAATTGACAATTAGGTTGGCTGTACTATGCTGGGGCCTAGCTCTTGTAATTTACTACTACTACACTATTTTCAGCAGTAGTGGAGCAGGTAAATACTGCCCGTGCAGACCACAAGCTCTGGCATGCGTGCTCTTAGCATGACTTGAAGTGTTGCCTTAGTGTATCGCATGGGGATAGTGCTTTGCCGTCGTTGCAGATGCATTGCTACGATTTCACCAATTAAAACTTGTCCTGTCAGGGTCGCTAAAGGAAGTGATTTTGTTTTTACCATTGATGCTTAGTTCTCTCGAGACAAGCAGTGTAAAGCAGCAGATATTGGTTCCGAATTGTGTGGTGGTGGTGAAACGACCTAAGCCACATGTTTGGAATGCTGCTTCATCCGGCATTGCTTTCCCTGGTTGTGCGAGTGCGAGTGCTGTGATTTGCTTTGCGGACTTGTTTCCCCTTGCCCTTGCAAGGCCCCTCCCGGGGAGTGCTGCCCCAGCAGACTGCGCATGTCCTGATGTCCCAGCGCTAATAACAGTGATGCCCTTTTTCAGAAACCTGCCTGAGCCACTGATGACGTTTCGTTTGCACACTGCCTTTATTAGTGCGGCGAGTAAGTGCCCCCTTCCCTGCATTAACCTACCCGAGCCGTGGCTGTTTGCTGCGCGTAGCCCTAATGGCAGACCTTGCCCATGCTTCTCTCGCGGGCCAGAGCTGCCTTCTCCTGGCCGCTTGCTATGGTGACGCGGCATTTTTGTGACAATGTGTTTTTGAACTTTTCTCACGCACCTTGTTGCTCCCCCTCCCGTGCTGCTGACAACCAGTCGGTTTCGCATGCCACGTCCTTTTTGACACAGCCAACTCTGGCTATGCCTCGTAGTTCATGCATATTATACAGTGGGCAGGCAAATGGAACACAGACCCGCCGCGGTGGCTCAGTGGCTAAGGCGTTGCGCTGCTGAGCACGAGGTCGCGGGTTCGATTCCCGGCCGCGGCGGCCGCTTTTCTGATGGAGGCGAAAAGCAAAAACGCCTGTGTGTACGAGATTTCGGCGCACGATAAAGATCCCCAGGTGGTCAAAATTAATCCGGAGCCCTCCACTACGGCGCGCCTCATCGCCTGCGTTGCGTCGGCGCGTTAAACCCTACAAACAACAACAACAAATGGAACACAGAGGCTGCTGCTTGCACGGAGTAGTGATGAGAAACCTTCTGGTCGCTCATGTTGGCAACTGTGCTTCCTTGTACCTCATCAGCAGTTGCAACTCATAGGTGGCAGCCAATAATGCCGCTGAAATTTATTTTCTCAGTTATGCCAACACAAGCGGGGTACACATTATAACTGTAGAATTAGGCGACACACTTCAGAGAATTTTCTAAAATTTTTCTACTTGTATTGTGTAAGGGAAGCTTAGTCTGAATCTTTTAAGCTCAATGGTCTTTTTTTTTTCGAGCAAATTATTACATGGTATTAAGCATGAAAGCTGTGTTCGTCAGTGTTGTTTACCCTCCATTATCTTCCACATGTTTTGGTAAGCACAACTCTGACAACGCTCGTAAGCCTTGTCCCCTGACCAGCATTTAATATATTGCTAGCAGGCACAGTGTGGTCTGCAGTTATAGGGGAGGCATTGCCTGCTTTCTGCAAAGAGCCCGATATGGCAAACAAAAAGCACTCACTGCAGCGGCAAAATCGTTTCTGAGAGCCCTAAACATAAACAAGCATTCTGTGTGTATCAGCGTTGTGCTTGTGTGTTTTCTTCAAAGGGACACTGAAGGAATTTGTAAACATTTTAAGCTTACTTGGGCAGGCTAAACTTTGAAGTCCCTAGGCCGTGTCTTGACCACTGTGGGCATGTGTAAATGAGTTCATTTATTGGCAAAATCTATTAAAAAGTGCTGCTCTCCTTTCTGCATCCTCCTTGCCAGTTTCCTGCGATGTTTCCTATAAAGCGTGCTCTTTTGGTTTGGCTTGGCTGTGCCAACTGCATAGAACCAAAAGTGAACCTGATGTAGATGGCCCTCCAAAAAGAACCCTCACGAAAGCTACATTCGGTTCCATCGTGGTGGCTTAGGCGTTGTGCTGCTGATACCAAGGACACGGGTTCAATTCCCGCCGCAGTGTCTGTTTTTCTGATTTAGGCGAAAAGTTAAAACACCTGTGTATCGAGATTTCGGCACACGCTAAAGGCCCCCACATGGTCAAAATTAATCTGAAGCCTCATAGCCTGTGTGTAGCTCAAGCAAGTTAAACCCCACAATCAATCAATCAATCAGTCAGTCGATCAATCAGATTTGAGTTTCTCGAGCAGGGCTTCATAAGCACTATCCAAGTCTGTTCTTGACAGTACTCCCTCTCATTTCGTTGTCCAAATCTTATCTCAAAAGCATTTAAAGGAGTCATGAAGACAAAATACAAGTTTGTGTTGTTCGAAAGATTCTTTGTTTTATAGTGCCCCCAGGGCTTGTCCAAATGCGAACGATGCTTTATTCACAAAGAAATTAATTAATGTAAGTTAAAATTTTGATTTTCCCGCTAAATCCTGCGTTTTCGTGGTCTGCAATGACATCACAGGAACCGACCGCTCTGCTGTGGTATTTCTAGGGACCATAGCTCTGCAGCCAATTGGGAGGCCTTGTTTGCCATTAGTGAACCTAGATGGCGCCACCATACCGTAGCAAGCCGTTTTCTGCCTTTGGCACGGAGCAAGAATTTCTTTTTCCATGGCTTCGGTTTGTTTCTGACCGTATTTAAACCTGGCTTGTTTTTGTTCACGGAGGAAATAATCGTTTCGTGAAACATAATGCTCACTTGAGAAATATGGTCACGTAAAACAACATTCCTTGCGTCAATCGGAAAGTGTAGCCTGAGACAACCGTAAAGCCCCGCAGTCCTGTGCAGCTAAACCAAGCATAGTGCGCACAGTACCAACAGCAGTACGCATCGGCACTTCTGTTTACGTGTGCATTCGTAACTTCCACTGTTTGTCCCACCATTCGTACGGCTTTGAAAAGAATGTGCCCTAAATTTAAGCACAAATAGCTCGTTCGGCAAGCTTATAAGCTCTGCCTAATTTGCGTTTGCTTATGCCGCCCTCCGCCAATCCCAGAGCTGTCACATGTGACATCATAGGTTCTGTTGCGGGAAATGAGCTAGTGGGTCGCATGGCCATTCCCTTTTTTCCTGATTATGTAGCTTATTTGAGCGAAGTTTACGTTAAAAGTGGTGTCAGTATGATTCTAATGACGCCATCTTTTGAATGAATCAAACTTGTCTTTTCTCTTCATGGCTCCTTTAAGGGTGGTTGAGTCAATACGCTGATAAGATAAACACGGCAGTTCACATTCAAGTTACATTCAGCTACATTCAGTCACATTACAAAAACACTGTGTCTTTGGGCATCACGGGTGTAGTTGTTACAGCTGCTGCAGACGTCGCATGGTAGTCTTTCTTCTTTCTAACTTTAAATATTAAATACCACTTTCGCAATCAGATAAACAATGAAAAGTACCGTATTTGTTTGATATAAGGCAATCACGATTATAAGGCAAGGGTGCAGTTTGGAGAGTAAAAAAAGTCACCATATATATATATACTGAGCTTCGAATACAAGGCGGAGTATGACTTTGAGGCTGTGGATTTTGGAAAAAACCTCTCCTTATATTTGACTGAATACGGTATGTTCATTTGAGCCAGCCTATAGAATACAGACATGAGCAGAAGTTTGACAATTTATTTCACTTCAGTGTCCCTTTCACATTATACCTCCCCGTACAGCTGATAGAAACTGTCTGGATGTAAACAAAGCTGTAGGTGGTTATGAACAAAAATGAACATTCAGTATTGCCCGAGGTGAATTTTCTGTTCGTGATGAACCCAGGTGAACAGGGTGTCTCTTGTTGAAGAAGCTGAGGCACGGGTTGCGGGTTGTGAGTGGTGCGTTTAATGGGCAGGTGGAACTGCTGTGCAATTATGGCGATACTAGGAAGCAGCTGCCCATAGCAGCATCCTCTTCCTCTCTAATATTTTCAACACTTGGTAGTGTATTCCGCCCATCTGTGACATTTCTACAGCACCCAGCATATGTGACCGCTCATGCTGGCTACAGACCTTTGCTCAGTATACCACGCAGTGTAGCTGCTTTTGCTGTCACTGTTCTGATCACACAGGCAAGTTTAGTTGGGCACACTGGAAAGAGAATTTTTGAAAAAACACCACCCCGAATGCTGGCTTGGGACAGGCTTCTGGAATGTTTGTGGCAGGTGTGTGGCCTGTGCCTTCATGCCTGTTGGGGTCTTTCATACCTGCGACGGTGGGAGTGGGAGTGATATATTAGGGGGTCATGATATACCGTAACGTGCTGAAGTTTCGTGCCAAATGGCATTGTCAGTTCCCTCGCAAACCCCTTTTGAAGTAACACTTGAGCACTGTGGGGACTCGGAGTGATGATGCAAAATCCTGTCCTTCAACTCGCGTCCAACCTTGGGGGTCCTGCTGTGTGGGATGTGGGGTCCCCATGCAGTGTTGTGTGCACAGGAGCACTTGGAGAGAGCAGGCCACGAGGGCAGCTCATGTCATCCCCTCCCTTGTTTCAGAACAAGAGAACAAAGCCAAGCGCACCGCAGCCATTGAGGAGCTTGTGGGCCAGCTGCCCAGTGATAACCAGCGCATGGCAGCACTGCTGATACGCCACTTGCACAAGTAAGGCTCTCGCAGATTTTATTTCCTGCACACGCACTGGCCTGCGGGGAATTGAACCATGAACACAGTTTAGGTGTGCACAGGTGGATTTAGACAGCGGCTCACAAAGCTGTCAGATAGAGGCACCGAGCGTGGACCTTTGATCAAAAGATGACTCGGTCGCGGCACTAGTAACTTTGCAGCATCCCATACTTCATGTAGCCGCACCAGATGGCTCTGCCGACTGTCCGGAGTGCGGTGGTTCGCAGGCACCAGTGGCTCGCAAGTAAGGCAATGTTATTCTCGCTGTTGCCCGAATTTAATTCGGGAAACAGTGAGAATATTTTTAAAACCAGCTGCAAAAGTGCGGACGTCTTATTGGCATTCTTGGTAAACTGCATCGGTGCGCACCATCTGTCCTCAATAAACTTGGACACACCATCGCAAGGTAATTTTTAGTTGCCCCATTGTGCACTGAGAGACTCGAAGGAGTGCCAGGATGCAATCCTAAGATTCATCATAAACAGCGCCTTGAAAGTAGCTTCCTACTCTGTCTGCTGTAGCGACGGCACATTGACGCACTTGTGTGAAGGTGGACATGGCTGTGTTGTTGCTGACAAGGATGAGTTCCTTGTGAATCCATCAGGCAGCAATGCGACAGGCCCACAACAGGCGTTAATAATGGCCGCAGATAGCAAATGAGCATATGAACATAATGGGCCATGTAGGAATTCTGCTTACTACAAAGTTACCTAGCTGCATTAAAGCCCCTTCATCACATCCATCCATGGCGGCGGACGAGAGCAGTATGGAGGGGCTTTAGGTTGCATGGCCAGGCAGCAAGAGTAATTTTATTGGAGCTTTGTGTTAGGTTTGTTCAATTGAATTATATGCTCGGTCACTGGAGGGCCTAGACCATAAAGGACCTACATGCTTAGCCGTAATGGAAGGACGGAATGTGTAATAACAGGCACTCACGTTGTTATCCTTGCTCTCATAGGACGAGAAATGGTCGCGCATGTGTGAGGGATTGCTTTTATTCGCTGGCGAGGAGTGCATGCAGGCAACCGTGTGAGTGCGCCATCACTCGTTACGTCGGGCTCCGCGGGATGGCGGTACTTGTCCGTGCTAAGCACATGACTGTGTTGCACTCTACCTCGCCGAATGCAAAGTATTGCCTCGAGTCTAATGTGTGTGCGATTAATAACATTTCTGTTGACACGACCGTTGAGAATCGGGTTGAAACGGAGCAGACCACGCACGCCGGTGTTTTTTTTTTTCTTGGGCGTGCGGGCGCAGTGGCCCAAGCTGCTCCATGTCCATGGCGCATCGGCCATGTCTGTGGCCGTTTCTAGTGTTGCCAAGCAAAGAAATTGACAGCTAAACTTTTCAACGAATACCACCATGAATACCACGAATATCAGTGGCTTTTGATAACTATCAGCGGTAGTAGCGCTGTGCCATGTTACACTGCTTTCTTGGCACTTGTCAATGTTTTTGAGTTGCTTTCACAGCCCAAGAGATGGCGCTTGGGTAAAACCGATCAATTTGCCCTCGATCAACGCTCCATGTCGGTGCCCACCATCGTAAGGGACTATGCACCGCGCCGGTTTTGGAAGCAACCTTGGTGCGTGTTTATCAAGGACACTAAGTTAATCTTGGCCCGCGCCAAGATTGGGCGTCACAGGAGACTTCACCAACATTGCTTTGTCTCCACAGCTTCATGTATTAGCTTATCCAGTTACACAGTGTAATATACGGTGCGGAAACTTCAGCCCACTTGCTGATAGTTTCGTCCATTCCTACTTCAGCTACCTTCATGGTGATTGCACGTGACTGCTCTGCCAGTGGACACATCATTTTGCTGGAGTTGAGACTGAGTGCAGGTTTGCAATAGTTGGTGGTAAAATCAATGGCACGGCATCATCTGCAAGCGTGCACCTCTTTAACGTTAAGCAGCACTTCCCCTCCAAGCTCTGAAAAGTACTGTTTTCGCACAACCACGCTCTCAGACAAATGTCGGCTGCAAGTAGCATCCTTGTTGGTCAAAGGAGCGTCTTTGCGGTGGACTGCTACAGCGCGCGCATTTGTTCATGTAGGATTGCAAGGAACATTATATTTTTATGTAATGTCACCTTTTTTTGCCAGTTGCGCGTATAGGCGCTGCAATCCTGTGTGAAACATTTGCACCTGATTTTTTTCATTGTGCAAGCATGAAATCTCGTTTGCGCGAGTGTTCAACAGCGACTGCGGCACACATGCACCTCGCATTAGTGTTTTATAACCTGTTTTGGTTGTTACCAACCTGGAATGCCTTCCAAGGACCCATTGAAAGAGCACTGTGACAAGCGCAAATGTTCTTCCATTGCTTTCTCCACATTATCGTCTGCTCTCTTGTTGAAGTCGGACAAGTGGTGCTGAGCAGCCAAGTGGTTACGAAAGCTACCAACAAGGCCCGGAGGGCCGTCCAAAAGTGGCTGCTGCTTGGGTAGCTTCTTTTTTCCCCCACTGGAAAGTGCTGTCATAAGCCGTATCAGTGCTGCTTCTTTGGGGGCTTTATTGGACCAGTGGGAAACACTGTTTTGCCATTTGATGGATGGGGGACGCATTTTGTGAGGTGTCCTCTCCTAAAAGTATACCTTGCACCGTAACGCAGAAGTGCGTGAATAAAAGACAAGGATCATGCAGGATGTAATCTCTTCCCAAAGTAACAAGCCAGAGAGGCTTGTGCAGCATTAGTGGGGTGCCATTCTGGGACAGGGCGGCAACACTGGAGGCGATGGGTGCGTGCAGTTCTCCTCCATGTGACGGTCCCCCTGTGCTTGCAGGGTGTCCACCCTGGCGTCCTCAAACCTGATGACCGTGTCCAATCTGGGAGTGTGCTTTGGGCCGACCCTGCTCCGGCCAGAGGAGGAGACCATGGCCGCCATCATGGACATCAAGTTCTGCAACGTGGTGGTGGAGATCCTCATCGAAAACTGTGATAAGGTGCGGGCCACGTTGCCTGGCTCTTCTAGTCTCGGTGTGGCATCAGCTGTACGCCGCAGCACACCATCTCATGTCCCTTGCTGCGTGCTGCCGCAGATATTCAAGGCCTTCCTCGACCAAGAGGACGCGAAAGCGACGGCAGCGGTGGCCCGGCCCCCTGAAGGCACCCAGGCTGCGTCGTCATCGGAGGTGCAGATGAGGGACAGGCCCAAAAAGGGGCCGCATCTCTTCCCTCCGGCGGCAAGCGCTGAGGGCCCAGCCTACACGTCCCCCTTCACTGAGCCGGTAAGTGCAGGGCTGGGAGGAGTCGTGGAGCTTGGACTGTGTAGGGTTGAGTTTGGTGCACTTGTTCCTTTATTTTTTTTTTCCCCCATTCAATACTGCAGGCTTGAAAGCCCAAGCAGGCAATAATTCATTTTAATTACTTTTTTCATATGTTCACGCAAAACGGTAGGAGGGGGTAATGAAAAATGCTCTTCGCACTAGTCTTGGCCTTGAAAAGCATGTGCACCCATATTCTGATCTAACTTTGCCTTAAAGATCCACACTTCAAATAATGAATGAATGAACCACAAGAAGTCAGTCTAGGTGGCCAGCAACCACGAAAACACATATGCAGCAAACATTGCAGTGATGACCAGACACCCACTTTCTTCACCCGCTAGTTTCAAGTTTCTTCCTTTTACGACGCCCTCTCCCTCTATCTCTGCTCTCTGCTTATCGGTGTCTTTCAAAGCTGTGTTGTCACTCTGCTCCGTTCTTTCCCACCTTTTTTTTCCATCACAACCTTGCACTATTGTTCATTTCACTTGGCCTTGGCAGTTTCACACTCCCGCCTTTTCCCCTGTCAATTTGCTCAACCATGTCAGCCTTACCTCGCACGCGCGCGCGAAGCGCAGGGCTGGTGGGCTAGCGCAGATGCCGTGGAGGGGAGGGGGGCACAAAATAGGCGTTTTATTTTTAGAAACTTTAGATTTCAGTAAGGATTTCGCAAATTACACAAGTATACGCTAAGTATAGTAGTTAGTAAGTTCTTAGTTCACCCGTCACGTGAGACTGTCTGCTATGCCGGCATTTAAAAGTGCCCCGATAACACAACACTTTCGCGCAGTCCCTTGAACGTTGTATTATCGGGGTGCCACTGTACTCATTTTCCTTGGCCTTGGCGGTTTCACAGTCTCGTCTTTTCCCCTCTCAACTTGCACGGCCGTTCCCAGCTTATCTCGTGCGCACTAGTCAGCTGGCGGGCTAGCACTGGAGGGCATGGTGGTCGCATGGCACACGGCACATGGCTGGTGCGGTAGAGCAGACGCTGTGGAGGAGAGGTGGGAATAAAATAGGCTTTTCTTTTTTCTTTTTCAAGAACTTGGTATTTTAGCTAAATGTTCACAAATTATGTGAAAACACGCTAAATAAAGTAGTTTAAATAAGTTCTCAACCCACCTGTCACGCGAGACTGTCTACTAGGCTGGCATTTACCCGTATACGACACCCCGATCATACGACGCTTTCACGCGGTCCCTTGAAATTCGTATTATTGTGGTTCCACTGTAACAGTAGAGCAGTCCATTAGTCTCTCTAACTGTGCGTGTTGGGTATGTTTTCGATGCTAAAGTGATTATCCCCTTTGCAACTTCTGTCATCCCCTCAGTTCCTTGCGGCTTTTTTGTTCCATCTTGTTTGTTTGATTTTTCATGCTCCTCCTTCTGAGGCGCACGTTTGGGCCTTGCACAAAAAGAAAATATAACTGCCTTGGTCTTGGGGTTTTTGCGTTTTCTCCCAAGCGTAATTTTTCCACGTGCTCCGTGAATCCTGTTGTGGCGAGATTCTTCCCTTGGTAATGAGGTGGGACTAGTCCGTGATGCGCGCCAGCTGTGCAGCAGCGGCTGGCACTCACGGCTGTGTGCCCTTCCTCCCGCCCAGCACCTCGGCTATGGCGTGAGCCGTCCCTACTCGTCCCAGCCGCAGCCCCAGGCGGAGGCCAAGCGGTTCGGGCTGGCCGGGCCCAAGGCCGTGCGCAGCACCCAGCTGCCCCCCTCGGCCCATCCGTCCCACCCGGTGGCCGTCTACAACCCCTCCTGGTCGTCCGGTGGGTGCCGCCCCTGTTAACCCTGGGCAGGCTGGCCTCCTCTGGCCTGCTGCCAACACGCACCCGAACCAAACAGAGAGCAGTGCTACGGAATACTATTGTAGCGCTTGCAGCTCTACATTTGCATGCCACACTGGGGTTCAGGAAAATCGGAAGCCTTACACCCGAGTTAAAATGAGGGGGCAGCAAGTACCATATTTTCGCGCGTATAACCCACACCGAAAATGCGAAATTTCAGTGGGAAAGTAGGGGTGCGGATAATACGCCGGGTTTTTCTTTCAGTGCAGCTTCACGGCACGTTGTGCCGTGAAGCTCTTACACAGGCACACTGACTAAGCCTTCTGCAGCAGCGATTGCGCAAAACATACAAAGACAAGGAAGAAAAAACAAGGACGAGCATGCCAGTGGCCCCCTACTCTCCATAGAGCTGTCCTCCTCACTGAAGTCGCTTGCGGCTTCACATTCGTAGTCGGCCCACAGCGCACCGTCTTCCGCGCCAACAAGGCACTCCAAAACTTCTTTTTTTGGCATGGCGAAGTCGCGAAACAGCAAGAGCAAGGGAGTGCGAAGTACGTTTAGTTCTTTGTTCGCACGCCATCAAAACCAGCCGGATCGGCAAAGAGCAGGGGAGGAGTGTGGAGTGCATTTTGCGCTTCGTTCGCATGCCGCAATGTTTTTATGGCGCAAGGTTTGTTTTGTGTTCAGCAGGTGGCGCACCGCAAGCGCGCAATTTTTAAATTGTGAGCCACAGCATTTCCGCTCACGTCTCCGGCTAGTGTTGATTCCTTTTTGTTGGAATACATTTTTAGCATTTCTGCGTGTACTGTGGCGAGGTATCAAGTTACTGCGATCGTCTACAGCATCAGCAACCATGCTGAGACAAAAACATATTCCCGCTGCATTTTTTATTAAAATGACAAAAAAGTAAATTCTCAAGAAGAAAAGTGGGGGGAGGGTTCATTACGCGAGTGGGTTCATTATGCGAGTAAATACGGTAGTAAGTGGCTCACGCTGCCTGCTGAGCATTGTTGGGAACTTGGTCAGGCAAAGGGCACATTGCCTTTTCGGTAAACAAAAGAGGGGCAGCATGTTTTCCAGAAGATGCGTCCAGTAATGCTGTGACATCGCACCAGGAGCCATGAAGACGTGATGTTGACTGAATTCCCTGAGCCACTAAATCGTCTGTGCTAGATTACTATGGTATGAAGCCCAAACCTGGGAGCCTCTGTGGTAGCATGGGTAACTTGAATGCTTTTATAAGAAACGTACACAAATAACTGTGGGCAGCATGGGGAATGGTGGTGTGCTGTCGATGTGGCCAGGCAGTGTTGTGCTAATCAACCAAGGTTTCTTTCTCGTTCTACTGCTTCCCTGCCCCGTATTTGTGCAGGTCCGGCGACAGGCTACGGGGCCAGGGACAACAGCCACAACGTGAACTCCAACAGCAGCAGCACGGAGTCCCTGAGCTCACGTTCCAACGCTTCCTTCAGTCATCACTCACCAGTGCCCGGTCAGGCAGCCCTGCACACTGTCTTTTGTAATGCGGAAGCATCGCATGGCTGATTGGGGGAAAAAGCTAGTCAGCACTGTATGTAGCAGCTAAAGTGTGCCTAAATTTTCATTGGCTGTGATGCATCATGTGGCTCATGGCAACGGTGTCATTGTTGCTTTAGGGGGTCAGCTCGACTGCTAGTGGTGCAGGGGAGGGGGGGGTGCAGGTGTGCGCTGCCCTCGCCCAGCAGTGCAGCAGCCAAGCTAGGGTGCCCTGCACAGCCCACCCCTGCTCTCACTGCTGCCGCTGTATGGGTGCTTTTGCTGTGTGGCAGCACCAACAATATTGGCGTATTGATTCACTGCCACGCCGTCCCCAGAGCATTTAGTCGAACATTAACTCTTTCGTTACCACGGGAAAATTGACTGATTTTTAGGGGTCCAAGAAAACATTTTTTTTTTCTGATAAAAAAATTGGTTAGGCACTAATTAAAGGAACACAAAATGCAGATTATTTAATGGCCTTTCCAATAACACCAGATTTTTAAATGTTTTCATATATCATAGTTGCGAAAAAAAATATCAAAATCAAACTTGTCAAAATGTCGAAAAAAAAAGATCAAAAAGGAGTTATGTATAACAAACCACCAGTAGTAGAAAAAAATTAGAATGTACATTTTGTAGGGAAACATTTCAAAAACACGGCCTAGAAAAAATGTCGACGTGCGCGGAACAGTTTTTCACATATAAAAAGAAATGTTAGCACGCGCGGTGCTCGTGTCATGTGTTGAAGCTCGTGTCATGGGGTGAATTCAAAATGTGCAATTTCAGGTGTTTCCATGGAAGAAATTTGGTGGTTTCACATTATTAGAGGCACCAATTTGCCCGCACATAACGTAAAAGCATCTTGTCAATGACTGACTTTGCATTTACAGCCAGCACAATATTTGGGACAAGCACGCGATGCGGAAAAACATGCATTAAGTTGAAAACAGAACTCCGTGGTTAATGCTTGTTGACGTTCACGGTCAGTTATCTCTCAAAACATAAAGTTGAGCTTTATTATTGTCTTCTGACTCGCAGTTGTAGCCTTGCTTGCAGGAATGAGGTGCGATGCGCTAGAATCGTGCCCTGCAAACTTTAACTGAGTAGCAATTGTGCGATAAAAAAGATCAGCACAACGAGCCACCTCTATTGCAGCGCCACCTAACATTTTTGAATTGAAACAGTACAAAAACTTATTGGAGACTCCGTCCGAATAGACAGTTCAACTAAGCAGCAACACTAGACCCCCGGAAATACCATCGTATGGAAACGAAACTGGAAGGCGAACAGCTGGCAGTGTGTAGGGCTGGTTTGAACCGCTGTCCTCGTCGGAACAGATATCTGGCGACTGGGTGTGATCTTTTGGCTTGCATTTCAAGTTCTTATTGCAGAAATCGGGTTAGGGTTCAGTGAAATCAGGAGCGGCATGCTTTGTTCGAGGATCAGTCGCGGTCGCTCAAGGCGCCATGGCAGGTACCCTTGAAGTTGGGTAACTGCATAGTAGCACTAAATAGGAATTTCGCGATGCATAAACGAAACCGAAACTGTTGTAAAGTGTTCGCGAATGGTCCCGGGGTAAGTAGAACTACCACAGAACTCAGAACAACGTGCACAAAAGCAATTAAACTGCCTAAAATCATAAGGTAGCTTTGCAAACAGCACTGCTTGACATTTTCAGCCGATTTCTGGGATTATTACTGTCAGAGTGCAAACCAGACGATTGAAAATCATTTGCTGGTTCACCATTCACGCCCTGATAGCAAAAAACAAACGCTGGTGCAGAGTAATTACGGGTGGCACGCATTCTTCGTTAGTAGCAGTGACGCACGATGACCACGCCCCTTTTCCACACCCAGGTGATTCAAAAGCGTGTCAAAAATCACATTTTTGTTGCAAAAATGAAAACAAAACTGATTTTGAAAGGCCATTTTCTGATCTAACTCCAAACCGCTTTACTTGTTCGAGCAACACATGGAACGCTATGAAAAGGCGCTCCAAAAGTGTTGTGCAAATTTAGCGATTTTGAATAGGCGCGGTAACGAAAGAGTTAATGCTTTCACATGCATAACTCGTAAAAAGGGCTTCCATCTCCTAGCATGTTTTTTTTTTTCTTTCTTTCTTTCTCTCTCCCCCCCCCCCCCCCCTTTTTTTTTCTTTGAGGTACCACAGTTTGTGTCATTGATGTGGTGCAGCGTGCTAAACGAAAGGTAACAGAGTTTTCTGTTATTTTGGTGCATATAAAATATAAGCTTGCCTGGCTTGTGCGTGTGTCGTAAGAGGCATGTTCGCACAAGGCCGAGAGTCTGCTGATTCAGTGCTGTGCCCGCAAGCAGTTGGTGCTTATGTAAACACCACGCCAACAAGAACTCACCAGCATGTCAGTGTCAGTGTTCACGCATTCCGCAAACTCGCTCAAGGAGCAATGAAGGTTGCAGCGCAAATTGGGGAATTCACTGTAGGAAACATTACCCAAAAACAAATAAATCCACTTTAGAAAAAAAAAAAAACATGCGCTAGCGGGGATTCGAACGTGCACATTGCAAAAGAAAAGACCCAATTCTCCAGACCGCTTGGCCTTAAGCACAGAACCATCGTCGTGGCAGATATGAAGTATATCGTATAGCATGTTTGTATATGGGATTTTTTTTTTTTTTTTACTTTTATCATTTCCAGCAGCCTAGATGACTATTTTAACAGTGAAGCTGTTTAGGAAATCGTAAAACTCCAGTGTTTGCCATAATCATGGCAACACTTGCTTGGAACGAGAAAGACATGTCATAGCGTACGCCCCTCCAAGGTGATGTCCAGTGATTATCACTTCTGAAAAAATGAAAGAAGCTCACACTTATAGCAACAATGGCGGAGTGAAGGTCGTTGTGGCAGTGAAGAAGAAGCAAATCGGCTACAATTGTTGACTTAAACCGTCGTGGTGTTAGTGAAGGTTGCGTACAGCTTCGCTACCTTCACCTTAAGCATTTGTGTGAACCTCCCTTTTTAATAACGCTCGTACAGCAAGTGCCCCCCGAATTTCCACAGATATCTCGGCTTTAGCAACTGCATTCCTTAGGCAGAAAAGCGATCGCAAATTTGTGGTTTGGCTGCTGACCGCTGTGCTAGTTCACCCAGTGCAAAAAGTACTTCCCACTGTAAATAAAAGTTTTGGATGATTTTAATTCCTTCGTACCTATATTAACTTCACTAACTCTTCTCCCGAATTTAATTGGCCGTAGGTTTTTCTTTTGGCGTACTAGTAGTCTTCTTTTAGCGTACTAGTAGTCAGCAAAGTGTCGCATGTGCTCTTGTGTGGAGCTACGTGGACTTCATAAACCTTACTAAGCTTGATACAGTCTACAACCTAACAAACTAAAGGCACATACTTCCTGGCAGAAATCGTGTCATGGCTTAGTTTCACGAGAGCGATTGAATTGCTACGACCCACCGGCGGGCGGCCGACTAAACGCTGGGCCGACGAACCGTGCAGTAGCGCAGTCATGCCAAGCCATCTCAAGTGAGTGTCATACGAAACGTCATAGGAAATCGGTAAGGAGGATGCAGAGAGAAAGACAGCACTTTTGAATTGACTTTTCTTTTTAAATAAAGTCTCGCAAATGCACCAAGAGTGGGCGAAACCTGGCCTAGAGACTCCAGGCTACAATTTGTTCTAGTAACCCCACAGTGTTTACAAATCAGTTCAGTGTCCCTTTAAAAAGTGAAACACAGCCATGTTACAAGCACTTAATGCAAATGGATAACAAGTATACAATGATTGACAAAGTCAAGGGGTGGAGTTTGTTGTTGCCTGTGCTGAAGGCGTCTGGTAAAAACAGTGCTTTCGGAGGTGTTTTCTTTTGTGTTGAAGTGAGGGGCAGATCCATAAAAAGGTGCAGGAAAAAATTGTCTAGTCAGCCTGCAGGGTGCATTCACAATGTAAATGCTTTCATTATGCAGGTAAATACTGCGTTTGAACTGTGTTCATGCACACGCTTTTTTTTTTTCCTGTGAAAGAATGCATTGAAATTTACATGCGGACTCCAACCAGAACACTAAGCACATAATTCTAGCAATGTGCATTTAAATACCTGATGTGCACAGAGTACTTGTGTACTCTGCCCAACGCCCAGTCTCGTCTCGCCTTCTCTTTGTCCTGTCTTAGCATTGTTATCGAACTTTAAGTATGTGCCAACAAGCCCGCATTAACACTGTTGTTCAGTATTTGCGTTGGTAAAGTGCAATTTTAATCGTTATTGACAGCTGGCATTGAAGATGCATCTTTCAGGCCCAGCCATTTTCCTGACCTGTGAATTCATGTTGAGTAAGTGGTCGCCTTGTGTTAATGTGGCTCCTTCGTTTTCCCACGTGCCCGTTGCAGCCACAAGGGAATTCCACTCATCGCCTCGCGTCCTGGATGCTTCAAAGTAAGCTGACCTCTGCTGAAACTTTCCCCAAGCTGCTGGTTGGAAACCTTGAAGAAATACTAATGCGCGCTCGTACCTCCCTTCTGTCCACCCAGGTCTAGTCAGTCATCAGTTGCAGCCCATCACTACGGAGGAAGGTGAGGGCAGTGGAAATGGGCTTTTTTGGGCTGAGCTAAGTTGCCAACGCCTTGCCCCAATGCTTGCGGTTGCAGGAAAGTGAGGACCCTCTACGCCTGCGTTGGCGAAAACAACTCGGAGCTTTCGTTTGAGCCCAACCAGATTATCGAAAATGGTGAGCAGCCCAACATTGAGTGCTTTGGGGTTGAGTGCAGACATATTGAAGGGGATCTACGATTGATAATTTGATTTACGAAGAATGTCAAAAGCAAGGCTGGACTGCAGCAAGCAACAATTCAAAGTTGTTTCTGACTTCGATGCAAACTAGTTTGCCTGCCATTTCTTCTGCTAAAAAGAGAAAAGTTAACAAGCTGCCAATTCTGCCACTTGTGTTACCTGCGCAAATAGAGGTGGTCACTGAGCCTGTTAAGGAAGCCATGAGACGTTTTTTTTTTTTTTTTCTTAAGTGAGATGGCATTCATGGGATGTAGGGAGCTTGCCAGGTTCCTCCTATCCTGCCATATGTTGGGGACGGCCCCTGAGCTGCCCCCACCCCCTGTGCAGTGCGACCGTCCAGAGAGCGGGGCTGGCTGGAAGGGTGGCTCAACGGACGGGTGGGCTTGGTGCCCGAAAACTATGTCGAGTTCCTGCCATAAACGGGCCGCCCGCGCACACTCTCGGGAGTCGGCTGCAAAACGGCCCCTCTGCCTGGGGGAAGCAGCGCGACTAGCCTGACCCTGGCACCAAGTTGCTCACAAGTTCAAAACAATAACCGGACCCTGAGCCCAAGGACTCTGCCCGCGTGTCGACTACAGCTGTGACAGGCACGGCTGCAGCTCTACAAGTTTACCTTGCCACATGTGTTAGCCCAAACGGCGGGGAGCCGAGTGTATGTGTGTGTGTGTGCAAGTGTTTGTGCAGGTGGTAGTATACTCGTTGCCTGGCCTGTTCTCAAAGTGTTTGTCCCTCACAGGGAAAGGGTGCACACACAGAGTGTCCAAGTGCAATAGGGCGCTTTTTGCTTTCTTTTGCCATTGCAGAATTTTTTCTTTTTAACCATTGACTAGAGCGTCTAGCTGCGCAGATACTCTGAGAAGTTCGTCATCTCGATGTCGAACATGCCAAATGACAGTGTGTTGTTCACCCTCCATTCTGCATTTGTACAGTGGCCGTTCTTCTGTACATAACGCAGCACAGATTTCACTGTTTGAAGTGCATTTTGCAAATGGGGATGCCAAAACCACTCGAGCTCACGCTTGAGCCTGGTGTACATAGTGAGAGCATATCTTGTTGAAAATGTAAGGTTAGAGCTGTTTATTTTTTACCTTCTTCGCTAAAGCATCTTGCTGAAGTTCTCATTTTAGGCTTCATTGTTCCCTTAACTCATTTGTCCTCTAAAAGTGAGAAAGCAATACGCGCATGCTTTGCTTATGTTCAGACTGTTACTGTTCTTCGTATACAAAGTTGTTGCAACGAATTTATTTCTTGGAAGCTGATGAATTACCTGCCTGCCTGCAGGCATTATATTATTTTAGCTCTATGTTTGCATTGCTTGAACATTTTCATGGGTATAGTGTTGGCAGGACATCTTTTGTTTTATCTGTTCGAGTCGTGCACACAATGGTCAGAACTGCTTTTCAGGTCCACTTGTGGAGTAGATGTAAGCTTTTTTTTTTTTCTTTCTTTTTAACTAAACATCGAACCACTCACTGTCAGAACCATGTTGATGTCACGGTTGTGCAAAATTGTGGAATAAATTATTGCCGTGGTGTTTTTCTACACAGGAGTTTCTCTTACTGTATAAAGTAGTGATGTGTAAAGATAACGGCTGGTGATCATGTCACTAAGTGTTTGCTTCCTTGATAGACCATAACTCTTCGTTTTTAATGTCTGTAGGCTGTTGGTACACAGCCATCTAATTTAAGCCTTGTGAATGACTTACAAATGAGGAATGCGAGTTATATTTTTAAATTAATGCTTCATGCCAATTTACACTGCTGCTGAGCATTGTGTTGGTTGGAATCTAGTTTGTCTGCAACTGCAGCCAAACATTGTAAATCGAAACTTTTTTAGTGCCTTCATACATTTGCAAAATACCTTGCTCAAAAACAGTTTGTCACAAGTTGGCCCAATATTTGTATAAGAATAGGCTCAAGTTACAGAAAGGGTTCAATGCACCGATGCTACGGGGCATGCTGTTGCACGGTAGTTCTCAGCCATGGGTGAGCTAGGTATTTTATCTTGACTTGCAAAAAGTGACCGGGGACCCGATGAAGAAGTTAGCCATGGGTGAGCTAGGTATTTTATCTTGACTTGCAAAAAGTGACCGGGGACCCGATGAAGAAGTTAGCCATGGGTGAGCTAGGTATTTTATCTTGACTTGCAAAAAGTGACCGGGGACCCGATGAAGAAGTTAGTACGTGTCATATTGTCAGACAATTTGCCCTTGCAGCTAAATTGGCCCACACACCTACACTATACACGCATTATGTCTGCGACGTGTGTCCAGCTTCTTGGCGGACACACATTATGACACGAGAATTAGCCAATGGACATCCAACAGAGCCTCCCATTTCATCATTGAAGACTAGTGACAGGTGTCTGGCAGTGGCCAAAAGCAGTGAAGCTAATCAGCTCGCTTGTCTCTCTAGCTATTCCCCCGTCCCAGTCCCCCCTCTTGTGTCATTTGTATGGGAAGCAGCTTAGATGGTGTAGTTGAACAGTTCTGCTGTTACGCAGCAAGGCAACCAGCCTACTTACCAATTGTTTCCGGGAGCAATCTATTCATAGAAATCACAGGGCAGTAGCAGAAAGCGGGTAACATCATGGAGGAAACAGCGTGTGCTAGTCCCTATCTGCACCACCTTTCTGCGAGTTCTGTCTGGCCCAGTGCTGTCTATGATCCAGCCAGAGAAATCAATTTAAGCAGAGTTTTGAGGCAGATGGCATGGACAAAATAGTCAGTAAGGCACAGCGTACTGCGAAAGGATCTTGGCAGAGGCCCCCACACGATGATTGGAAACCACAAGAGGATGAGGTCCTGTTGAAAAGTGCACTGAGGTAGCCGGCATCATGATGTAATTTCCTGGGCGTCTTCTAAAGCAGTGAGGTGAGAACGGGAAGGTTGTCGTGCCTCATCAGCCTCAGCAGTGGGGGCATGGGCATACTATTCTAAAAGGAGGCGGGACGTTATCGGGTTGATTCATGGCCGTAGGTGAAATAAAATGGAGAGGAGTGTTTCACAAAGGTAACAAAGGGCATCGTAAAACCCCAGTCGTGGTGGTCACTGAACACACCCACAGGCACTTTTCTGATGGAGGCGAAGAGCGAAAACACCTGTGTGTACGAGATTTTTGCCGCACCTCAAAGATCCCCAGGTGGTCAAAATTAATCCGGAGCCCTCCACTTCAGTGCGCCTCTTTGCCTGCATTGGTTCGGCATGTTAAACCCAAAAATGAATCAATCAGACGGGCACCGACACCATTTTAGTGAGTAGTCAATGTGGGCTGGATAGAGTGGCAGCGAAGAATGTTGGCAATGACTCTCAACAAGTGCCGACTGCCATCTGCGAGAAGCTGGCCCGGAGCACCACGGTGGAGCACGACATTGTCTGGGAGTGAGTGGGCTACGTCTGTTGAATGGCTTGTCAAGGGTGATGGCATATCGTGCAGAGTAATCGGTTGCGACAGCCACTAATTTGCTCCAAGATGCAGATAGGAAAAGGCGAAGTGTAGTCCAACAAGGAATGATGGTTCAGTGTGGACGCCCAGTGGTTGCAGTTGGCGTGCCAGGAGAATGGTGGGTAGTTAGCTGCGCTGCCACAGATCGCAGGTGCAGACAACGCTGCTCCAAATAATTGAGCCCAGGCCAAATGAAGCGATGCTGCATGAGGTTGTAGGTATGAGGCACCTTAAATTTCATGCAGCTTAAATTTCATGTCTGTTTCAAGGGCTCAGGAATGACTTAACAAGTCTTGACCATGTGGGCAAACAGGAAGAGGACAAGTATTTTGTGGCCAGCAATTTCTACTAGAGTTGTGCCCAGCGCAGAGACAACAGGCAAGCTTCTATCGGCAACTTTTAGATGCGACTGCATCTCATTCACTCGCCTTGCCCCTGCATCCGGCGGCGTCGGCGTCCGCCCCTCCCCCATTCTCCTCGCCGCGCGAGCTGCGCTCTCTGCCGCTCACCCCCTCTCCTCTCCGATGCCCCTCTCTCGCAAGGGGGCATTGGATTGGATTTGGATTGGATTAAAGTGGATTGTGTTGCGTCATAGCCACGGCAGACGCACTGGCGCCGGCGCATGTGCAGTACTCTCTCTTCCGCGTCTCCTCTCCTTCGGGCGCGCTGCGTATATAACCGGTGTGCTGCTCTCCGGCGGCCTTTTGGTCGACGGTTGCTCTCCGCTTGCGCTTGAACCCCCCTCAGCGTCGCATCACACCAGGGTTCCCGCAAGGGGAGGTGGGCGTAATTTTCTTTTGATGGGGCTGGCGGGAGTAGCTTACATAGTTCGTACCCAAGATTGAAGGTCACTGCAAACATTTAGACTCCTGTGTCCTGACCATATAGTGAATTGTGATGTGGAGGGTGTTGAAGGATTTTGAAGCCGAGTGAATGTGGCGCCACCTCCAGGGGCTGCATGCCTTCGTGTTCAGATGAGGTGTGGATGTAATGGGGTAAAAAAGGGAAGTAGTGGCGAAAGGGACTGGTTGCATTGTGGTTATGGTGAGCGGTTGATTTGGGGGGGGGGGGGGGGGGGGGGGGGTCAATGTGCGGCCAATAGCTAGGCATAAACCAACAGGAGCTTTGGTTAGAGTACTGGGCACCAGAGAAGTTAAGAGAAACCCAGTGTTTGGCAGTAGCAAGCCATAAGACCCACCCGGTAGCAGCAGGGTTCTGGTAACTCAATGGCTGGTAAGCATCTCAGCTTGCAATGGGGGGGAGTTCTGCATCATAGAAAGTTGGGCAGTGGTCACCGGGAACAGGGTGAATCACTACATTTTCATATTCTTGGCACATAGCAGCTTGTATGAGCACTATTGACAGGTGGTTGCTGTGGAGTATCTGCCGAAGAACAACCGGAACAATGGCCCCTAGCTTTTGTACAATCCTCATGACGTGTTTTTAACGTGGAGCAGGGGCATTTATACACGGGGTCCTCGCATGAAGGCAAACGAGCTGCATTTGGCTGCCCCAGGAGCTGAACAACGACGACGTTTGGCTAGCTCAAACTTGTGGCATTCTTGGGGACAGCGTTGGCAGTTGTGCAGTCCTTGCATACAAACAGGGTAAAAGTGTTGCACAATTCCTTTCAGGATGTGCCCCATGTCCAACCAAATTATCTGGGCATTGGCTGTCATGCACAGCGACAGCAAATCTTGACCATAGGGGATGTTGGAGACCTGTGTAGATGTTAGAGCGCGAGCAGTAACTTCTTTAGGGTGGCCAATACACTATCGTGTCTCGAACAGATCATGTAGCACGTGCTTGCCAAGGTCCCAGCTGGACGGCTCCTCATTGGCCACATTCTTGCCTGAAGCCTACTGCACATCACATTGTAATAGAAAAATTGGCAGATCCAATGCACTGGTGGGAGTCAATGTTAAGTGAAGCTTTTATCATGGCGTAACAGATATTGAAAAAGTAACGTGCATGTGGCAGTTTTTTGGAAAGTATTGTGCTTGGCGTAATTGTTGATTTTCCCAAGTGGTCAGCAGTGGCGCATGCGTAGAGAAATACGAGACATAAGAAATGTTCTAGTTGTGCCTCAATACCCATGGCAAACACTTGATCAATCACGTCTTAAAAGGGACAGCGATGAGTCGGAAAGGCGACAGTTCAGGGGCGGTATCATCGTAACTGTCCCTTTTGAGTCCCTTTCATCGTGACGTACTTCCGGTTAATGGAGCCATGAAGAGAAAACAACTTCGTTCAATTTGAAAGAACTAAGATTCAGTATCTCACGCAGCTCCATTACAGCCACAAAAGATGTTTTTTTTTAACGAAAAAAAAGCAAAACGTATTTAAAAACTTTCAAATTTTGCGCCACAATGATGTGTTATGAGCAAGAATGACGTCATACGGGCCAACAATAAAACATAATTTTCAATGTGTCAACTGCACGTTAGCATTCAAGTGATGTGGTAAAATGGAACTAGAGGCCCCATTACAGACGTCCAGTCATGTGTCGTTGCGACGGGTCAGTTAGGCGGCCGCCAATCGCACAAACAAGGTTCCGTGACGTCACAGAAAAGTTTCGGGAAATTGGCTAGGGGGTCGCGACTGCTTCACACGTTTTCTTTAATATCTCCGTTATTTGTTCGAAGATTGCAATGATATTGGTATCATTGTTATCGGGACTAAGCCGTCTTTCTAATAAACCCAACTTGTATTTTGTCTGCATGGCTCCTTTAAGCAGTGGGCGTTGGCAGTAGGTTTGTTGAGCTTGCGTTACGTCACTTCTGGTTGTTTGCTTTTAGCCAGTCAGGGTTCACCAAAAGGGACACTTTTGAAAAGGACGCAAAAGGGACAAAACGCGAGAATACCGCTCCAGATGATGCACGATGTGGGCATCCTCCATGAAGACCACTACCCACTAATTGCTAGATTTCGAAAGGTGGAGATTCAAATTCTGAGCGTACATGCACACATTTTAGAAAAAAAAATCAAATTAAATGTGGATAATGGAGCTGAAGGATCGTTGTCTGAAGAATGTAGAAAAAAACCACTCCAGGTTTTGTTGGCTTTTTTTGCTGGAATGGGCTAGTTAACGTGTGGTTTGCCTACCAATTGTTAGTGTGTCAGAGCTGCCTCATGTCACAAGGCTTTAATAGGGAATGGTAAAGTCAAATTATGTCCATTTCAATGGCTTATTAACTGCACACAATCTACAATGCAATTGTACCTCCCTTTCCAAATAGCATTAATTCAGTTTACATCGAGTACAAATTCCTGTGCACTAGAAGCTTAATTCCTTGCTGATCAAAACTGTGGCAAGGTGAACTGCTCCATTCCTCAAATAAAGTGAAGTTGCACATCTTCCTGGCCTACTTAAATGATGTGGAGCACACAAAGCAAAGCTGGGGTTTTATAAACCTTTCAGATGCTAAGTACACAACTGTGTACAGTCCTGCAGTTTTTTACAAAGAATATCAAAACTGAACAATGCATAACACAAAATATATACGTATGTAGAAATATTAAGCACTACTTAACGCTCCCGACCTCTGTTGAAACTATAACTAGATAAGATAGATAAGATAAGATAAAACTTTATTTCCGACAAGCGGGGGGCTCGGAAAAAAGTGAAATTAATTCACTTGACAAAGTCCGAGCCCCGGTTACAGACAGCAACAGTGCCTTTTTTTCTATGTACACAGTTCTGTACGACTAAAAAAACTAAGATTGGATCTTTTTTGGTGATATAGAGCATAGAGACAAAAACAAATTTTGTTGGCAGAAATAGTGAGCGGCATTTGAAAGGGTTAACATGGTTTAGCATTACCGGAGCACTGCTGAAAGTAGTTGTGCATGCATGGCATCACCAGCGTGCATCTTCTACACTCCCCAGCGACGCATGCAGTTGTCACTCAAGTAGAGGCATCATGCTGCTGCTCTCTCATTTCGGTCGTCGGCACATCACTGAGCCTTGTCAGGAAACGGACACTGCTCAAGAGGGTCAGTGTCGCAAAAATGGCCTGCCATGACCCTACTCTTCATGCCACTTTCAATGCGAGAAGATAGTAATGACTTGCCATGTACGAGATCTTTTTTTTTTTTTTTGGAACAAGGTATACTGTACACTGCAGTTCGTAGTTAACACTGGTGCAGTAGAACAGAAAATCTGTAAATAAGTTCATAAATAAGTGTGCCACAGCTCTGAACAGGGTTTTATTGACGACCTGGTAGAAAAGGCATCCACTTTCCACAACTACGGGTAGGCACGTCCGCGTCCAAAGCCACCTCTCTGCAACAAAGGCAGCAGCGTTTTAAGTGCAGGGACAATAAGGAGTGTGGTTCCGCACACTGGTAGGTGCACAAGAGGCACAAAGTTAGGCATGCTTACGAAGTCAAAGTTGCTGTCGGCACCAGGTCCCACATCACTCTTTTTGTCGTAGCCTGAGCACACACAAGAGACATCATGCTCAGTTGAAAAACCTTACCCAAACGCGGCTCAAACATTACAGTGAGTGCATGGCACGTCTATATGCTTGCATACCCGTCATCCTCCTGTAGTCGCGGTCATCCGGGGGCCTGCATGGCATGTCTTGCGGCACTGAAACAGCAACACAGTGCTCCGTGAATTACACCGCTTACAGGACAAACTCAAACTGCACCCTATGAGACTCCGGCCAATGTGCCTCATCTGGTGGATTTAGATGGAGTGTATAAAAGGATAGCTGTGGCCATTTGGTTTCTACCAACATGTGAATGCCCTGAAGGCAAGTTTCAGTTTGTAGGCATCTCTGCATTTTAGGTTTTCTTTTCTTTAGTGAAATGCGCCTGTCACAGCATGAATGAACAAGCTGTTCATACGTTTTGAAGCCACAGGCGCCCTGGGTTTACCATGAGTTTGCACTAGTTCTAACAGTTCTGGAACTGTTGTTAGCACAGATGTACCCACTAGTTTATCACGCGGCACTATGTATCCACTAGTTTGCAGAAGCCACATGCATGGTGGTCACTCACGCCTGGGCAGGCGGCGGCTGATGGTTTCCTGGCGAGGCTGCTTCTTGAGCGTGGTGGGCACAATCTCCGGCGGCAGGTGCAGGTAGTCGCGCAGGTACTGGATGCCCTCGTTTGTCAGGTACCAGTAGTAGTGGCGCCAGGCAAACTGCTCCTTGACATAGCCGCGTGACTTGAGAGACTGCAGGGCCTTGATCACCTGCAAGTTGGGGATCGTATCCAGCTCGGGGTGCTTGGCTGCGTGGAAGTCCTTCTTGGCCACCATGACACCCTCCTGCACAAAACGGGGCCACAGCAGATGCGTGAAGCACTCAGAAACTGCCAGAGCCCTACGGCACCAGCAACATTTTTCGCTGTGGTTTTTTTTTTACGAAACCATAAAAGCGGACCAAAACCAAGTCTGCACGAGTAACCCTGTGCAATCGGATCACGCAGTGAGAATGAACCTACTGTCAGTTCACTAAACAGCTAAGTGTATTTATCTGCCACACACCACAGCAATTTGCAGCATTACTGTAGGAAGGAGATGGAATTTAAAAAAAAAAAAACAGTGCCTTTTTTTTCTGGTAGTTGAAGCTGACAGATCGTGCAACGCATAAAAGAGACCAGAAATAAACATGGGGCATTACGATAGCGCGCAAAATGTAAACATGGCTTGTACATGACACCACCACCACCCTTTTTGGTGCATCGTCGCTCTCGGCCTTTTCGGCGTTGCTCGAGATAAGAGCGGCAGATAAGTTCACAGCCTTCCGCCGTGCACCAACACGGCAGCTATGACGTACGTGCAAGCTTATCTATAATGAGCAATGCATGATACACCTCCCCTGAGGGTGGGAAAAACAAGCCGCGGCCTTGTAGTTCGGGATCGACTAGGCAATGCTCGTACATGACGAATTAACTGCAAAAAACAAAAACAAAAAACGAATTACAGTCGGCGGTATGCGGTGGCAAATGCAACGTTCGGGGTGCCATTCGGCCGGTCGTTAGGGGTCTTGCGGCGTTAAAGGTTTTAGCGCCGATTGTCAAACTTTTCATCGAGTCCACAGTGCGGGAAAGCGGCACCGTCGGTGTACTGCTTTGCGGAGGAAAGAACACTGCCAAAGAGATTAACGTCTAACTACGTCTAACTCACGAATTAGTGCGGAATAAATACCCGCGTCAGGGGCCTCGGCACTTTAAAAAAGGACATTACGCTACAATGCCGCAACACTTTTTTCCGAGCCACAACACGGCACGTTTGTTGCTCGTTGTCTGCCTCCTTGCCGCTAGCAGGTGATATTTTTAGGCATTTACAGCGAAGATGAAACTTCCTAGCCACTCTTGCCAGGCGCAACCTTACGATAAAGAAGCAGGCAAAAAGCTAATCGCAGTCGGCTCAGTCAACACCAGTGACCTTCAAATTTCAGATCTCACCTTGAAGAGGTATTCGTAGATGGCAACCCGATTCTTCTTCGGCATCAGCATTTTGAGCCTGGGAACAGAACGAAGGTAATTCTATCAAACAAAGCCTATCTGGCGCCCGCAAACTGTCGCGGACACAAAGCGACGCACGCTGGCCCATACTTAAGCCTAACCGTTCATACCTTCGTGGAGGAAAAATCGATGTCGGGAATACAACAGGAAAATGAATACCACTAAATACGCAAATACTAGAATAAGCCCTAAAGCTTATTTGCTGTTCTCCACGCGGCAATTTTCGTTAACGACCTTGATTATTTGGATTGATTTCTCACCACTAAAACGTAAGATCTCGCGCCAAACGCAATGACCAGCAAACGGAACCGGCAGGAGAATGACGACAGCGTGCGTATGTTGCCAGTACAATAGATTTCTAGTTTCGGATTTCTGTCATTTCTCTTTTGTCTATCCTAATTGCACATACACGAGTAGAGAATCAGCCGAGAAGCCAGACTGAACGGCTGAAAGGCACATTTAATAATTTTCAAAAGACAGGCAAAACGAAACAATTTTAAGAGTAACTATGGGCTAAAATTACGCTCATCTTCCCGCGAGAGAACCGTGATGTGATGCGACGCATCGGGGGGTTCAATTGGTCGTAACGTTGCCTTGAGCGTTTGCGCTGGCGCTGGTATTGGATTGTGTCAGCCGACTCGCTGAAGGTACCGTCGCTTCCATCACGTCTTCATCGGAAGAATCAAGTCAAGCACGGAGTCGTCAAGCAAAGTCACGCGGAGTCGAACGAGAGCGAGCGCTGACTGAACCGCAGCAGCGCGCTACCCGCTTTATATTCACAGCGCCTGAAGGAGAGAAGGCAGCGGAGGAGAGTCGCGCATGCGCGCACTTGCGCGCCGGAGCAGACGCGAGCGGAGCGAAGCGCGCGCGCGCAGCTGTTGTTTATGATAATGAGACGGAGTGAGAGTGTTGCGCCAGCTGTAGTAGAGAAGAACGGGGAAGAATTGCACATGCGCAGGTGGTGTGCGGACGCCGACGACGCAGGAGGGACATACCCCAGAGCAAGAGATGCGTCGCATCTAATAATGTGGCAGGGCGAAGGGCGAAGGGCGAAGGGACATACCCCAGAGCAAGAGATGCGTCGCATCTAATAATGTGGCAGGGCGAAGGCAAAGCGGACCTGTTATTTAACTAAGTAAGGGGAACATGAGTGTCATCGTTTTGTCATTCTTAACTGCTCCGGAGAAACTCGGTATTCTTTTTAACAGCTATTTAAGCTTGGGCTCTCGCCGTGCCGAAAGTTAACAGAAAACCCCGCTCCAGCGCGTGCGAGATCAAAGCAAGCATAAAAAGAACAGAGCCTCCGCTCGTGCCATTCCAGGCAGAACAAGAATAAAATGATAAAGACGAAGCCGCGCGCTAAAAAAATCCGCTAGGCGAAGGGAAGAGGGGGAAGGCTAAGGCGAGAGAGAGGGAAGCGACAGCTGAGAGACGTGTGGCGAAGAGGGGGGGGGGGGGGGGAGGAGTGACAGGCAACGAATGACGCATGGGGAGTGGTTGGGGGGTAGCGTGGGGAAAGGAACAGCTTTGTATGAGCTTTTCCTCCGTGTATGAGGAATTGCTGCGTATTCCTCATGGGTTTCCGCATGAGTTTCAGTCAGGAAGCAGGCGACATTGTTCTTTTAGCTGATAACCAGAGCGATATGCAACGGCTCGTAATATTAGTGACCAGGAAGCCACAGACCTCGGGTTAAGTTTTAGCACTGAAAAATGTAGAATAATGGTTTTGATGACACCAGCACTGACTCGGTGTCAATTTAGTATGGCGAAATACCCACAGTCAAGGAATATAAATATTTGGGGGTGTGGATAAACGAAGGGGACAACCACTTAGCAACTCACGAGGAGCAACTTAAGAATAAAGGAAAGAGCAACGCAGCTATAATGAAACATAGAGCTCTGGGGGGGTATAACAAATATCAAGTAGGGAGAGGAATGTGGAAATGAGTAATAGTTACGGGCCTCACATTTGCGAATGCAGTACTCTTCTTAAAATCAGACGCTCTTTCATGCCTTGAAGTGAACCAGAGAACGGTAGGCTGTTGGGCCTTAGGAGCGCATGGTAAAACAATTAACGAAGCAGTGCAGGGAGATATGGGCTGGGCGTTGTTTTAAGTTCGTAAAGTTCAGAGTAAAATATGTCTTGGGAGGAGGTTGAGAGCAATAGATCAACGTAGATGGACAGCTGAAGTTTTTAGGTACCTATACATGAAAAGCGTGCTAGCGATGAAATACGGAAAGAACAGTAGAGAATCAAAGACAGCCAAGGTAACCAAAAAAGGAGCAAGGCAGATAGGAAAGAATAAATGGAGAGAAAAAAGGGAAGCTAAAACGTCTTTAGAGATGTACAGGGCAGAAAAATTGGACATCAGAAAGGAAAATTTCTGCGATAATTCCAAGGGCAGTGCTTTGCTTTTTGAGGCTAGAGCAGGTTTCTTGAGAACTAAGAGCTTCGTGGGGAAGTATACAGAAAATGATAGGGTATACGTGATCTGCGGAGACGAAACAGAAACTATGCGGCACATAGTTTTATAATCTGAGTGTATCTATCCAAGTCTTCAAAAGGGAAATATTCGGCTTCCGGAAGCCCTAGAATTTAAGGGTTGAACAGAGGGAGTTAACGTCAAGGCTGTCGAGGCAACTAAAAGAAGATTAGAATGCTGGTGGGCGAAAAGCAGAGGCGGGAATAATGCGTAGGACAGCTACCACCTGTAACATAAAAAAAAAGTATATTATGCCTGCCCTCAGAGAAGTGCTACTGTTAAACAAAGAGTATAAAACAGATTATAGCTTTTTCTCTTGATAAGATGACACGCCATCACACCGATTCGAAGGGGATATCACTAGCAATCAATCAGTCAATCAATCAAGCGCGCGGCGCGGCACAGCTGCTGTGGAAAGGAGGCGCGTCGTATGGGATTGGCTGAGCCTGGTGATGACGTAAGCTCTGAGGTGCAGTGCTCCCCTGGAAGAGAAGCGATGTGTGCCGTCTACCGTTGATGTGGCTGTTTCATCAGTCTTCGCGACGTTAAGTCTGTGATGCTGACTCTCTTTTTTCTTTGGAGAGGGGGGTGGGGGGGGGGGGGCTGGTAGAATTTATATTTTGACACAGACCTAGGCTGCCTACGAAACTGCTCCGAACTATCGTGGACTGGTAAATAAAAGACCGATGGGGCAGTACTTGTGGAGAGAGAGGGGAGAGGGAGAGAGATTGATTTTTGAGCAGGAGGTTGTTTTTGGGGCCTCTAGCCTGTGAGAGGCATCCTTAGTCCGAAATGCCTTGAGGAGGTTGTTGTTGGGACCTCCAACCTCTGAGAGGCATCCTTAGTCCGAAATGCCTTGAGGCTGGCTGTCTTTCCGGGCCCACTCCACCAGCGCTCGGAGCCTATCTATGCACTGGCCTTCCTGCAGCCGTGGTGCATGGAGGTGCACAGGGGGTCGCCGGCGTCGCTGCCAGAACCACCAGAACCGACTGGAGCCACCAGTTGGACGTCTGCTTAGGATCCGGCCGAGAAGGTGACGCGGCTGGCGCACCGCGTGACGCTGGGCCGTGGGAGCTTGCTGCAGGGACCCGCTGCACGCGCTGTTCTTCGCGCGCGCAGGCTCGCGCCAGTGGAGACGGCGCTGCCGCGCTGCGGGACACCCTCGCTGAGGAGGCGGCCGCCAAATGGTTCAACTGGACCGCTGTCTTCTTCGTGGGACGGCGCACTGCTGCTCGACGCCTGGCTCAACCTGGAGGTGGATGTTATGGGGGATCTAATAAAATGCTTTCTTTGTTGGGCGATGACTTTTGGCTTCATGTTGGTTCATGGCTTCAACAAAATTAAGAGCGCAAAGGACCTCTACAAGTTTATACAGAATGTTGCCTCGATGATTGGAGTAGACGTAGCTCCATAGCTGTTGGGTCGCGTTGAAGTCTCCGGTGATGAGAAGAGGGTTAGCAGCCGCTTTGGAGGCAACCTGCTCCATAACCTGTTTGAGGGTCGCTTGAGGACATCTTGGCCGGCAGTAGATATTCAGATGGAATAGAGGTCGTCTTTTCCGCTTGGGGCCTCTTGGTATAATTTCAAGCAGGATACCAATCGGTTCTGCTTGTTGGAGAGGGGGCTGTAAGTTTTTTGTATACGAGCGTATGGAGGCTCATGCCCACGTCGGTGCTGTATGTGGTGCAACCTGGGAGGTGCGCCCTTGTGTTTGTTTCTTGTATTGCTACAATGTCAGGAGGGTCGGTGGATGAGGCAATACTTTGTGCAAGGGAACCGTACTTGAGTTTGAACCCACGACAATTCCATTGCCTAATTGTAGTCGTCGGGTTGTCCGGGCGGCGAGTGTTACATTGCTGAAGTTGGAAAGCCATCTTGGTTACCGTCATTGTAAGGAGGTAGATCTTGTAACATGTAGGGCACTGGATCCTCGGTGGGGACGACTGCTGTCTTCTTGGTGCTTTTGCGCTGCTTAGCCTCGAGTGCAGCTAGCCTTGCCTCTATTGTAACCCATTGATCGGCAACTTCGCCGAAAACTGCTGCTGCTGACTATTAGCCTGTGTAGCAAATTGCCCTTGCTCGAAACGCACGATTTCGTTAGATAGGAATTCAAGGTGTTAACAGCTATTCCCAACTTTACCACCTTTGGGTGGCAAGAATAAAACATTAACAAAGGCTGTCTCGACCTTGGCGAGCAAGTCCAACACACGTGCTTGTCCTGTAATAAGAGTGACAGATCACAAGACTTTGGACGTCGAGAGGCAGTGACGCTCAAATAGAAAGTACCCTGCAGAGAGGAGCCCAAATTGTCATTGATGAGGCAAGAATGGCAGGTTTAGAATGCTCCCCAGCTAAATCAGAAGTTCTCGTGCTCCCAGCCAAGCGAGTCTCCCAGCCACCCTCAAACGTAACAATCCGTATTGGCGAAACGGATGTACCGAATGTACCCAGCATAAAGATATTGGGGTTAATTATTCAGAGCAATCGTGCTAACACTCGCTTCATGGCGCAACTCACGACTCAAGTGAACCAAACAATTGGACTATTACGGCGTGTAGCAGCCCGGAATAAAGGACTCAAAGAAGCTGAAAGAATCCGACTGATCCAAACATTTGTAATCAGCCGTATTACCTACTCGCTACCATACCTTAACCCATCCCCGATCGAACTGAACAAGGTAAATTGCCTCATTCGTAAAGTCTATAAGACAGTCTTACAAATACCCCATAGCACTTCCACTGCCAGGTTGGAACAGTTGGGCGTCTACAATACAGCCGAGGAACTAATAGAGGCCCACAGGCTCAATCAGCTATCGCGACTGTCGACATCCCCTACCGGCCAACAAATCATGCACAGACTGAATCTGCGAGCCCCGCTAACTGCCGATACCGGAGTCCCCATCCCCCATGAAATTCACGCACAACTTCTCATTCGCCCTCTCCCGCGAAACATGCACCCGATACACAACCAAAAGCGCAGGGAACAACTAGTCCGAACTCTAACCGAGAAATACCCAATAAACCCAAGCACGGTATACGTGGGCGCGGCCGAATACAGACATCACGACGCTTATGCTGTGACGGCTCTGTATGACCCCAACACCCCACCCATCAATTCCCTTACTGTATGCACCCGAAATCCTGCAACGGCAGAAGAGGCGGCTATTGCGCTGGCACTAGCTCACCGGCCTACCCCTGCAATCATAATTTCAGATTCGAAAACGGCCATCAAAAACTTCGCCAAAGGGACTATTTCCCCTCAGGCACTCAAAATTCTCGTACAAAATCCTCCTAACACCGAAGTGGAATTGATCTGGACTCCTGCCCATACAGGGTTGGGGGGTAACGAGGCGGTCAACCAAGCAGCTCGAGAGCTCACGACCCGAGCAGGACCAAGCCTCGTCCCCTTACATGGAGCCCGATCAGCCCGAGACAGTTTACTAAGCTATCAAGAAATCACCGCACACTACCGCCTCTCCCGCCGAATGTATCCGCCCGCACATCGGGATCTTACTAATGCCGAAGAACGTCTGTGGCGCCTACTACAGACGAACACGCTGCCATGTCGCTCCATACTGCACCATATTCATCCGCATTTATATCTGTCACCTAATTGCCCTGCCTGTGGTGTTAAGGACACAGTCGCCCATCTCATATGGGCATGCTCTGAAGACCCCTTTCCCTTGATCCCCCCAAAAGAGCTCTGGGAGAAGGCGCTGGGCAGCTCAGACTTGCAGACCCAGAAGAGTCTCGCGGAAAGAGCTGCCGTGGTCACCGGCAGGCTGCGGCTGTCGGTCACCGAACGCACTTAACCGGGCTTTTGAATAAAGCATTCTCTCTCTCTCTCTCTCTCTCTCTCTCTCTCTCTCTCTCTCTCTCTCTCTCTCTCTCTCTCTCTCTCTCTCTCTCTCTCTCTCTCTCTCACACACACACACACAAGACTGAATAACACCATCCTTGGGAACTTCGGTGGTGGAGACCAACCTGCGTCATTTCGCTAAATAGCGAAGCTATTTAGCGAATCGTTATTTTGCGTGTCCGCAGTTAAAAATAGCAAGAAAATGCCCAGCGCACGTGAGCGCGTACCTCGCTGCGACTGCCCGGCAGTTAAGAAACAAGAAAATGTCGAGCGCTCGTGTGTGCGTGCCTCGCGGCGACCGCCCAGCGTCCCCAGTGCATATGTTTGTCAAGCCAAGCATGCCAGCTTAGGGTGATTGGCTAAGATTGGCCAAAAAAAAAAAAGGAACTCCATCGCTCGCCGTAATCGTGGCACCCTTGCTCGGTTCGAGAAAGGCTCGAGCGTTCGCCGTAATCGTGACAACACTTGCTCGGAACGAGAGAGATACGTCATAGCGTACAACCCTACAAGGTAATGTACAATGATTATCACTTCCAGAAAAATGAGGAAAATCACACTTAACTGGAGCAAGGGTCATTTCGGAAGCGAAGAAGAAGCAAATCAGCTGCAATCGGGGACTTAACCAGTCGTGATAGTCGGGAAGGTTGCGTACAGTTTCGCTACCTTCAAGTCTTGCGCGGTAGTGTGAGCTTCCTTCCTTTTTTCGCTTAAAGTTACTGTCACGAAGAACCAAGAGGTAATCATCAATATACCTAAAAGCTTTAACAAAAAAAAAATTCCGTTTTTTTTTTTTTTTTTTTGAGAACGATGTTCATGGCACTCAGAAACATTTTACTCGCGGCAGGAGCCAATTGAGCGGGAACCAAGGCAGACCCCGATTTCTGAATGTAAGCACTTTCGCCCCAGGGTACGATGGTAGACTTCAGATAAACGCTCAGAAGTTCCAAGAAACTTGGAAGGGAACTTTCACACCTTTTTTACACAAATACGCGCGCACACAGGAAATTTCAGAAGCCTTCTTGTTAAAAAAGAATTGGGATACGAGCATTAGTTACCCCTCTTTGTGCTTGCTGGAGTGTGAAGTTGGTTATCTGGACAGCACTTGAGCTTCAGTTTTCTTTGTGGGGGTGAGTGCATTGGGCGCATTGTATATGTCACGGCTGTGGTTAGTGCGCAGGCACTTCTTTATATGTTTTTCCAGCTTTCAATAAAACTTTCGTTGTTAGTAAGCGCTCCTGTTGTGTCATTGTCTCGCCCCGTTAAGTTTGCGCTGTTCCATGATAATGAATGTATACCACCTAGCCCAGTTATTTACCTTTTTGCAATTTATCAACAGTGCGTCCGTGAATCGAATACAGATAGTAAAAGCTGACTGGGAATTGAATATTTTCAAATCGTACGATCTTTGCTTTCGTGTGCAGAGATTCTAAAACATGGCTAGGTAAAAAGAAACAGCTTAGTCAGAACTAGACACACCTGTGTTGAGGCACTAGGGCTTGACGTGTAAAAAACTAAATGTAACAGATAAACACATGGCAAGCAGTGAAACAAGAGTGTTGCATTCGTTGCCATGGAGAAATGTGGGTTCCTCAAAATGGTGTGAATGCAGTAAGTATATTAGGGTATCATTAAAATGACTGGCGGCAGTCGCTCCAGTCATTGAAAGGAAGCTGGGCATGCTAGTTGTTGGTAAGACCTTACCAACAAACCAACAATTACTTGCTTTCTCACTCATGCCATAAATTTCACAAGACTCTTATTTTTGGGTTATAAATTTTACTCTCATAGCTTTGCATTTGAGCTAACGTACACCACAGCTGGCAAACATTTGTCTGGTGCAAGGCTTCTAAAGCAGGCTTTTTGCATGGGTTTGATGTCATGTGAAAAAAACCAACTTGTAAGGTCGCGGCGTGCAGTGAAGCTTGAAAGTTTCAGAGCAAACATTTGCGTCAGAGCAAATATTTGCGTCAGAGCAAACATTTTCTGCTCTGTTATTGGTAAATTTCAAATATTTAAAACAGTGCTGTAAATCGAACACTAAAAACTATTTGCGAAGTATTCGATGTTTCGAATGTTTGCATACCTCCAAATATACTTTCTGGTAACTTCGGTATAAGTGTGTAATAAATTTACAAAATTACTTGAGTAATAAAAGTTAAGAATCCTTTAGGGTGTTCATTATGCAGGTGCGACGTGTTTATTTGAAGTTGTTGATACGCGTTGGTTGAAGTTGATTGGATGGTTAACGTCCCTGTCTTTCCTGTACTATTTCCCTTCACCCTGTGGGGAATAGTGGGTTCCCTGTGGGGGGTTCCCTTCACCCCACTCCCACCTTTCCCAAGTCGAAGCGACCACACTCCACAGGTTCTAGAACAACTCGTACCCTCACTCAACCCTCCTTCCCCATAGCTATAGCTGCAGGTTGCAGGTGCAGGTGCAGGTGCAGGTTGCAGATGTATAGCTATAGCAAAGGTTGCAGGTGCTGCAACAATGCGTGGGGTATACCCCACCCATTGTTGAAGCACTTGCAACCTTTCCCCCCGGCCCTGAACCCTGTCCCATCCCTCTAGGTCCCATGGGTCTGCACTCTGTCCCATCCCTGAATGCCAACAATCCCCATTCCTTGCACCCAATTCTTGTCCCACGTGCCAGCAGCGGGTGGACCGGCTGTCCAGCTCGGACATCTGAACCCAGCTCATGGCGAGAGATAGGGCATCCTAGACTAGCGGACTCCCCACACAGGGCCGGTGCTCTCACCATCCCGCCCCAATGACCTCGCAATTAAATATGTTTATTCTCTCTGTCTTTCCATACCAAGGTTCGACACAAACTCTCGTAACTTATTCCTACTTCGCACAAACAGCCTGTTGCCAGGATGTACTGAAATCCACATGATCCGTTGTTCGTATTTTAACGTATCTTGATAGTGCATTCACCCGCACGCCAATGGATTTGCATAAAATATGTTTGCTGTACATAGCACTGGCGTACGCAGGGGGGGGGGGGGGGGGGCGAGGGGGACCCTTAAGAAATTTTCGGCATGGGGGTGATTTTAAAGGCTTGCTCCCGTTATATAAACGCTAATTATAAACGCTGCTCATCGTGCGAACCTTCGTGGAGTGTGCGAGACGCCTCTCTTTAACGAGACGCCAAACGCCGGATTACCAGAGGGGGCCCCAGGCGTCCTCCTGACGCTTCAGCCTCGGTAAGGTGGCTAGAAGAATGGCTTCAGTGCCAACATGACGTCCACCTGTGTAAGATGGAAAGCTGCACTCTCTGTGTGAGTGTGTGGGCGTCAATCTCAGTGTCATGTGGTTTTCTGTTTGGTGCGTTTCTGAACACAACGGAGAAAAAGAATGAAAGGGGACGGGCCCAATTTTCTTTGTTAATCTATCGTGCGAAGGAGCGCACTGCTTAATTCAGTCAGTCTCAAACTATGTAAATATCTGTACATAATGTCTCTTTCTTCGATCTATTCGGCCTCAATGGTTGCCCCAACTCAGAACCTACGGGCGCACACGCTAGCAGATCCGCAACACCGGCAACACGACCTTGCCGAGAAGCCGCTACCAGGAAGATCGTAACAAAGCCAGCGGTAGCTGTGGTAGCACGGCTAGCGCGTCAGCCAAAATAACATTTCTCGATGTGTGGTTGGGGCGGAGCCCGGAGGCAAAAAGATCGGCTCCTGAAGCGGAAAAGGCAGCTGCTGACAAGGAAAAGCTATCGGAAGTGTTGAGAAGCAGCGGTAAAACATCAGTGGATCACCGCGAACTGGTGGGTCCAGAAAAACAGCATGTGTCCGGTAGGCTTTTTTGTCTTTATCTCTTATTTTGTCTTCGCGAAGGGGAGAGAATTTTTTATACTCTCCTGCCGCGTGCATTGCAAACTGCCAATCAGAACTATTATTTATTGTGTCCGTCGGTGAAACCTTTGATTTCTTAGATTTCTTTTCGTTTAGATTTCTTTTCGTTCAATGGTGGCTGGGTTTCGTGACCAAGCACATGAGAATTTTACGAAAGAGCGCATAACGCAAAGTAAGAGACTGTCGATCTGCTTCTTGAAGAGCTTTTTTTTTTATCTCGTTCGACCACAAACTCTAACTGGTAGTATTTTTCTTTGAGTTACTTGTTTTTCAATAACCGAAGCTTTCAATTTCGTAGGGTTTTGAACTTCGTCTAGAATGCCTCTGCGCAGAGCTATTCAACGCTTTATTTTGTAGCATTTCGCCCAAATCGATCGATACAGCACGTTCCTCTTTTCGGGAGGAAATTGGTGTTAGGCAAAATAAATTATATGAGCGTTATGTACCCGCATGATGCAGCCCCTTTCCTGCATACTGACACTCCACTTGCGTTAGTTCCACGGTCTCACCGACGTTAGATCCATTTTTTGCCGGCTTAATGTTCCTCCTTCACTCTCTCCTCTCGAGACCCACTTGCTTACAAGCCATTTTGCATGCTTCACTCCAACAAAGCTTTGCCTTGGACTCCGACTCGCAAACAGCTTAGTAATTAGATTGAAATATTTCTGAGCATTTTTCACTAGAGCAACTCTACTCAACCTCTAATGGAATTGCGTAATGGGTGCTTTTTTTTATAATGAGTAATTTGGTTCGTGGCAAGAAAGATGCCATAATAATAAAAAAAGAATCATGTAGATATCGCTCCGTGGGTAAACCAATGTTTCAGCGAAGCTGTTATCTGTGTTTGCGATGATCATTGCTGCTTTTGACTCCGTGTATTCAAGTCGTTCTTGTGCAATGCAGCACTAGTGATGTTTCGGCGCAGTCCAGTACCACGATTGTTCACTGCCGCATTGTTTAAACATTTTTCCATTTCGGTATTACGACCCAGTACGGACTCGACTTAAAAGCTATCCTTTGCGACAAATCCAATCTGTTCCGCTTTATGTTAACGAGTGGAATTGATGATGATATTGGCTGTGTGTGTCATCAACAAAAGATTGCCTGTCATTTATCTTCCGTCACAAGCAATGCGTGGAGGCTCTTCGACTTCGACGTCTGCTTCTATCATGATAAGGCAATTTCAATGCCACTGCGTGGACACAGATAAAGAGAACCGGAGGGTTTGTAGAGGGTGGCTACGATGTCCCGAGAAGTGTGTTTTAATAACGATATAATTTTTAAATTTCAAGTTTCCAAATTTTTGTTTGTTATTATTTTTTGTGGGACCGCACCCCCCGAGTGGTACATACCACTGGTACATACCGCCAGCGTATCAGCGTGCTTTGTTGGTGCACAGAGGAAGCCTGAGTCCACAACTGTCCCCTATGGGCTATAAAGGACCAAGCTTGTCTGGTGCACTGAATAAAATACCCGTGCACACGCTGGCATGCCTTGCACTTCTCTTGGTATACTGTCACGCTCGAAACTGTACAGCGTTAAACTAGTCGCGACCAATCCCCAAGTGGGGTATGCGTCAAGTGGTGGTGGAGCAGAAGAGGAAGTGGACGACGAACCGCACTCGTACTGACCGCAGGATCGGTGGCCACCTCCTTCAACGCTCTTATTCCTATTTACGGCTGCAATTAAACCCTTTGCACCGCAACAATACGATGCGACATGCTATGTAGGTATGGAAGGACGGCAGTTTTCTGGCACGACTTCAGTCTGCTTCCAAAACAATCACGCTGAAAGGACATTGACACTGAAGGACAGACCTGCAAATTACAGTGCTCAGAAAGCAGGTATACCACTCGCGCAGCAGCAGCGGTGGTATAGTAATGAGGAAAATACCAAACAGGTGGGGTACTCCGCCGTATACTTTTTTTTTTGCACCCTGACTTCTCACATCACAGCGGGTTAGTGACAAAACATTACTGTGTAGCTCATTTTAGGAAAAAAAAAACAGTACGGCAGGAGCCTGTTAAATTATAAAAAAAAACATGCAAATGTACAAGCAAAAAAACTGTGGTTGATTTCTCCGTCATAGGAATCGCTAAAACACGAAAGTGAAATGTGCAGCAAAATCTGAAGCTGAGCATGATTTGCGGGATGGCGGCGGTCTTGTGGGTCTGCTTGGTGAGCGACGTCCTGCTGGCGGGTCGCTTCGGCAAAAGTGTATTGAGTCATTTCCGTGAAGGATATGACGTCAACGAAATCTTGGTGTATACCGGCATAAAACACTTGTGTTAAAATATAAAACCCGAAAACTAACAACCCTAAGTATAACGTACTGTTTAGTACTAAAGGTTGCTTTCCCGCAAGAAGACCCTGTGTACAAGGGTGCACCCTTTACAGGCCTCTTGCTGCGTTGTTCTGGCATCATTTCCGTGACGGAAATGGCGTCAGTGAAATCTTTGTGTATCCGGGAATAAAACAATTTCGGGGTAAAAAAAAAATCTTCAAAGTGATTACCACTACAGATACTCTGACAGAGACACGAGACTTACAACAAAGCTGTATACCTCTACCCCCAACGGTTTCACCTCCGTGGGCAAAAACTCCAAGGCGCCAAGACTACACTTATACATCGCATGCTTCGCCCCACCCCAGGTTTCACGCTACGGCTTCATCTCCGTGGGCAAAAGTTCCAAGGCGCCAAGAATACCCTTATACACTGCATGCTTCGCCATTCCTCAGATTTCGCGTTAGTGTATTTGGCCGGAAAATTTTGTTGTTGTGTTTATCCAATTAAACTTCCCGGAGACTTTAATTTCGCAATACATATAGGAACTGGGGACTAAATTGTTTTTCTTTCACTTCACCCGTGATCTTTAATCATCATTGTCAGGGGAAGTTGGCTTTCGTGCAGGGTGTATGGCATACAACGGCATCAGCGAGAACACTAAAGCTTCGCTTTAAAAGAAACAATACCATAGTGATGCAAGGAGACAGAAGAGGGGAAAAATCGCGCACGTGTGCAAGTAAGCCTGGATAGCTGAGAATACTTCGTCTTGTGTCGATATCGGCGGGAAGCGCGTCGAAGCTGAACCGTTCCAGTGATCGGCCCGGAGAGTGCAGAGGAGGAACCTGTCTTCGAATAAAAGAGAGAGAAATTCCCAGGCTTAGAAAAGACAAAGAAAAGGCCACTGACAGGCTATCCATTCTTTTTAATACTTCCCTCCGCAGCAGGAACAAAATTGATTGCTCCTCCCTCACTGTTTTATATTTACCGCCAACGACCCCGAGCCCCCGTGCGGTAAGTAGAGAAGCGTTTACCAGTTGGTTGGACGCAAGTGATAAATCTGCCGATCACTTTCAACCAGCCCACGCTCTGGCGTTTCTCAGCTGGGTGGGTTTAAGATTGAGCGTCTTGTGTTTCAAGCGCTGGGCCACCACTGGCGACCCGCAGGTGTCGATTTCTCGATCCTTAACGGACTCCACCGCTTGAACCGATCCTCAGTTGCGTCCCTTTTACCCTCGTTTCTATTCCGCATCTTTAAAGCATAGACGTGTTCTTATATATTCCGCGGTAACGACGTTCTTGGAGAAAAGCTGGTAAAAACCGATTAGACATACACGCCATCGAAAAAAAAGAAGAATCACTGCTGCTTGTACCCCTCCTGCAGGGAAATGGTTTTAGAGGCGGCGCTCAGAGCAGCTCTTGTCGGCGGCCCTGTCCTTCCTGCGTGCGTCCGTTGTTGTCCGCATGCGTTCGTTGTCCGCAGCCACTCTCCCCCTCTCCTCTCCGATAGCGACCGCTCTCTCGCGAGGGGCATTGGATTGGCTTGGCTTGGCTTGGCTTGAATTGGATTGGATTGGATTAAAGTGGATTGTGTTGGATTGTGTTGCGTCATAGCCGCGGCACTCTCTCCGCGGTCTCCTCTCCTTCGGGCGCGCTGTGCATATAACCGGTGTGCCGCTCTCCGGCGGCCTTTCGGTCGACGGTTGCTCTCCACTTGCGTTTGAACCCCCCTCAGCGTCACATCACACCAGGGTTCCCGCGAGGGGAGGTAGGCGTACTTTTTTCCCCTTCCTTTTCTTTGCTGCGTGGCATATGAGGGCAATTTTGAGAAAGAAAGAGACAAGAAAGTAGGATAGTAAGTAAGCAGGAAGAAAGTAAGAGATAGTGAGGTCAACAAAATGTTTCCTCTGTCATAGGAATCGGTAAAACACGAAAATGAAATGTGCAGCGAAATCTGCAGCTGAGCATGATTTGCGGTTTGGCAGCTGTCTCGTGGGTGCGCTTGGCGAGCAACGTCCTGCTGGCGGGTCGCTTCGGCAAAGGTGTGCTGGCGTCATTTCCGTGACGGATATGACGTCAGGGAAATCTTGGAGTATCACGGCATAAAACACTTTGGTGTTAAAATATAATACCCGAAGGCGAACAACCCCAGTATAACGTACTCTTTGTTTCGAAAGGTTGCTGGCCCATAAAAAGACCCTGTGTGCAGGGGTGCACCATTTACAGTTCGCTTGCTTCGTTGTACTGGCGTCACTTCCGTGACGGATATGACGTCACTCAAATGCTTGTGCATCCCGGAATAAAACACTTTCGTGTTAAAAGAGTGACCGAGTGGGAAAGCGGTTTTATAGGAAAGCATGTAGTCCAGTTTCGTGCGGAAAGTTCAGTAGCGACTTGTAATTTTTGTTGTCCTGCATCCATTGGTTGTAGCCATCGTGCTTACACAACCTTCGCGACATTAGATGCGCATAGGAGCTAAAGATTCTTCAGTAATATATTTTACGTAATAACACCTCGTTAATTCGCAATAATGGACGATTAGAATTCACCGTTCCGATCCTGTCATGCCACCATGGCTGCCCTCGAGTTAAAGAAGAAAATCACCTAAAGTCCCTTTAGTTCGCCGAACGTTGTGTTTCGACACGTATTATGGCTATTGCATTTCAATGTTCTTAGCGCAATAACGTGAAAATTACGAGTTTAGCGGCAGCTTAGATCGACGACATTATGTGCTAATATTGCATCAGTAGCGAGATACTTCAAAATGATTGTACGTGATTTGTACCTTGTGGGCCTGCTCTCTACGGCATGCCAAGGAATGAGGCACACTGCGGTTGCGTGAAAGAACTCTTTACTTACATCCTCCACGCTGTCGCCCGTCCGGGCATACACACGCACACACCAAAACACTCTGCTCGTCTCGAGTCCGAGTCCTCGCGCGCGGCTCTTCTCTCACTCCCCCGCCCGCTCCTACCCGTCCACTCCTACCCGTCCACTCGCCATCCCTCGGGCACCGGCGAGGAGGGCAAGGGAAGGAAGCTCGCGATGAGGGGCTCCGGGCAACACCCTCTAGGCTAGAAGGTGCGCCAAGGCGCTCCCCACAACCTTTCCCAGTTCTGTTATTACGCCTTAGCACGGGCGATGCGTCCACATCAGTCTGTCACACGCTTAACAGGCGGCACCAAGCGCATTGTGCAGAAGTAGGTTGGTCATTTGCTAGTTGCAAAGAGCGAACTCCGACGCAAATTCAAAGTCAACTTGTTATTAATGCATGCTGTCGATGTGGCTGCAGAGTTCGAGGTTGATTGCTAGTATAGATACCAACGCTTTTTAAACGATTTACAACCCGATCGTTGACGCAAGCATGACTGCAGCGCACCACTTCGAAACGGATTTTGAGTAACTGCTTCATATCCCACGGTCGAATGTGAAGGAATGAGATTTGCCACTCCGTGTCCGCAACCATTCGGGTGTTCACAGTAGGCGTAAATGAGGAGGAGTGCGTGCTGCCGCTACACGTACGCCCTGCGCGGGTTTACGTTCCTTCTCCTTCATGAGGTCAGAACAGTCAACCGCCGTATCGCTATGTAGGTAGCTAAATAATGATTCGCAGCTGAAAAGTAAGCTGTAACTTATGAGTAAGCTGTAACTGATCTTTTTTTATGAGGCCCTATGGACCCTGACGGCAAAAGATTGAAAAATAAAGGTGCAAATAAAGAAACCTAATAACACAGCAGCCACACTATGTCCTTTTCCAGCGTTTTACAGTTCATTTAGCCCCTTATAAACAGTTGCAGTAGGAGACCCTAACACCGAGGTGGAAATTGTGCCCTCTTGTTCATTTGACCACTTGTTTCCTACTGGATCATTCTTTTTGTTTCTTCTTCTCTGTGGTAGCTTACGTTGACTGACTTGCGCCTGGCGCCTTTGGCAGGCTCTTTTCGAGAAACAAATGCGCGATAAAACAGTTCCGGGAAAAAGGCGACGAGCCCGGATGAATTTTAAGGCGACCCTCAATGGAAAGTAGGCTGGCTTCATTCAATAAAGCAGAAGGCGACCGAACGATCGGTTAGGGGGCACTATCGATCGTTCATTTCAGGCCCAATAAAATCTGATAGTGGTCGACAGGCTTCCCTTTTTTTCGCCGCGCTTACGCGGGCGACCGTTGACTGCCGAATCCGATCAATAGTCACAGCTGCCTTCCCTGGAGCGAAAAACAAAGGCGGCGGCTCTGGTCTCCCGCTGCTTTCTGCCTCCCTGCCGCGGGCGCTGCTCCTCTCGTCGTTATCCGGCTCCTGCTGTTGGACGAACTCGAACGATGAAACTTGCGACCAGTGATTTCTGTCAGTGTTTGTTTTTCCTATGATAATATTCATACGCTTGCCTCCAACTCAAAATATGCGTGCTGTATGGGGGGGTCCCTGTGCAGCATCGTCAGCATGATTAGAGCACATGCTGGCAAGCACGCTTACCGGATATCCCAGAACCCATATCTGCTCTGGACAGTGTAGGGCGTGTGGCGCTAGGGATCTTCAACACCTTCGATTTGGCAGAATGTTAAAACAAGTAAGACTGCAAGACTTTAGTTACAAGACTTCACGAGTACCGGGGTTTAGCATCAAAACGTGGTACGCGCAAGAGGAAGAGAGAAAAAACTTTATTGTCTGAGAAAATGGCCAAGGAGAATTGAAGTCTTTATGTTGGTGGCGGATAAGGGCTGAACGTCCACCCCTCCAGGACGTCTTTTTGTTGTGTTAGCTGGGCGAGCTCGTGGGGACCGTAGGCGGGTGCCTTTCAGCGACCTCTTCCGCCCTCTTGACCAGGCGTACCTGTAGGTCCGGGTCGAGGCTGCGAAGCGAGGCCTCCCACCTCTCCTCAGAAGGGATTTCGGGGAAAGGGTACTGGGGCCATGCCCACGTGATGTGGCCCAGGTTGACATGGGTGCCACATAAGGGGTACGTCGAGGTTGGGTAAAGGCTGTGGTGGATATGCGTCATGATGGCCGGATTGGGGAAGAAACGCGTTTCCAGAGCAAAGACGCAAATGTAAGCCCAACTGTTGGAACACTTCTTACGGCGCCTTAAGGAGAACGAAGGGTGCTGTGCTAGTGTGCCTGTGCTTGTCACGGCGACGGGGACCTTGTCATGACTGCATGAAGCAGTGTTCTTAACCGTACTACAGAGATTCAGCGAGGCCATAGTCAGCGTTATTTCAGCCATCCGTGGCTAACGGTTGGTGAATGAAACTATACTTATTGCTGCTACACTGTGCTGCTAGAGAGTGCTTCTAAAGCAATGCCCTTTCTCACCTAACAAAAACCCGCTTTGCATAAATAAATGCATGTTCGCAACAAACATTTTGCTCCGAGCAGCATTTCTGACAGTACCGACTTCCCAATGTCCGGTCAACCAATGTGTTTCCTTGTTTCTTTTCGTCCTTCTCAATTCATTAGATTTGCCGGATACAATAAAATACAAAAAAGATCAGTGACATTCCACTCTGTGAAGGTGGATGACCAGCGGAGCTTTGGGGAGTTACTGGTTGACCAGAAACTACCGCTCAAACTCCGCCGTCGCGCCGGGCAAGCGTTCTGCGGGATTGTAGCCACGCCGACGTCTAGCGTATACCGCCTTGCCGTTTTTGGGGTTCCCACGGGCATTGCGCTTACGCTTGGCATCGTCGTCGGCGGTCTCCTCGCGCCGCGTTCGCGCTTATATATTGCCGCCCTTTTTTTTCCCTTCATGAGTAGGCTTCACCGTGCAACAAACAATGTGGGAAAGCCAACTTACAATGTCCAAGATCACACCAGTCTTTTCAAAGTAGGCTTCACCTACAAGAGATGCATTGCCGAGAAGACGTCTTTTTCAGGCCACTATACGCCATCTTAAACCAAAATATGAAGCGCCAGAGGCGAACGCAGGTGAACAGTGAGGAGGAGGAGAGCGGCTTCTCTCTCTGCCTACACTTGCGAAAAAAAAAAAGTTTTAACTCCTCCGCTGTAAAAAAACGCATTTGGAGCCCACTCGGCGAAATGACCAAAAAGTTGCGGCTGTGAAAAAATAAACTAGTGCTAGTAACTTTCACACAGATTATCCGCTATTTCACTATCACTCGAAACAATCACTCTGGAATCAAAAAAGTTTGTTCGTTCATTTTATGGCTCTCCTCAAAAAAAGAAGCAATTGCGCTGAAGCAATTAACTATGCCCTCGAAATACTTTTTCCAGTACCGGTGCTTCTAGCGGCCACTACGGCAAACTTATCAGTCAGAAACGGAAAGATTTCGCTGTCAAAAAATTTGTGAACGGAACATCCTGAATTGATGTGGGTTCAAATACCATCAGCTGCACAGTTTTTTTTTAATCAAGATGCACGCACCCAAGTTCAAATGCAACTACTTCAAGGATTCATTCGTCGAAACTGCGTGCATTGCATGTGATGCATGTCTGTGCTGGCATTTCAAAGAAAAGTTCTCAAGCCAACAGCTGGTTCGGCAAAAAAATGTTTAAAGCATTAGATGTATGACAACCTAATGTCATGTACTACATTTGCTTCCTGCGTGCCCACCCATGTATTTACTGTAAAGAGTACACGCAAAGTACTTTGGGCGTTCTTAACGCCTGGATAAAAAATGTGTACGACCCTTTCCTCCAAGAGAAAATTTGAGCTTTATACTTCAACGGCGATCTTTTTACAGACATTTGCATATAAAGTGACCATTAGCCCCAAATTAAAATGGACACTAAAAAACACTGGCTTGGCCCATAATAATTACCGTTTTCATGAAATATGTTTTTCATTAGTTAGCTAGATGTGGTAATTAAACTTTGCGAGGTCTTCTTCGCGCGTAGAAATAAAACAGTACCCCCTTACCAAACCGTCGGGACTCGAATTAACCCGCACCGCTGCCGGAGTACGCATGCAAGAACACGCTCCAGACAGCTCGAACAACGCGGAAGCACACGGAAGGTGCGGTTTCAGCTTTAATTCACCAACGCTGTACTGGGTTGGACGTAACGCAGCAACCTACGTATTACTTTTTAACTGGCGCCCCATATCATAAAACGGACCCTGGCAATACGGTTGTAATAGGGCGTGTCTGAACTTTGTTTCCGCCTGCTGTAAGTTGTAACTTCTTTTTTTGTCTGTCGTAACTTCAACTTAATTTTCAGGTTTAGTCAGATGTAAAGTATATTTTGACTTTGGGTTACGCCAGACGGAAATCATAACATTGGGTCAAACTACTGTCGGACGTAACCTTAATTTCAAAATCGCATGCCTCGGTCCGAGTCACCTGAGTCGAACCGGGTAGGTCATTCCGGAAACGGGCTAAATGGAAAAAAGAAAGGGCCCATCTCCCCGCGAGGGGGACTCGAGTAAATGCGTCGCACATCGCCCTGTGGGTGCTGGGGCCCAAGGGTCAGGGCCGAGCCATTGTGCGACAGCTGCAGGCGGCCATGGATGCAGTCCGGGCCAAGCTGGCGGGCGTCGGCCTACAGCTGTCGGCGGCAAAGACAGACGCCATGCTGGTGCATCCAGACGCCGCCGCCCGTGCACGGACCCGGCGCCTGACCATCGATGGTGAGGAGCTCCAGTGGAAGACCAGGGTGCGGTACCTGGGACTCACCCTGGACCACCGGCTGAACTTCAGGCAGGCAGCCAAGGAGCTCCGAGGCAGGGCGCAGCTGGCCACCACGGCGGTGCACAAGATGGTGGCCCGGGACAGGGGCTGCTCACAGCGGACGGTTCTCCGGCTGTACAACGCCTCCGCTGTGGGTCTCCTCATGTATGCGCTGCCGCTGGTGAGCCTGCGGAAACCGACCTGGCGGCAGCTGGAAAGGGATCACCGCAAGGGGTTCCGCGCTTGCCTCGGCCTGCCCCAGAGCTCGTCGTGCGAGAAGACGCTGGCCGAGGCGGGGGCGTGGACCCTCGAGATGACGGCTGACCGGCGGGCGCTTGGCCAAATTGACCGGCTGCGGCGCGCCGAGGGGGGCGGCCCGCTGCTGCAGCGACTGAGGGGCCACCACCGCTCGCGCATGGGGCGCATGCTCGCGCTCTACGAAGAGGTGGTGGCCCCCGTGGATGCGCAACCTGGTGGCCCGGCTCCTGCTCTGACAGCTGAAGTGAGGCTGGACATCCCAGGTCTGCGCAGCAAGCGGCGGACGCCCCCATGCGGACAACTGCAGCTGACACGGGGCGTCGTCTGGGGCGACCTCGAAAGCCACACCCTTGTCTACACGGACGGCTCGGTGCGGCAGCAGCAGGGGTCGGCCGCAGCGGCCGCCGTGCTGGGAGAGGCCACCCGGCAGGCGCGGCTGCCCTATGCCTCATCTTCGGCCACAGCCGAGCTGGTGGGTGTCGGACTGGGCCTGGACCTGCTGCTGGAGGTGGAGGCTTTGCCCGAGCGCTGTGCCCTGCTGTGCGACTCCCGGGTGGCCCTGGCGCGTCTACGGGACGGCGACTCGCTCTCCCTGTTGGTGCGGGGCATCCGGGAGAAAGCGGCGCAGCTGGCGGACCGGGGCACTCGGCTGTGCCTTCAGTGGGTCCCCGCCCACATCGGCCTGGACGGAAACGAGCGGGCAGACGACCTGGCCGCCGGGGCTCACGCGCTGCCTCCCTCAGACATGTTGGCCCAGGCGGCAGCGGACGACGCCCGCCTGCTCATCCAGCGACACCTCCGCACCGGGCATCCAGACCCGCGGCTGCGTGTCGGAGGGGGTCTGCCGCCTGTGCGGGCATCACGCCTGCCTCGTCGACTGCGCTCGGCTGTCCTGCGCCTCCGCGTGGGGGCCGCGTGGACGTCAGAGCGGAAGCACCGACTGGGGCGGGTGGCCAGTCCCGCCTGCACTCACTGCCGAGCGCCCGTGCAGTCCCTGCCGCATGTACTGTACGAGTGCCCCAAGTTTGCGGCAGGGCGGGCGGAGCTTCTGGCCATGCTCCGAGGGGTGCGGCCGCTCGAGGAACTGCTTTGGCCCCCAGGAAATGCCAGGGAGCGGGACAAAGTGCTCGAGGCCCTGGGAACATACCTGGGGGCCTCGGGGCTCCACAATGCACTAAGCTACAACTCTACGTAACTGCCCGGGTCGCAGTGGAGTGTAGCTGTTAGGGTAGAATTCCTGTGTGTGTGTGTGTGTGGGTGGGTGTGTGTGTGTGTGTGTGTGTGTAAGTGTGTGTGTGTGTGTGTGTAAGTGTGCAGGTGGCCTACTCCTTCTGTCCTGTATGTTGATATTTATTTAGTTGTCTAGTGTTTCGTTTTTTTTGTATATAGGTTATTATTGCCCATGTTTTATATATTTATGTTAGCCCCTATCCCCCTATTCCTATGTACTCTTTCCTCCCTATCCCACCTCCCCTACACCAGCAGGCGTTCCGGTGTCCGCCCCTAGGCGAGACAATTTACGCCTGTTGGTGGACCTTCCTTTCTTGTTTTTGTGCAATAAATACATACATACATACATAGGGGGTGGGTGTATTGCGTTAACGTTTAGTGTTTGGGGAGTTGGTGGTAGTGAGTGCGTTGTATCAGCAGCTTCTTGACGTATTTTGAGTGAGTCAAGGATATAAGGCGCGTTCGTAGCCTTTCATTCTGTGTCGATTTTGTGGCGCAGTGGGAAGAGCACCATGTACCTCGCGTTCCGCCCACAGGTAGTGAATGCGTTGTCTCAGCAGCTTCTTGACGTAGTTTGAATGAGTCAAGGATATAAGGCGCGTTCGTAGCCTTCCATTCTGTGTCGGCTTTGTGGCGCAGTGGGTAGAGCACCATGTACCTTGCGTTCCGCCCGCAGGGTCATGGGATCGAAACCAGGCGCCGGTAAGTATTATTTTTTTTATATAGTGTAGGGGGAGGGGTGCGGACCTGTTGTTGAGAGCGAGGAGGGTAGCGTGATGCGGGAGAGGAGGAGTGGGGGAGAGGGCGCACCTGGAACGGCTGTTGCGGACGCCGAGGCACGCCGACAACGCCGGGTGACATCGTGAGTTAAAGAAATGCTCTGCATTTAAAATACGAAAAGGGAATGTCGTCTTGTACGGGGTTGAAACGGGAGGGGACACACGAGAAGGTGTAAATGGGAATGGGTTCAAATGGGAACAAGCGAAATGGGAAAAGGCGAAACGAGAACTTCGTTTTGCGCCGGGTTGAAACGTGAAGGAACAAGCGGGAAGGTAGAAGTAGGAATGGGTTCAAACGGGAACCTCTCATAGCGTAGCGTACGGTACCCGCTATGCGAAAGCACTCTATTTTGGGGGAATGCCGTGCCGAGCCCTCCTCGAGCACTACGGGGAGCCTTCTACTGTAACGTTTTCCAAACGACAAAGGCTCGCTACGCGACCACCTCCCGAGGGATGGTGCTTTGGGTGGGCGCCGCAGGTGACGAAAAGAAGATTAGAATGCTGGTGGACGAAAAGCAGAGAGGGGAATATTGCCTAAGACAGTTATCACCTGTAACAGGAAAAAAAAGTATTTTGTGCCTAATAAGCTTTTGTGCCTGCCCTAAGCAGCGCTAGTATTAAACGATGAGTGCGAAAAACATAGGTATATTAGTTTCTCTTTAGTTTTTTTTGTAAGATGGTGCGTCATCATCCCGCTACAAAGGGGATACCACTATAAATAATAATAATAATAATAATAATAATAATAATAATAATAAACATCATCATCATCACAGCAGCAGCATCAGAGCATGGCGGGGCGCGAATAGAGGGGGGGGGGGAGGGGACTCTTTTTTTTTTCCGACGCCTTCGGCTCACTCCGGCAAGCGCGCGCCCACACAAAACCCTCTAGAAAGGCCCACCTACACTCCCGCACGCTCATGGTTTCTTCCACACCTGCCGTTCTTCGATGGTAAACTACATGCATGCCTCGCCGAGCCATTGAAAGAAGCCGCGGATGCGTGGTCTGGATTCCCACTTGATGTGCTGAGAAGCGCGTCATTTGTGCTTGAAGTGAAGCTTTTTATGCCCAACTGATCGCGACGTTGCCCCCAAGCGCACTGCAGGAAAGCCAACTTTCTCTGATGATAATCGATGATCGTGGGTGAAGTGAAAGATAATTGAGACACGAAGCTTTATCTATACCTGGTCGAAAGCCGATGCCTTCAAAGTCCAAAGTAAAAGTCAAAAATCCAAATTGTTACGCCAAACATCCAGTGCAGGAAAGCTAACTTACACAATGGGTTTCTGTAAAGGCACATCAAGCGCCCCAAGAACAAAGAATTGGCGAAGCTTGCGCTAGTGGTGCGAGGCCGGAGAAACAGCAGAGCTGGCGGCCCCTCTCCCTTCGACGGAGACCCGGCTAATGCGCCTCACGTGGATCTCCGAACTTGCCGCCGAAAGTTCTCCGTGCCTGGCAAACCCGGATCATTTTGTCCGCAGGCTTTCCCACCTCTCCCAAAGTGGACCGCGTTATAGCCCATGCTAGAACCCGCGGCAACCGGCTTCGCAAACTCGTCTTCTGTGCTCCCAACTTCAGGCGCGAAAGCACGTGAGCTGGCAAGGAGAAGAGCACGTGAGACATCGCGTTACGAACGCTGGACAGAGCGTTCTCGAAGGTCGAGCTGGCTGACGCCGGGCGCTTCTCACAAGGCGCATGCTCACGTGCGCTCGGTACTTTGTATTGTTATTTTTTTTTCTGGAAACGCTCGACGGCGTAAGTAAAATCTTAAACAGCTCTGCTTCCCGTGGTCGGAATCTAACCTGGGTCCCTCGCGTTATGAAGCCGACGTCTATCCTGATGCGCCACTACGACACGGTTGAAGCAGCTTTGTTAGGGCTTTGACGCAGGTTGCATCGGAAAAAAACTTGGCGTTTTTAGATGCGAAGCATCTCTTGATCGGGGGGATGTCACTGGTCCGTGCCCCGTCCGCACACCTCTGATGATGATTGTGGCAGGATGCCCCTAGAGATTGGCCAACCAAAGAAAATAATCCATCACGATATAGCTTCGCGTTCAACCACAGTCATCATCTTCCCGTAGGGGAACAGCTGAAGAAGAAGAAGGAGAAGATGACAAAGCTGCGAAAAGGAGGGCGTGTACGTTGCTCTCAGCCGGTGCACCAACGTCAACAACCTTTACCTCCCCAACGCTGACGGAGACTACCGATTCTACCACAGAGACGACAACATCGACAAGAACATGATGGACGAGTTTCGGCGCCTCTAGAACCACCGTTTACTCACTGTCACACAACAGTACTTGCGTGCCTTTGCCACCGGGGTGGACCCGGACGCGGAATTCCCTCTGGCGCTACTAAACACCAGATCACTCAACATAACGGCAACACAATGGAACCACACGGAACCCCCATGATGCTTCGCATCCTCATCAGGGTTCCCCACGGGAAGATGGTGTACGTTTTCTCTCGGTTTCTCGGTTATGCGCTGCTAATAAGTATCCTTTTCACAAGAAGCGTCTCTGACATAGCTCTAAAATTAAGAGTGTTCAGACGGGCGTATGGCAGTGGAAAGCAGGCTGAAGGCGGGGTGATAGTGACAGGACCTTTTGCAGCCACCCCCCCTCCCACTTCTTTATTGTTTGGTCCTCGGGATGGCTGTCGGAAACATGTGCGGTGTTAAAATATTCCCAGATTCCTGGCCAGATTCACTTGTCACTTGGGCGTTACGCAGCCGTGTCGCAACTCCAGGGCCCCGATTCAAAGCTCGAATTCATTAATAAGCGGCTGCAGCCCAGCCAGAGTTCGCGCCTCCTTCGCCCCCGGCTATAATTACGGCCTTGTCCACCGATGGCCGAGCAAAAAGGAGCAACAGCAGGGAGTGCCGCCGTCCGTACGGCAGCTGCGCACCTTCAGGCTCCGGGAATCGTCCCGTCGCCACGGGTGGGCGTGACAGTTCGAGCCGCCCATGGTGCGACGCGCCTTTGTGAATCCCCGCTGCAGTGCAGCACCTGCGATGGCTGTCTGCCCTTACGCGGGAGGCAGAGGGGCGTGTGGCTGTCTCAACAGAAAATCGTCGTCATCGTCGTCGTCGGCGGCGGCGGTGTCAACACGGACGGTTAGGAAATGGCCGCCGCTGTTACAAGAAAAATAAATTGCGTTCGTGTGGGCTTTGAACCCGGGTCGCCATGGAAGTAGCCGGGTGCGCTAACCACAGCGCGAACCCGGTACGCTGAATAATGTGCAAGAATTATACAGCTGCATGCGTGCGCCGCGACAGGTTCGCGAGTTACCTGATTATATATATATATATATATATATATATATATATATATATATATATATATATATATATATATATATATATATATATATATATATATATATTTATTTATTTATTTATTTATTTATTTATTTAGGTAGAGAGAGAGAGAGAGAGAGAGAGAGAGAGAGAGAGAGAGAGGGGGGGGGGGGACTATATTACACACTAATGTGAGAGTGGTTCCTAAGTCCGGGATCCCATGTGCTGTCCAGGGCCTGCCGTAGCCCTGGTCGCAAGCAGGAGCTGGTTCTCAGGTCGACAGCTCGGTAGCAGTATCTCCCACTGCTCAGGGGAAGGGGACGGGCTCAGGGGCGGAAAGTCTGTTTCTTCTGCAGTCGAATAACATGTGTGTCAGAGTTCCAGGTCGCTGGCAGAACTTACACTCATTTGAGTATTGTGTAGGAAAAAGTAAATGCATACGGACTGTGTGGGGAAAAGTGCCTCCTTGAATATGTCTGAGTGTGATTTATTTGACTGTGCGGTGTGGGGAAGCAGCCGCGTGAATGGCGGCCGGTCTGCCTGTCGGAGTAGTTCAGGTCAAAATACGGAGAAACTAATCTGAATAAACAGACGCAAACTCGATGTAATCCCTTGGCTTTCGCCCGCAAATTATCTAATCAGACTTAAGTTTCCGGGCAACGGTTATTCAGAGGTACCTCACAGCCTCGCCTTGCCCCTGTTTACAGGTCTCCCCAGAAATTCACCTCTGTTTAGAGGTGAAGCCGAATTTTAAAAAAGTCGGTGCAGGTTTGTTTTTTGTAAGCTGGCGTTCCCACACTGCATGTTGCACAGTAAAGCATGACCTTCAACGGAGGGAGTAAGGTTACAGCCCCACCTCTCCACCGCGAGGCCTCTTTCCACGCGCGGCGTCTCTCTCCCCCTTGCGCAATGCCGCGCGCTCTTCAGCGGCCACCTGTGAGGCGCACGGGAGCTTGCGCCGTGATTGGCGTAATCGCGCTTCAATAAAACGCCACTCGATCTGCACACCAGTCGTGGGTGTCCTTTGTCTGTGACGTAGAGATTGAGCCACTGCCCTTACAATTCAGCACAGCAAATCGCCAGTATAGGTAAAGCCCAACATAGCAAATTCCACCAGATAGCCAGCTTCGCTGGACTTCCCTCTTCACAGGTTCTATTCGAAGGGCTCTGAATTTTTACTGCGAAGCAGTGTACCTCTAACCAGCCAAGAAAATTTTAGTGTCCTCTTCAGTAGAAAACTCCCAGGATTCTACTGGCTATACAAACAAACATCCCAGGCTACTACTGGCTACTGGCTTGTAGCTCCTCAGGCAGCACAAACTACTTGCACACTAGGGATCGAACCTGGGCCCGAGTTGATCGAGAAGCGGAACGAGAGCCTGTGATCTTGCCAACTAAGCTACGCCTCCACGGGGAGACGGGGAGACAGATGGTGGTTTCGATTCAGCACCTGAGGAGAAGGGGGGGGGCGCTTTTTTGGACGTGGCACATGGAAAAAAAGTGAGGAGGAGTCAGTGAGAAAAATGACGTCATAGACGCGAGTGCTGCCCTTCTCCTCACCCCTCGAGAGACGCTCCTCTTCATTTTCTTTCTCCCGATGCTGCTGCGTCTGGTACGCCGCTCCCTCGAATCCCAGGTAACGGCAGGCAGAGTCTCAGGCTTCACTCTTTGTAGAGCCACGTGTGTGAATTCAAGTGACGCCGCATGGGTAATCGTTCTGGGTGTCGTTTATAGCTTCGCAGACCGACCACTTCACAGCATAGATTGGAGCCAATTTTTTTTCTGTTTTCTTCTTCCGTATGATGATGAGAAACTTATTAACAAATAAATGGCAGCGACGGTCACACAATTTGAATCTAAAATACCTCACATCTCTTTGTGATATAAAAAAAATTCTCGAGTTTTGTTTTTTTGTGATGGATGTCTTCGTGGTAAAAAAAAATCCCACAACATCCAAGCACTCCTTGTGATGTATGGACTGCGAAGCTTAATCGTCAATTTCCGAACGTGTCCTCTCATACATTATAATTTTTATTTTGCGTATTTTTCTCATTCTCAGCCTAGGCCCAATGGTACCTGGACTGAGACCAACCCAGCCCACCCTGCCACCTGTAAATACTGCCCTAACCCATGTACCCTCATACACCTGATCTTGGGGTGCGCACACAACGCAGCCCTCCCACCTTTACCCTCTTCCCTTCCCCTTACTGAGCTGTGGGAGAACCAGACGACCAGCGCCGGCTTGGATGCTCAGCAACCCCTGGTCTCCAGGGCTGAAGCAGCAAGGTCGTCCCATGGTCTCCTGGACTGAGGAACCATTCCCTCATCACCAGGTTCACAATAGTTTTTCCTCCTCCTCCTCCTCCTAGTGACTGCTCCACCATCACCGTTTGCTCGAATAAACGTTTATTTTCTCTCTTTCTCTCTCCTCGTTATATAAGCACGCACCTGAGTTCGCATCGCCAAGCAATAAGAAGAACGGCTATAGAGAGAGCGTACTTTGCTGGACACCCTACTGCTACCCAGCAGGCTCAAGTTACCCCTGTAGGCTTCGGTAAGTGGGTCTAACCAACGTTTCTATGTCGAAGGCCGCAACGCGTTTACCGGTCCACCGTCAGTCAGCCGGAGTCACCGAGCCTTTGTGGGGTTGGGGACGCCTGCTCATCCCGTGTGGCGAGTGTCAGGGTTGGCATTCCACCAAGGCCCTAATTTGTGTAATCCTCTTTTTAACTCGATTAGTATTTGCCTTTGTTTACAGGTGTTCAAGAGAAATTTGGCGTCAATCCAGGCATTGTATTAACTGCTCTTTCACTGTTTCGTCCATCGGCCATCTCTGTGCCATCCTTAGGCCGTTTTTTTTTTCTGATATCGCACCGATATAATTTTACTTATTTTTGCAGAACCCCTATGGGTAGGGTGCTAAGAAGTTTCACTTATCAATAAAATTTAATACTCATTCGTGAAGTACGTTTTAAAGAAATTATGAAAAGATTGCAGAACTGATTAGCCTGCAAATCGTTATACCATTTCGGCCACGTAATTCGTGTAGAGCAATACCATTTTCCGCCTTTTCGCGTAGGAATTGGAAACACAAACGTTAAAGAGCATAGATTAGCAATTGGCGAAATAATACCTTCCACATATCTTATTGATTTTTGTCGGCAGATTCTCAATTTCGCTACTTCGTGGGGGATCTTGTTTCGATGTGTATATAGTTATCGGCACGGGGAGAAACACCACGTGGTGTTGGATTAGTTGCATGTAGCCTAAATTCATTAGCTAATTAGTGCCCAGATAAGTCATCGCCCTCAGCTTTCAGTTTCGGAAGCGAGGCCCGCTTGCTGTCACAACGTGACAGCGTATTTAGTCGATCGCATACCGCTTTTCGTCACCCATTTTCGTTGTTCAACTATGAAAAATAATCAATGCACCCTGGCCGCAGTTTTTGAGTAATTTAATTCACATTCAGCTTGAAAAGAAATAAATCGTCGGGCTTATCGTGAGTTAATAAATATTTTTGTAAAGCTTGCCCCTTGTTTTATTTATATCCACTGTTTTAGAATTCCCCGGTCTATCTCTTCCGCCTATTGCGTACTTGGCTTTTTTTTGTGCCTCTTCGGCAGCACAAGAATGGGGTGGAGTACAGCTGGTACAGAGCGAGGCCAACGTCCGAGGAGTAGCGTGGGGCCACCGCAGCTGGCCCGCGCCTTCAGTCTGTGCTGGCGCTTCACCTCGGAAGTTCAGATATCCAATTTTGGGGTTGTAACGCACCGAAGATACAAATGGTCTATTAGCAGCGCCGTAGTTGCTCCCGGATCATGTTCAGCAGCTGAGGATTGTTTAAAAATCTTCACCTGAGAAGCGGCAGCCGGCGTCGAGCCTAAATCGCTTTCATCACGGTCAGGGCGGCGGACGAGAGCAGTATGGAGGGGCTTTAGAGCCCGCGTCCTTGGGCTCAACGCGGAGCCACCGCAGTGAGCCACTGAGCCAGCGCGGAGGGTCCGTCCCTCGAGAAGTCCCGTGATTAATTCTTTGCCCGGTGGGCCATGGTCCCTCGCCAGCTCCGTGCTCATGCGGGTCTCGACGAGAAGACCAGGAGGAAAGTTTCAGCGCGCTTCTGCGCCGCTGTCACCATCGCTGCGCTCCAGCTATACGAGCATTCGTGGCCCCCAATCTGGCTGCGCGGCTTTCTGCGCGCAGACAGGCTGACGTTGTTACTGACCAGAAGGGAAGGATGGAAAGAGACAAGTTTTGCAGAAAACACACTCCGCGATCTGTCTAAAAAAAAAATCCGTATGGCCGGACGAGGGGTGAGAGGGGGGAAGGGGGGGGGGAATCGAACCCTTTCCTTGGGTGCGTGTCTGGTGTGCTGTATAAATGCGAAGTCCCACTGCGAATAAAAACCACCGCGCCACCTGCTTGTTGTACAGAACAGAGCATGGTCGGCTGGAGCTGTCATTCTGAAGACGTCAATGTCATTCGTGATCGCGATTTTCACGGTGTTGGTTTGCAGGTCTTACTTAGAACACAAAATTACCCTAAAGGTGGCGTCACGATATGACGTCAAGATGAAAGCCGTCAACTTTGAAGTCGTCTAGACAGCGTTGGGCCAATAGTGTGGGCAGGTTGGCCTAAGAAACTAGAATTTTTGTTAAAAGTAGTATGAAAAGGAAGCTCGGGAACAAAACATCTCGAAGCACAAAAGAAATTCAAAAGAAAACATACGGGCGACTCGGGAGAGAGCAGGAGGTGCAAGCAATCAAGTTCCCGAGGGACGCAACAATGGCGTTACGAGACGAGGGTTTCAGGATTCCAAACCATAGAAGATCTTTACGGCCTAGCGGCTTTGTCATGCAATGCTCGCATTTACGAGCAGACAGTTCAGTCGTTTCTCGCATGAGAAGAACAAATAGTCCGCTGAAAACAAAAAGCCCACGGCACATGCATAGGAATGAGTGCAGGCGCGGTGGTGGATATGCATATTTCCCTTCGTGTGGGCTTTTTGTTTCGAGAGCGCTGTGTGAGGGTAGTAAAAGCGCGACTGTGTTTCGCCTGACACGCGTGCCTGACGTCTGGGCCAGCTGAGCCGCCAAGTAGTGAGATCGGCCTGTTTGACATTTGACTCCTTGAGAAGGTCGTCTGGGGCCGAAGGCAGCGTAAAGGGTACAAAAAGCCCACGAAAATCCCCTCAACCGTAGAAAACAAAAACAAAAAGCGCCTTCTTGTGGCGCTTTCTGGGAAGTAGAAGAGGCACAAATAGGCGCCGCGCCGTCTAAGCGTCGACTGCGGGGAAAGGGCTCTTTTTTATTCGAAAATCGTATTCTACGTTCGCTTGAAGGAGCTTAAGACGGGTACTTCAGGGTAGGGAGCGGCTTTCATGACGTAATTGAAGAACTTGCATTCACCTCATTTCCCCTCGTCTCAAATGAGGTGACTGCTCATGTGAGCTGTTACAGAAGGTAACCAGGTACAAGTCGGTACGCATGAAAACTGAAATTGACAGCACATGAGGGGCTAAAAATTTGATTCCCGTGTGCCCGGCGCAATCGCCGTCGATTTCAGCGCATTCACGCACTTATTTAAGCGAAACCCCTATACAGCCAGCTCTGAGGAAATCTGTTGTCCACCGTACTCTTAGTAATACAAGGCGTCCAAATAACTGAGATGTTGACGTAACGACCCAGAGTTCTCACGTATACCCGCTCAAGGAGATTGGCCAGTGTCGATGACAACTGCCATCAGCAACTCAAGGCCGACTCCCACCGCATGCCCAACTTTACTAGACGAGGTTATCTAGTAACATTGCCGCATGCCAACCGGCCGATAACTCTGCTTAACGCGGACTACAAGCTGGTAGCGTCTGTGCTGGTTAAACGCATCGGCATGGCGCTCCCGGAGATTGTTAGCTTAGCGCAGACCTGTAGCGTCCCCGGTAGCACTATAATATCGGCGCTGACACTAACTAGAGACCTCTTCACCTTCGCCACGTGGGCGGGTAATCCGGCTGTTTCGTCTGGGTCGATCAGGCGAAAGCCTTCGACCGGGTCGAGCACCAGTGCTTGCTCACCGTCCTGGAAAGCTTCGGCTTTCCTCGGGACTGCGTGGCAAGGTTGGGGGGGGGGGGGGGGGGGGGGGGGTTGACGTCGCAGATTTTTGTTAATGGGCAGCTTACTGAACCGTTCCCCGTCACTCGCGGAGTAAGACAGGGTTGCCCGCTGTCTCCCCTCCTCTTCGCCATGTGCCTTGATCCGCTTTTGCGTCGAATAACTGACCCCCCCCCCAGCGATACGCGGCTTCCCGTTGCCCGGCCAGGGTCAGGTCAAGGTCTCGGCATACGTGGACGACGTTTCCCTGTTCTTAAGGGACGAAGACAGTTACGCATCGTTTTTACGGCTTCAGAGTACAGCGAGTTGTCTGGTGCCCAGCTGAACAGGGGGAAAAGCAAGGCGCTCCGCTTTGGCGCGTTCGCGTCGGACCTGCCTGGCGGCGTTGACTGCGTTGCAAGAGTGAAAGTGTTGGGGGGGGTCTTTCACTCGTCGGGCGAAGTGGCGAATGAGACCTGGAAGCAGTTGAAGGAAAAGGCAGAGGCGCGGCTAGCGGTAGCTGCACCCTTCGACCTTTGTTTGCAGGAGCGCAGCTTTGTGATAAAAGCCTCAGTGTCGGCTGCCTACTACTACGTCGCTCGGCCACCACGACATGTACTCAGGAAACTGGGAACCATGCTTGGCTCCTTTTTTGGCGGGTGGGAAAACTGAAAAAGTGGCCCGCACTTGCTTGCAACTTCCAAGCAGCATGGGTGGTTTCAGTATCCCGTGTTTAGACATTATGAGTAGTCTCCTCGCAATAGTATAAGGAACTTGGTCAACCTGGCGCGTGATGAGGAATACCCGGGCGAAAGCTGTGTGAGTTCTTCCTTGGCACGGGCTGAGCATTGTTTTTCGACGCTGTGCGGGTAGGACCCTCAGCCGAGCAGCCACCCCCGTTTTATAAGCACGTCATAAAGTCGTTCAGAAATTTCAGAACGCAGCTCCCCGACATGGACGTCGTCAACACACCGCCGAGTAAAATATGCAAAACCCTAGGAGTGACGCAGCTCATTGAGGACCAGCTCCTAAAGAGCAGGGCGGTAAGGTGGAAGCAGCTGGCGGCTTCATCTTTACCGCCCGACGTCAGAGATTTCAGCTGGCAACACGGCTGAGGGGTTCTGCCCACGGCAGACCGCATTGCAGCATGGGGTGTGGCACCCTCCAACAGGTGCCCGCAGTGTGGGCTGTGAGAAACCTTGCAGCATGCGATTTTCGATTTCCAGGTTGCAAAGACCTACTGCAAATTGTTAGCGCGGATGTTTGGACACAAACTCGATGCACGCACTAAGCCGCGCGACGCGTTTGTTATGTTTTTGCGGTGCGTTGGTGCCCAGATCATCTGGAAACGGCGCGGCTTTGCGGCGCTCAGAGCGCGACCGCAAAAGTTCATGTTTCCCACGTACGAAAAATGCGCTCTCGTGTATTCGATCATCTGGAGGCTGAGTTCGCCGCGCTGGGGGAAGAGCAGTTCCTGCAGCGGTGGTGCACCCGGTTTATCCGTGTGGTAAACAAGCAAATATAAATGTCAATTCTACCCTATTTATTGTTGTATTGATAGTGAAATTTTGTCGTAAACTGTCGACGTTGTGATCTACAGTGATACCTCGGTGTAATGTTGGTTCTAGTAGTGTGTGTACTAGTGAACTGTGGTGAAGGAGTGAACTGTGTGTGCAGTGAATGGTGTGATGCAGTTGTGAAGGGATACAAGCAATGTGTATGGTTTCCTGCTTGAGAGACCTTTTAGTATGTTATATTTAGGCGGCCCGTGTAGTATTTAGCACAGCGGGTCTTTGTATCGGTTATTATTAAATTTTCTTTCTGAGGACGAGCCCCCGGGGTGAGGCTGCGGACATTGCACTGCGCTCGCGTTGACCCCTGCCACTACCCAAAACTGGAGCATATGTGGCGTGCAAATTGCTTAAATGCGGTTCAACGCAAGAGAAGGCGCCACCGCCTCAGGAAGCACGCGACTGCTCCTCCCACTTGCGCTTCTCCGGCGCCCATTCAGCGCGCGCCGTGTGGCAAGCGAGAGACTTACAACCTTTGAATACACTTATACACGGCAAGCTTCGCTCCTCCCCAGGTTTCACACTAGTGGAGATGGCTCGAGATTGTTTAACCCCTTTTTTTTGCTGTCTCAAAAATTACGCCCATGTCTATTTGCAGTTAAAAGGACACTGCTAGTATCTGTTATGTATATAAGTTTTGCCTCAAATATGCCTAATGCTTTCTTTTTGCTGAACAATGTCAGCAACGTCTCGTCTAGGAATTCCTTTAACTTTGGCCGGACAGATGAATTGAGGGACCGGGGGAACGTCGAGCCCCAGCCGCATCTTGATAAGACATTAAAATCGGAAAGTCATCGCTGCCCCTAGTTTCCAAATCTGCACGCCAAGTAAATTTTTGGATGAAGCTGCAGGACACACAGAAATGACGATCAATGCAGCTGTGACTGTTGTATCTTTAGGTGTGATGCTGCCGTCACCGAGAAGTTTGATATCGCGTTTCATAAGTAGCGCAGCAAGCCTTTATCCGCTAGAACTATAGTTCATATCACAAGCTAGCTGCAGCACTGTGGAGGCTACATTGTTATCAATAGTGCGCCCACTGAGGGCGCCTAACTGCCAAAGGACATCCCCTTCTCCCCTCTCGGCAAGTGGCACCGCAAGTCCCCGGCGCCTTTTGTCGCTTCCTTCGGGGTGAGTTAGGCGCCCTGAGGGGGACAACAATGTAGCCTCCGCAGTGCTGCAGCTAGCTTGTGATATGAACTATAGAATAGGCACTTCTCCATATCGCATTCTGTGATTCGAAATCTCCTCAGATGATACGAGGTGGGTGTTTGCCAGAAATTATATTTTAAAGCCTGCGAGCATCAAAGGCAGTTCTTGGTTCCAATTTAGTAGGCGGCAATAAATGCAAATTGCTGGGTCCCAATCATGGTGTTAGCAGAAGAAACCAGTAATTCCTTAGCCGAAAGGCATCTTCAACGTGGAATTCCGATATCACGATAAATGGGAGATGGTATGTCTCTACAAGTTGACAAAAACCTGCAAGTTTTGAGCGTATAACCCACGGACATTCCATTAAATAATCGTGAAGTCCTCCGGGTTGCGTTCTAAGACGCTGTTGTAGAGGTGATTGCCTATTTGGTCATCATCGCTGAACTACGAAACCCACTAGAGCGTCTTGAAGGAGAACGTCACAAGGGGTCCAAAGGCCAGGACAGCCTCGACTTGAGGAACATATTTAGAAGATGGGTACTACGCAGCCGAGCTTTGATAGCCGTGAAAAGCACGGGGATGAAAAGAGCCGCAACATTTGTCTGTGGGGACTGATGTGCCGTCTCATCATGGTCTTCGCGAGGCTGTCGCTGTGAGGACGAGGTTGTCTCCTCAGTATAGCACTTGGCACGACCTGAGCAGTTTTGGGTGGTGTCCATTCTTGGAGTGCTCACGCAAATGACTTGTTCGGTGGTGCGCCCTGAAGTGGTGCGTCATTTGATGAAGACGTCACTGTCGTAAAGATAACCGCTGGGTTTCGCGGAGGTTCACGTCGATGGGTAGCTTTGCCCTGGATTTGCTGGACACTGCGAGCTCGTATAGCTGATGCCCTTTTTTACGGACAAGCTCCACACGACGCGGGATGTAAGCCTCCGCAGTTCGCACATTCATGTTTGGTCCGGGAAGTGCAGTCCTTGTGCGGTGTGTAAAGCGCGCGCACAGGCGGCTCAGCCAGCCGGAGCGCTATCCATGGCGCGACTGAGCGACTAAGCGCTGCCAAAGCAGCCGTTCAACCCTCGACTAGTCACGTGGTAGAGCAGCGGCGAGGCTCTGAGCGAGCGCAGCTGCGGTGCCTCTCCCGCCTCTCCCCAGCGGATCACGTGGCGGGCCGTCACGCCTGCCACACTTCCGCGCCGACGGATCAAGGACATTGCAACGCGATGAATGACGCTGCGAGACACGGCGTAGTAAAGGTTTCTCCATAAAGAAAGTGTGGTTCCAGTCATTGTGGTATAATGGGCAACAAGGTCTCCGATGCGGCTGGCAGAGAAGCCGACGATCTCAACTTCAACGTTGTAATCCCGTTTTCCAAAGAGGATAGCAAAGCAGCTGCAATCGACCTAGGATGGCAACTCCAGCTGTCGGCTTGGCAGGATCCTCTGAGAAGTCATGCGGCTCTGCATGCTATAGACCCTAAGTGCGATTTCCGGCATCCGTGGGGTCTGCCAAAGCGCACTGAAGGCGTGCTATACACCGGCTGCGACTTAGCGTTGCATTCAACCGAAGCTTCTTGTTTAAGCTGGGTTGGGTAGAGTCGCCATTGTGTACAATGTGCTCCACTACCGACAACATTAGGCACACTTTAAGACTTTAAGCCACTGCCCGCCATATACTAGTCAGCGGGCAACAGCATCGAAGGCACCTGTGCGACTCCAACGTGGAGGTCCTCTAAAACTCACACTTCCCTGGACCCTGGAGAAATCGTGATGAGGCTGCAGTGCTGGGAACAAAAACTGTTTCCTTTTTTTGCGGAAACAACGCTAGAAGGGGTTCTGTGAACCCTCTGAACATATACATTTCATATATGTGTGCATCTCCCCTCCCCTTACCCTTTATTTTTTTTCTTTTCTTTTTCTCTCTATTTTCCCGTCATCTCGCTGTATTCACCCCATCTGGAGTAGCAAGCCCTACCGTTACTGGGGCTGACCTCTTTAGCTTACATTAAAGGCGTTCTCTCTCTCTCTCTCTCTCTCTCTCTCTCTCTCTCTCTCTCTCTCTCTCTCTCTCTCTCTCTCTCTCTCTCTCTCTCTCTCTCTCTCTCTCTCTCTCTCTCTTGCAGCGGAATTTTAGTCGAGGCCTTCGGGCGCATCTCTGGCATTCCGAAATACCGTGTTAACAACGAGTACGTTTCGCGCCAGCGTTTACGCTTGTACAATGTCGCTAACGTTTTATGCGTACGAGGAGCTTCGTGATTTTTTAGGCAACTGCGATAACAGTGATATTTGATGTGGAGCGTGAATAAATACGTACGTGCGCAGATTGCCACCGTTGTGATAATTAACTGCCAGACGATCTTCGCGACATTCTTAATCGTGGTTCGGCACTCGAAGAAGGTTCCTCGAAAATGAAAGCGCCGGCGCGGGCGCTCGAAAATTGGAAAGAAAGGTAATGGTCCGCGCGAGAAGCAATTGGACGGCTTAAAGGACTGAGAAATGAGCGCTGCCAACATTAATTCCGCATCGCACCACACAACGGCTGCTTTTAGCTAGCTCAAAACTCATCTTTGCGAGCCTTGAAAAATGACTTGCCAAAAAGTGCTTCTGCGGCAAGAGCAACACCTGGACACGAGGCAAGGCAAGTGGCAATTCTTCATGAGAGGGCGGCATAAATATCGAGGTTGTTAAACTGGAAGTTCTAGCGATGACGGCGGAGATTCCTAGCTTATAGTTTCCAAGGCAAGCATTTCTGCAGGCGCCGAATACAAAAGCACGAACACTGAAACAGCCGCAGAACGTGCTTCATACGCACCGCATCGCTCGGCAGCCTCTACCTTAGAGTGAACCTTTGATTGGATCTCGCCCAGTGTTGGAGGGGCCGTCGTCATTTCTTCGCCCAGTCTAGGTTACGTGGTTTCAGCTTAGCTCCACTGTTTCGTTGCAAACGTGATTCGGCCATAACAATGAGTACACCTCCGAATTATTGCACCCCCCCCCCTCCTTCCCCCCTTGCTTTGGTGGCATGGTTCAAACCCGTGAATGTTTGACGTACAAGACATACGTACGTAACGGATGGAAGCGATGTTCTTTGAGTTAAAAGTACGCAGTGCGCAATTATTTGAAGCGAGCCATATTTGCCTATCTGGCGGCTTTTTGAAGGGATGCTGCTGCCGTTGCTCCGTGGCCGAATCCGCTGCGGGTGCCGGCGGCTCCTCCTCGTCCGCCGCTTCGGTGGTGAGAAGGGGTCCCCTGGGTTCCTCACAAAATCACTTGAGGGAGCGCACAGACGATCGACACAAATTCGGGTCCCCACACAGAATATCGAGAAGGCAACAGCAGACAACCACAAGACTGAGCACGTGTCAGGGGCAGCTAGACGCAGTGAGGTTCCGCGCGGGGAATTTTCCCTTTTTCGGGGAATTTTCGGCTGTAACTTTGGGCAAAAGGGTAAAAGGGAATCCCTAATAGATGCAGGGAATTTCAGGCCTGGTGGAGTAAAACGGGAAAATAATGCCAGTAAACCGGACCTCGCATTATTTGTTACTTAGTTTTCTTTTAAAAAGTTCCCTTCACACTTCCTCGGATTTGTGTTCAAATATCCGTAGTCGTGTTCCCACAAGCCACAAGCATCGAAGCCAGCTTCCAATCCAGTTCATAAAGCAGGAGGGAGCATAAAGCAAAGAAACGAGCTAGCAAAGCGTCGAGCAGCGGCGGCTAAAGGGCTGGAGCCTGTTCGCATGTATTCCTGCACAATATACAAATAAGTATTTCGGGTGAGCCATAGTCAGCGTGCTGTCAACAAGAAATGGGTCTAGCAACCCGACGCTGAGCTAAAATTACCTCCATTACCCAACAATGTCTTTTTCTTTCATGGGGCAGTTTCAGATTAGATATTTAGCATGGAAAGGAAGCTTTCTGTTTGTTACAAGATGTGAATTGCATAGTCAAACGCTGCTGAGCGGCAAATGTAGGGGGATATAGTTCACGCTGCTGAAACTCTGATTCTCTGAACGGCGTCTCGTCCGGAAGGCTACGTAAAGAAGACACAGGTGGCGCTGGCTAACGCCCAAACCGAACAGGAATCCACACAAAGACCTATCAGCTGCCGAAAGAGGAAGCGGGGAATTTGGAAGGGAATTCAAGACATCTGCGGGTAAAAATGCTAAAAATAGAGAATTTCTGAACCCAAGTATGGGAATTTTTCTCGCCACTACGGAAAATCACTGGCTAGACATTAAATGCCTACACCCACGATCACTCTGCCCCCGAGAGCAATGCCACGGCTTGGCCCCAGGGAGTTCGGCTGATACCTGCAGGGGGCCATGCTCCATCAACAAGTAACGATGGGAAACTTGCGACCAATCATCGGTACCACCCAAGCCTGCTGGAAATGTTCACCAAGGAAGAACTCCAGAGGCCACCCCAGGAATGAAAAGGCTTTAGTCAAAGGACCCAATAAAATTTTAAGGCGAAAGCCTCAAATGCATCATTACGAAGTTGACCTCTAACGGTCCCGGTACTGACACGAAGGTTTCAAAAACCCCAGTGAGTTTCTTACGGCTACAAGAACTCTTGTGAGTGTCGCACCAGTGGATGCTCGAAATACTGTGTAGCCGGAAGGCCGAATGTCATCAAGCAGCCGTGATTCGGAAATTGAAATCCCTGGGAAGCGATGCCTATACACAGTGTGACGGAGTCTGGAAGGCGCTGGCGGAGTCCGCTAGCGTTCCACTGGAAAATGGTGGCCTTCTTTCGTATATCTTGCATTCTACCTCCACTGGGACAGAAGTGGAGCAGCAAAGTCCAGAATTGTCGAGATGGCCTGAGCGATGGGAGAAGAAGAAAAGGGGGTTAGAAAGGCACGCAGAGTGTCCACAAGTGAGGATATAACGCAACAGAGATTTCCGGAGTTCGCTGAAGGCGTGCGCTCACGCTGCCGTTTCGCTGATGGCTGGGAACGTGAAGTGGCGGCAGCAGGTGTGGTTGTAGACAGAGGAACAAGTGTCGGCGCTGGTTCTTTAGTATCTACTGCCGCTACCAGTGGTGGGAATTCCTTGTCCATAGTCATAGAGGACTTGACAGGCGTTTTGTCCTGCCTGCTAAGAGGCTCTTTTTTTGCGATCATGTGCCCTTAGCAACAATAAACTTGTTCTTACACTGCTCTTGGAAAGCAGCTTTCGCATATTTGCAATCAGTGTTATTGACGCTCTTCAACTTGTAAATAGTTTTTTTCCTTCTGAAGAACTTTTCTGTGTGTGAACGTGGACTCGTGCTTCTTGCCGCAATTGGGAAATTGGAGGTTTCCCGGTGTACAGGCTGAACGGTCATGACGACCACCACAACGAGGGCACCGCTCGGGTAGGTTGCATGTGCAAACCACATGTCCATATCGCTGGCACCTTGTGCACTGTCCCGGTTTTTCAACGTATGGAAAGACGCGGTAGCGCGTATAACCAAGGGTGACGTGCTCAGGCGCCGTTTCCGTAGCGAAATCAACTCTCACACTCTCAGATTTTTCCCCTATCCACCGGGAAGATTTCACAGGTATTCTCTGGAGTAAGGCATCCGAAATATCAACATCGACGAGACCTATACCGGTATTCCTTTTATGACGCCCACACCCCAATTGTTAGGACGAAGCTCACACGCCTTAACCGGGATGCCGGCAATGCTGGACACTTTCAGCAGACACTTGGTGGAGTCAATGTTCCGCGTGTCCACGGCTAAGAGGTTGAGACGATGATTCGGGCGCACATGGAGAACTCCTTCAGGGGCCCTGGAGCCGTCGCGGAGAAAATCACCGGCAACACAGGCACTGACGTCCCGGTAGCGGGTGGGAGACCGGTGGCGGCTCTCTGAACCAAAGAAGTCCAGAAGTGAACCAAGGCCTGCCAGCCGTGAATAAAAAAGGGCTAAGTGCTACCAAAGTTAATCAATGATTGCTAGTAATAACTATTAAGGTGGGAATAAGGCTGATTAAGATGTAATAAGGTTGATTGAGAGGAATTTTGAGGGATTACCATGGAATAGATGGAATTAGGAGGGAATACGGATCGATTAACGATTGATATTAATTATTAGTAAGGTTATTAATGTGCATTAAGAGAAATTAAGATTACTTAAAGTGGATTCAAATTAATAAAGGTGGTTTACGGTAGCTATTAAGTCGAATTTATCTGGTTTAAGTGGATTAAGATGATTTGAGGCGAATTAAAGTTGGTTAACGTAATTGATTGATTGATTGTAGGGTTTAACGCGCCGACGCAACGCAGGCGATGAGGCGCGCCGTAGTGGAGGGCTCCGGATTAATTTTGACCACCTGGGGATCTTTAACGTGCGCCGAAATCTCGTACACACGGGCGTTTTTGCTTTTCGCCTCCATCGGAAAAGCGGCCGCCGCGGCCGGGAGTCGAACCCGCGACCTCGTGCTTAGCAGCGCAACGCCTTAGCCACTGAGCCACCGCGGTGGGTGGTTAACGTAATAATTAAAGTGGATTAAGATAAACAAAGGTAAATTAAAAGGGGTTAAGAATAATTCACATTAATTAAGATGCATTCACGTGAATTAAGATAGATAAGAGTGGGATTAACTTGAATTATAATTTATGTGAATTAAGATGGTTTAACACGAAATAAAGTTGGTTGAGGTGGGAATTTAGATGGATTAAGATGCATCAAGCTACATTATGGGAGTTAAGATGAATTTGCGTGAATTAAAATGGATAACGTAGGTTAGGGTAAGATTAACATGGAGTCAGGTTGGATTATATTAGTAGTTTAAGATCATATAATGGGGAGTAAAATGGACTAGGACGGATTACGCACGGTAATTTCTACGAACATGTCCTTAACACGTGTTTGTTCCCTGAACCACTCCGCTCTTCTTGTCCCTTTAATGTTAAACCTATCATCTTCCATTCCGATTCTCGCTGAGTCGTCCTCAATTTAAGTTGAACCCTTTCAGTGAGCCTCCAATTTCCTGCTGCGTAGGTGAGTACCGGTAAGATGAAGCTGCCATACACTTTTTTCTTGAGGGACAATGGTAGGGTGCCGTTTATTATCCGAGAATGAGAATGCCTGCCGAACTTACTCCCCCTCCCCCCCTCCCCCCCCCCCTCCCCCCCTCCCCCCCCCCCTCGTCTACACCCTGTTTTCGCAATGACTGAATGACTGCTGAGGTTTCGATGTTCTCATAATCTATGAAGGCAATATTTAAGGGTTGAGTATACTCCGCACATTTCTCTATCACCTGATTGATCATGTGAATATGGTCCATTGTTGAATAGCCTTTACGAAACCCTGCCTGTTCATTGTGTTGACTGAAATCTTAGGTGGCAGAAATTCTGTTAGCGGCTGCCTTGGTAGGTAGCGACGCCACTGGGTCTACGTCTGGACGTGTATATACAAGGTACCCGTGACAATAGTACACCAGGTTTTCGTCTTCAAAGCAAGAAAGAAGACCTAAGTGTCCTGAAAAAAAATTTCCTCCCTCTTTTCCAGTGGCACAGCTGGAAAGGATGTCAGTGTGTGTGAGGGAGTGTATTAAGAGTGCGTGATTGATTGATTGATTGATTTTGAGCGAGTGAGTGAGTGAGTGAGTGAGTGAGTGAGTGAGTGAGTGAGTGAGTGAGTGAGTGAGTGAGTGAGAAAGGGAGAAAGGGAGCGAGAAAGGGAGGGAGGGAGTGAGCGAGTGGGTGAGATCGCGTTTGCATACGTCTGAATACACCCTAAATTGGTTATCTTCTATGTTCCTGGGAAGAATAATGAACATTAAAATTATATTTGTCATTTTTGAAGAGGGTGGAAAGAAAAACGAAAAATTGTAACCCACGCAAGTTGGCGCTACACACGCCACGTATGCATCACTGCGCGAATATTCAGAGCTTTAAGACAAGGAAGCTGTGACAGTGTCCAAATGGTTACGCAATTACAATTACATGATACTAATTGCTTCAGACGTTCTACAAGCTGACATTAAAGCGATCATCTGACGTGCTCTCTTCAGATGGAGCTACACTAAGGTAAAAATGCAAAAGTAAATGTATGGCCTCGTAGTATTATCGCACATTGGTGTTTTCCTTCATGTCATCTGGAAAAAAGTTAAAAGTGACCCATTCTCAGAAATCCGCTAACGACCGCAGTGACAGGAGCACATTTCTTGTTTAGCGAAAAGTAAAAAAAAAAAGAGAAACGAGTGAGCGAGCGATTTATCACTCCTGCACAAGGGGAGAGAGAAGTGGAATGGAAAACAAAGAGCGCGGTTGCAGGCGCTGCGCATTAACAAATTGCCAGCGATTGCCAGCGTCATTTAACCCTTTGCTCCAAGGGAGGAAAGGAGCAGTTCGAAGCAGAAGCGAAAGCCACGCTGAGCGGCCGCTTACTCGAGATGGCTCGTTTCGGTGTGTACACATTTTTCTCCTTCAAGGGCGTGCGCCCGGCGGCGCAAACTCTTCTCGGTCTCGCCTTTTAGCGCGGGACGAGCGGCGGCCGTTCTGCGCGTCGTCTGCTTCGAGCGAAACCGCGCGGCGGAGCATGCGCGCACGCGCCAACGCGCATGCGCCTCTCGCTTTCTGGCGGCCTCGCGCCGTTTTTCGGAGCGGCCAAGCAAGTGGCATCTCAAAGCGCCCGCGAGCGGTGCTTCGCCGAACACGTCGATCTCGCGACTTCTCCCCGAAAGCATGTAGTAGGCGCCCGCTCGCGCACTCTTTTTCAGTTTCGTTCTTTTCTTTCACTCAGTTTTTGCGGGAGGCAAAGTTTGTTTCCCAGGAGCTCCCCACTTTCCAAGACCCACGCCTGTGTTCAGCAACGCGCTGCGTGTCCTCTCCTGCAAGCCCCGCTTTCTTCCCAAACGCGGATCATGGCTCGGGACACAGCGTCGACAGCTGCCGGCGCTCTTCTGGCGCCAGTGCTCTCCTGAAGTTGTGCGAGAGCAGCGCTGCCCGCTCCGAGTCGCCGGTGCACGGGAGCAGCTCAGCCAAGCGTCACGCTTCCCTGCGATGCTCGAGCCGGCCGCGTCAGTCGCGCGCTCCGCCCCCGTTCGGCTGCACTGAGGTTGCGCGCACGTCGAGCCAGTGTTTCGGTCCCGTCTGCGGCGACGCCGGAATTGTGTCGGCACCGATCGTGGTGACCAGCGCCCGTAGTTGGCCACGTGGAGCACGATCGTGGTCGTCGGTGGGTGCGAGGGGCCCGCACCTGACGCGCTTCGCCCCCTTCGCGTGCCGCTGCGTGGAATGCCGCCGGCGCGCCACGTGGGTCCTCTTCCATGTGAGCACAAGGCGCGATAAGCGGTCGTGTTGTGGAGAAGACAGCCTCGCAGGCCGAAATGGGCTGCACGGGAACCAAGCAGAGGAGTGACAGCGATGCCGTGGAGACGGCCGAGGCGATGGGCGCCGCCGAGAGGGGTGAGTGCTGCTGCTGCCCCATCGCTACCTGCGAAAAACACTTTTTCGTAACACGACAGCGACGCAAATTTTTGCCACAAATCGCCACCCCCGATCACACGGGATGTAGAGATGCAAGAGTAAAAACCACAAATCGCCGCACACTGCTAATACATATATTTTAAAAGAAACCAATGAGCTACAAACAGGCAACGGTAGCCTTTGGAACGCGAAAAAAGCGAGTCTGAAAGGCTAAAAAAAAATCGAAATATCGGGACGTAAAAAAAAGAGGTACACATTATCGAGGACGCATGTGTATTCACGCATTCTGTCACAGCTTCTGCGAAGCATTTCGCCACTTTTCCGTCAGTTGTAAGCAGCGGAATATTTTCGCCCCGTCTTACGACTGCTTCGTATTCCGCACCGTCGTCCCCCGCTCACCGCTTTGCCGACAAGACCTGATGCAATGTTTTCTCGCTTCTTACTTTCACGACGAGCTATTGCACACCGCAGAGTCTACGCTTCGAAGACTGCGAGGGGACACTGGGCGACCACGGCAGCTTCACAGCTGTCAGCCAAAGTAACAGCCGAGTGCACTAGGGCTGCAACATTCGACGGGTGCTGTTAGATCGTCGTGGGATAAGTAGAAAGACAGGTAAAAGGTTAAAGAGAAAGAACACCCGTCCTGACTCGCGGTGCTTGAGGAGGGACGCATCTTGTCACTATATATATATAGCGAATCAGGATACGAAATGAGGGGCTCGTTGAAACAAGACAGAAATGAAATAAGGATTGGCAGTCAAGAATGCCAAGGAAAGCATAGGGGAGGATGTGGTAGGTCACTGAAACAGATAAAAAATATTGAAAGACAATAAAAGTGGAGAAAAAATGCCCGTCATGTGGGATCCGAACCCACCACCTCCAGAATACGCGTCTGGCGCGATGACCACTACGCTACCGGTGGGGCTATTTTCCCCTCCACTTTTTGGGGTATTTATGTCAAGGTATTTTTTTTCCTGCGCTTGGGGGTGGTAGCCAGCGCCAGTCGGACTACTCGGGGTGAAGGGGACCTTCTTTTTAACCCCCGGGCTGTGACTCGAGCGTCTACGATATGTCAAGCGTTGAAATCTCTTATTATTCCTATGGCACCAAGACTGCCAGAACAGAGACCCTCGCTATGCTTGTAGCGAATCAGAATGGGAAATGAGGGCCTCGTTGAACTAAGACAGAAATGAGGGTTGGCAGTCAAAAATGCCTAGGAAAGGAAAGGGGAGAATGCTGTAGGTCACTTATTATCGTTGAAGCAGATGCAGAATTTTGAAAGACAGAAAGAAAGTGAAGAAAAAATGCTCGCCGGGTGGGGTCCGAACCCACGACCTCCAGAATACGCGTATGGTGCGATGACCACTTCGCTACCGGCGGGGCTGTTCTCCCCTTCTCCCACCCAGCGGCCATTTTACGATGCTAGCATAGAACCTACAATTTTCTGCTGGAATAAGTGGACATTTTCGCAGCTTCTGGCAGGAAATGAGAGACGATGACAGCCTCTCCAGCGGTCACAGATAACCTGAAATGGATCGCATGCGCCCATGCCTTTGTTATTGCGAAGAAGCAAAGCATATGGCGTGCTTAATTGACAGCCATACACCAAATTCCGCATTTAACCGGTGGGTCACTCACTTCTTTTCTGGCGTTATATTCCTCGTATCACCATGAAAAGGCTAATAATCGTTTCTGGTGCGTAAACACGCAGAAGAGAGAGGTAAGGAGCGCTGTTGTTGTGTTTGCGTTAATTTCATAACCTCGAGGCTTAGTAAATTAGAAGCGAGTTCAAGCTTCATCCAGGTAACTAGCTTAGCTTCCCTGATATAGTCTTACAAGGCACGGTACGCCGGACCGCGGAGCCTGTGACGGCAATGAGTGTCTTGCCGCAAATCTACACCTGCCACCGTCACAAGTTTTCTTCGTATATAGTGGGTTCCAGTGTGTGTGTGTCCATACTATATGACGAAGTTCTGCCGGAGCCGTGGCATCGGCGCATGTTGGCCATTTCACATATGCGAGGCTCCTTTCCGTACGTGCGTGCGAGCCGGAGTATAGGTGCCGCCCACAACCGAATCCTTCGCAGCACAATCTCCTCTGTCCTGGTGAGGCCGATGGGGTATAGAAGAGGGCTCCAGTGGATACTGAAGGGGTTAGCCCCATGAACGGCGGATTCTGCTTCCGGTAGGGGTGAACATAATGAGCCGAAAAAAAGAAAAGGGAAGGGAAGAAGGGTAGGTAGAAATAATGAATAAAAGGGGAAAGAAAATCAACTAAATAAGGACCGTAGAAAAAAACTGCAATGTCAGAAGAAAATATCTCAGGCGTCAAGGTTAGAGAAACCAAGGGGGAGGTGTAGAGTAAGGCTAAGGTCAGGTACAGAGGCTAGCTGAAACGCATAATTTGTTCATTTATGTGCAGCTTTTGAACGTTTCGCTGCAAGTTTACGAGCCCATTTTGTAAGGCGAAATACTCAGGTTCCCCATCGTGCGAAAAATCGGCACAGAAAACGGCCGCCGCTGTATAAAGGGAAAAAAAAACACATTCGAATTCGTCTGTGTAGTGAGTTTGGGTCTGCGGAGTAAAATCCTACCCTGAAGGACAACTGAAGAACGGCAACATGATGATGATGATGACGATGATGATTTCTAGTGGTATCCCCTTTGTAGCGGTGTGATTACGTGTCATCTTACAAAAAAATTGTGGCTGATTCCTCTGTCATAGGAATCAGTAAAACACGAAAGTGAAATGTGCAGCGAAATCTGCAGCTGAGCATGATTTGTGGGTCGCCGGCTGGATTGTGGGTGTGCTTGGCGAGCGAAGTCCTGCTGGCGGGTCGCTTCGGCAAAGGTGTACTGGCGTCTTTTCCGTGACGGATATGACGTCAGTGAAATCTTGGTGCATCCGGGCATAAAACACTTTCATGCTAAAATATAAAACCCGAAGACGAACACTACATATAACGTGCTCTTTAGTACTAAAGGTTGCTTCCCCGCAAGAAGACGCTGTGTGCAGGGGTGCGCCCTTTACAGGCCGCTTGCTTCGTTGTACCGGCGTCATTTCCGTGACGGATATGACGTCGCTCAATTGTTTGTGTGCCCCGGAATAAAACACTTTCGTTTTAAAAAAACTAACATACCTATGTTTTATACTCTTCGTTTAATACTTCGTTTAATACCTCGTTTAACAGGAGTTGCCCCTGGGCCTCACCACCGCAGCTGGCTGGTACTCCGCGCGGCGCAAGTAGTGCCTTACTGCTAGGATTTTGAACGTGACATGGGTCGCTTCCGTGATTTCTCGAACTTAATCTGCTTTTAAATTCCTACGGCGACGGCAAAAAGACTCCGTGCGAAAAAGAAGACGATGTTTCGCATTAAGCGCAACCTCGTTTCAAAACGCGCGCCCACGCTAACATCCGGCTCCGCCGCTTCGACGGAGTGATCAACACTACGTGAGCTATCGCCGTTCTTATCTTGCACCCGAGTATAGTGCGTTACCTCCACGCTGCATCCGCGCGTTGCCAGCAGCGGAACAAGAGATAGCCTAGTGCGTGCGGCGCTGACGTCATATTTACACCGCATGCTTTTCGGGCTTTATCTCGCAGCCTATTTTGTCCCTGCGTAAAGACAATCCCCGATTCCGACCATGAAGCACTTTTATCACAGGTGTGTCTCCGTATGGAACAAAAGCCCGTGCGTTTCCTCGGGGTTAGGTTGAAGCCTACTTTGTTGAGATGAGCTTGCGCATGCCGACCTTCATGTGGCGTCGGGAGACTTGGTTTCAGTTCGCGGCCGCGCCCAGAAAGATAAGCTGCATACACGATATCACATGCGTGATGGTTTAAAGTATGTTTCGTCCGGCGTTCCCTTTAAGGAGCTCGTCCTTTCTCTCCCTTTGCTTGATTGATTGGTTGTAGGGTTTAACACGCCGACGCAACGCGGGCGATGAGGCGCGCCGTAGTGGAGGGCTCCGAATTAATTTTGACCACCTGGGAATTTTTAACGCGCGCCGAAATCTCGTACACACGGGTGTTTTTGCCTTTCGCCTCCATCAGAAAAGCGGCCACCGCGGTCGGGAATCGAACCCGCAACCTCGTGCTTTCTCTCCCTTTGCTTCTTGTTTCGTATGGCGGGGGGACAACACGGGAGGCGCCGTTCAAGGAGTCGCGGGGCAGCTGAGCACGAGGTCGCGGGTTCGATTCCCGGCCGCGGCGGCAGCTTTTCTGATGGAGGCGAAAAGCAAAAACGCCCGTGTGTTCGAGATTTCGGCGCACGTTAAAGATCCCCATGCGGTCAAAATTAATCCTGAGCCCTCCACTACGGCGCGCCTCATCGCCTGCGTTGCGTCGGCACGTTAAGCCCTACAATCAATCAATCAATCAGACGCGGGGCAGCCGTACATTTTCCGTTTGGTTGTGCCTTTTTGGCAGCAGCACGTGTTGTTCTCGCGCGTGGCGCGACCACATACCCACTTCCTTTCCCCCTTTCGCCTTGTGCAGCACAATACAAGTGGGTCGGCACGCGCGGCTAACAGGTCCGTTCGAGTGGTCGCGTTGTTTCTGTTTCCGCAGCCGTTAGCGCACCCCTGGCCGCCGCCGCCGCCGGTGAGCGATGATCTGGTCGCCGCATTCGATCGTATCATAGCGCGCGTGTTATCCCCGCGCCCAAGCGCGCCTTCATTAGGAGTGCGCGGATTGCGCTAAGAGCGCCTCGAGGGCCGCTTTTTAATCATTGGCATGCGGGGCTGTCGCGGGGCGCGCTGCCGCTTCTCGCCTGCCGACTTACTGGAAATGAAAAGCGTCGCCCTGATAGAGAGGATGGAGACGTTTACGAGTTTACGCGGCGCTGCAGCGCAGGCACCCGGTTATCGGGCGCAGCGAGAGATGAATGGCCGCAGACAGCGTCCACGCCCCGTGTAAGTATATTAAGAACAAGCTCATTACATACTAATTATCCACTTCTGGGTTGCTTGTCGAGTTTACGTTTGGTTGGTCGCAATCCGAGTTCAACCATGTGAAGACTCAGCCCGTTCGAACGGGGTAGGGAGCGGATCATTCGGTACATAGATTCATAAAGTAATAATAATAATCAATCAGTGTTTCAATCAAACAGTGTTTATTAGTGTATCCAGGAACAGCCGGAGGGCCTTTGTGCTTGCGCACGAGAAAAAAAAAAGGGAACAGGTGACGCAAGATGTGCACCCATCTCTCACAATAAAATAGCATTGGTTGCACTGAGCGAAAATTTCACGCTTTGACACACACACACACACACACACACACACACATACATATATATATATATATATATATATATATATATATATATATATATATATATATATATATATATATATATACCAATTATAGTGCTACAGCAATGTTAATAATAATAATAATAATCATTTTATGAACAGTTGATGGGCCTGTATGTTGGCGCGCAAATGAAAAAGAAAGAAATGGGGAACAAAATTGAAACATTTAAAATAGCCAACGTACAATGAAACTTAAAGTACAACGTCTTCACTTCATACAATGAAACAGTAACCAAACCGTCATGATACCAGAGAAAAGCATAATTTTGTTATTAATATCAGTGAGACCGTATTCTCGAGAGGCGCTCTATAGGGGAACGTGTAACGTGAGAGCAACAATACTTCACATGGACAACGCACTGCACACACACAGAGACAACATGCGATACAAACAGCAAAGCAACAAAACGACTGCACCACTTTAGAAAAGTAAATTTCCTACGGGACAACGAAGTAGGGAATAGGCCCTGCAGTTTTACGGGAGAGAATAAGGGCAATCGATGCACTCTGCGAGTGTCTGAAGGGAAAAGACGGAGTGATCCGTTAAAAATATCGACGTGTGCACAAGCGTTTTGCAGCTGCCCGAACGGGGACAGTGCAGATGTTACTGGGGCCGCACGAAAGCACATGCAGAGAGGATATTGTTCTTCTATGGTTTTTAGTGGTGCCCTGAGCTGGAGCTGGGAAACGATTCTTCGGCAAGAGTAACTTGTCCGACGGTTAGCTTAAAAACGGTAGGAGGTCAGCTTTATCGCTCCTAGCCTTTACACAAGGCAGCACTCCCTAGCACAGCAGTCTTGAGAGAGAAGCTTGAGTCTTGCGAGTTAAGGATGGACAACCAGTTGTTTTGCACTGCAGTAGCAGCCGCGGTGTTAGATTTACGTGCGCTATTCCTGAAGAACGAGGCATACTTCAGAACGGGGCGACGACTGTGTCCTGTCCACTTCTCGTCCTCGTCTACTTGCGCTGTTCAAAAGAATGTCGTACCAACACGTCCAAGCTTATACCTTAGTTCAATACAGTTTTAGTAAGGACCAGGGCTACAATATTCTAAAGGCATCCTGCCAACTGCGCCTAATTGCCGAAGAACGCGTTGTTTGATACACCTAACATGCATGGTGAAGGTAAAGTTGCCACCAAAAAGCACGGCAAGGTGAGTGTTTATTCAAGATTTTACTTCGCCTCGAATTTCAACAAACACGGGGAAACACTGGGGGCCAATTTCACGCACCTGTTGCGGAGGCCCTGCCTTTGTTAGCACGTTGGCGCAGGTGTGGATGCCCGAGGAAAAGTATCTCGAAAAGGGATCACCATTTAGTCAGCACTGCCGTTCTCGTTGTATACTCAAGGGCGGCTTTATGGAACATTTCCATACCAGGCAAATGAGCTCTAGATATTGAACTTATACTAGAAAAGCAGGAAATTAAAACGAAAAGGACAGCAATCGAAGTGTTTAGAAGCTTACAAATGTAAACGCTAAAAAGCGGAGTAATTGTGATGGGATGTGCGAGAATACCTGAAGCCAGCGTATATAATGGCAACTGATCCCGTGAATGCATGTCAACTGTCCTGCCCTATCCATGCACCCAGCCCTACCCTTTCTTTTGTCTCACTTTCGCACTTTGAGATGATTTGTTCCAAGCATTATGGGAAACAGGAGACTCCAGTAGATTCAATCGCTCAGCGCCAAATGACGATGCCTGAATCAGATACTTCCGGTCCCAATGTTCCACTTTAGACAAGATTCCATTTCAGCGTCGAACGAGAGTTTGCTCTTCCACGTAAAATCAAAGAGCGGAGTCAGGCAAGCATGTACATACATATCAAGCCCTGAAGGTCGTGCGGAAGGGGAGCCCAACTGCGGGACGTTACGAAAGGTGCGGATTAAGGCTCGACAGTCCGGCGGTCCGGCTTCAGCCGGTTAAGGACGTGCGAAGTTAACGCGGCGTGCACCCATATTCATTCTGCCCGTCTAAAGCGGTGCTCCATCCCAATTTGGCGGCACGCCCTGCTCTGCAAGTTCATCAGTCACTCCTAACAGGGCTCGCCATCTGCTTTAAATGGCCTCCCCTGAAGCGAGCTTAGGACAGCAGGGTGCTGCTAGATATGGAGGGCGCGCAGCTGCTTTTCGTTTTACGAATTCCTACGGGCTGAGACGCTGTCAGGGAGCTTCCCACTCGCGCGAACTTGTAAGAGAAAAAGCCGCTGTCTAGCCTATAGGAAAGCCGTAGCCAGTCTTCGGAGAATAAAATAACTTGGGGAAAAAAAAATCGTCGCGTGTTTGCGGCGTGTGGATAAAGTATACACCCATCCATACCTGTCCGAATGAAAAAGAAAAGAAGGAACCGCTAACAGGACATAAACCGATTACGGGCAGACGATCGACTCCTCGCATGCAGGGGAATGTCCGCCTGCGCGGCATCGCGACGTTGTCAACGATTAAAGGGAACCAGCCAAAAGCGTTGCTTCGCGCGCGCGCACAAGCCGCGGACACCGAGCCAGCAGGAAAGAAAAAAGAGAGGGGATCGACCACGGTGCTGGCGAAGACGAGTCCTTGTTGGCCAGCGGCTACCGAGGCGGGCTCATCTGTCATAATTTGCGAGCTGTGACCGCGCCAAATCGGCCGTGCGCCTAATCACTGACCACGAAAATCGGCCGGCGCGTCGCCGCGGCGCTGGGAATCTGGCTGAGCGACACGCCGGTGCGTGGCCCGTGTGTGCCAACGGCCGCCTTCCTCGCTCAACACGAAGGCCCAATTGGGTGCAGCGAGGAAGAAGATACAGATCGCTCCGGTGGCACCGCTGTGGGTGCCACTCGTCAGGGTGCTCTCCTTCCGATAGTGAGCCCATTTCCAACGGTATACGTGACATGTACTCTTGAGTTGGACCCGCTAAGCGGGCGAAGCAGTGACATCATCTTCGATTGTAAATCGAGGGCCCATCGGCCGCCGTCAAACTGCGATTGCAGAGCGGTGAGATCTGCCGCCGTTAGAATCTTCTCAGCTGCATCCAAGAGGGGCGTCTCCTGGTTCCCGTGAGCACTGCTGCACGCATCGATGAATGGGCGATGTTCCTGGGTGTCGAGCAAGAGCACGCATTCACGCACGCCGTGGGAACAAGGTGGAGCGGCGTGCAGGGCATGCAGGGGACGCGTAATCGCCGCCAAAGGCAAAGCGGGGCTGCATTGCTCTTAAACGGGCCACGGAGTCCAGTTTGGCCCACCCGAAGGATTGCCACTTCGAAACAACATGCCCGCGATTCTTAGCGTATTTTCCAATGGTTAAGCTACGAGGGGCGGCTCACCAGCAACTTTCTCGCACTGCCCCTATGACGTCGCAGGGACTTGTCTGGCTGGTTGGCGGCCACGAAACCTTTACTGCGCTTGGCGTGTGCGTGCGTGTGTATGTAATGCACACAGTACTGTAGGTCTGAAATGCATGCATTGAAGACAACACTTTTGCTAAACAGGAGAACTAGAACTGAATGCTAGAACTGAACCAACCTGCAACTATACCCCTGTCACACGGGCACTTTCAATCGCGATTGAGTCGATCCGGATCGAGCTCAATCCGGATCGGGCGCTGCTACACGGCAGTTTCAATCGCGATCGAGCCCCATGCCGCTCGAACTCAATCCTGGTTTCCCAAGCGCGATTGAGGTTTTCAAGCGCAATCGGACGAAAGCGGGGATGCTCTCGTCCCCGCTGACTAATGGCACAGAAGTTGAACACTCCAACTAACGCCAGAAATAGTATCAAATAGCTTTACCCAAATAAGCGTGCAGTAACATTATATAGTTACGTATACCTAAGACTGTGTAAAGTTACCAGACACCGGCCGCGAAGTACATTGTTGGCGCTATCTGGCGTACGTGAGTGCGACCGGTGGAACTTCTCAATCGGGATTGAAACGTGCCGTGTTGCAGCGGCGGAGGGTCAAGCGCGCTCGAAAAGTCAATCGCCCTTCGCTTTCAATCCGGATTGAAAGTGCCCGTGTGACCGGGGTGTAAGGCATGTCACCACTGTTGCAAAAAATGCCTGCTAAACTATTGCCGTGTTTCACGTTGGCCCGCCGCAAATTCTCGTTGTACGAGGCCGCGTGGAAACCCAGGTTTCCCATCATGCTTTGCGCAGTTTGGTCACCACCTAAAGGGGAACCAAAAGTGTGGCCCGGCGCTGTTGGTACGCTCTACGGAGACACTGGCGATGAAAATGCCGGAAGTCACGCAACGTGCCCGCGTTTTGCTGCGCACAACCGCAGGGAGGAACTTCTAACATGCGCCTCCGAGCACCTCTTCGGGCTGAGCCGGGGGAGAAGCTCCCCTGTCCACGCTGGAAGCGCGCCGAGATAAATGAGCATTCCGCGTATGATGCGTAGGCGACCATAAGTTGGCCAGCGCAGCAAATGGTCGCGCATTCCAGCACGCCTCTGGCGAGGCATCCGCGCTTTTGGGCTGATTCAGTGAACAATTTGCAGTCGGCCCCGAGCGGAGCGTGTCTCGCCTGCGGAACCAAAAATGTTTTCGTTAATTCGACACCGCGAGCGCTTATTTGTGCGTCTATGCGAACGCCAAACGGGGTCGTCTCCCATGTCCCGCTGGCGCATCCCCGTAGCTGGTTGAAAATGGATAAATGGTTCACCCGCAAAGAATATAAACAATAAAAACGCGATCTATATCATGCGTTGGTCGCTAGCAATTATGGAAAAAGAAAAATTGGCCGATGAGCGCTTTTGCACTGCGCCACAGTTTCTTAGTGGCTGCATTGCTTCCGCTAAGCACAACATCGGGCTTTCAATTCTCGCCTACGGCAACTACATTCCCGATGGAGATTCTAGAAAAATATACTTCCGTGTTTTGTTCGCGTTAAACAGTTAAAAAATTTTGTTCGCGTTAAACAGCACCATCTGGCAAAAGAATTGTTCCTAGACCTGCTTCATAATCTATATGAGCTGCTTCAGCGCGCTACCCCTAATGCTCTATGTCGTGTTCGCAGCGTGCACGAAACAACTTTAGGGAGCGTTATCGCTGCCCTCTCGTGCATATTCTTACGACGCACCATTTCCCACATATACTATCATTCGGGCTATAACTTGAGGCATGCGTGAGAAACTCGGTTGCGAAAAATAAGGCATGGAGCGTTTTCTTTTATTTTATTTCCAGGCTTTCTTTTACCACGCGTCGTCCAGGCGAGGGCGCGTGGACGTTCGGTTCTTCTTCACATTCTAAGAGCGTTGGGGACGCCTTCCATTCTGTGCGGAATGTGAGTTGCCCTGGCTGACCGCAACAGCTCGGGGTTGGTTGTTTGCATCTAGCGACGTGCTCAATTGTGCGTTACCCTTGAAAGTTTCCACTTAGAAGTCGCTTCCATTTATTTAGTAAGGCGTCCGGCTGCTGTTGCAACTTTGGATTGTCCCGGCTAGCTCAACATGGTATGGATTCTATAACTACGCTCTCGTAGGCAGCACAAACTCGGATCTGGCGGGACGCTGCTTGCTGCTAGCCTTTCGCTTCTGACTATGCGTATACGCTGCGCCTTTTTGCGGTAGACTTCGCCCATTTAGCGAGCCTAACTTCATTTCGTGCGCTATACTAGGCAGCCTTGCAGAAGGCGCCTAGCCTTGCACGGGGTTGCATGTTTGTCGCTTGGCGCGGGCAGACCTTTAACCGAACCCGTGTTGTCAATACGCTCATGAATGTGGGCTTGACACATCTGAACGACAGGCACAACCGGTGTTAGCTGACGAATCACCAGGGCTAATGACTACGACAAAGTGCAATAGAGACGCTGACTCCTTTCCGCGTAAACTCGCACGTTCTCCAAAGGCACGCGCGAGCCGCGAAAGCAGGCATGCATGCCAGAATAACCACGTGGAAAGAAGGGCAAAAAGAGAAAACGAAACAATGCGGCAACAAACAAGAGAAGCGGCGGAGGCGAAGCGGGCGGTGTCTTCCCCGAACAATGGCGGGGGGCCGTCGTCGTCGTCGCTGGCTCTCAAACTGTCACCGGGGCCGCAGCCGTGGAGCGCGTCCGGTTCCAGCACTGCGCGGAATGCGCGTCCTCCGGATGCCCCGCCGTCGGCCGCTCGAGTGGAGGCCGTAAAACGGCGCGGGCTAAACGGATCTCGAGCCCCGAGGGTCCGATAAGGGAATGGGGATGCGCCCCCGCGCCCTCATAAAACGCCGAGCTCGAGTGGGTGGCGACAGTCGCAGATTCGCCGCCGCCGCACGATCTCGCGTTTTAGGTGACCTCGTGCGGCCAACTGTTTGTCGCCGGGCGAAGCCGAGAGTGGTGGAGTGCGCCTTCCGGTCATACCGCTTCCGCCCCCGAGGAGCAGAAAAGCACTCGCGGTGGCCGAGTGCGCGAGCGCGTCCGAAAACGCAAATGGGCGAGCGAACGACGCTGACGGATCGCCAAATATGCAGCAGCTACCGAGAGGAGAACGTTCACAGCGAGGATGAAGAGGACAGAACTGGCAAAAAAATGGGGCTCCGAGAGTCATTTGATCCGCACCGACGCGGTGCAAGCAGTTCGAGAGCGTCGTCGCATCGCTCGGGACACGTCGTTAGCCGGTTTGATCCACCAAGAGGTCGTTTCCCATTGCAGTTCAAGCTGGATGGGTCTGCGTACTGGTCACGACTAATCATCAGGTCGTTGATACCGCTACCGGACCAGTGGTGATTACCGATTACAGTACTTCTGGACGTACTGAAGTTGGAGTTGAACTTAATTTACTCCGTTGGTGTTTAAAATGTAACGTTGGTACCAACAAGCTAGATTAAAAATAGTCTATAGCACGATATACAAGCAGTATTTCCAGCTGCTATATCAGTTACTTTGGGCCGAGATTCGTTCGCAGCCATGTTTGGGTATTGCCTTTCTTCGGCACCCCCGGCAACGAGCCTCGAAACTTGAGATTTGATCCGCCGAGCCAGCGCTGATGAAGCCGAGCCCGAGTGCATGCTCCGCTAGACTTGTATAGAGGAGTTATGCAGCTCTGTAAGCTCTCCCCCTGAACCAACGTTACTGGAATTCTAGTAACGTTGCCCTGAACGTTATAATTACGCCCTCACACAAATCACTACCCGGAAACGAGGACAGAATATTCCGCGTCCTGCAGGTTAATACCTTTTCTTGCCCTGCAGTAAGGCACATCTTCGACTGCGCACAGTTTTCTCCGCTGTGCCGCTTCTGTGAAGAACCCTGGGCTCATAAACACACAGCGCGTGGATGCGAGAAGCCGCGCGGCCTTCACCTCCCCACCGAGCTTTGGGAGGGAGCCTTGGCCAGCTTTGATAACAACACGTTTAAGGACAAGAAGCTTAAGAACAACAAGGGATTTTTTTTTAAATACTCTGCTCTTACTAAACACAGAGGCCACCTGATGATATTGACCAAATACATTTCTTTTGTTTTGTACCTTGGTTTGCATGAAAGTACGGTAAAATGAAAGTAAGTATAATCTACCTGCATTTATGACCGAGTATAATACTAAGGTATAATGAGTGCGTAAGGTGACTGTAATGAGTGCAATGTGTTATTTTAATAATATTGGTACAAATTGACTGTATAGTCAATTTACACCCGTGTTTTAAGAAGTTAAACATGTGTGTAAGATGGCCTTCACTGTTGTTTTTCGCCTCACAAGGAAAAATTTGTCTTTAACATGCTCGAAAATGTTGATCCATCATTTGTAGTGTTTTGTTACTGAGACAGGCTGTTACATATCTTTTTTGCTTTTTTTGTTTTGTCTGGCGCGATTCTTTTTTGTGGTGCTGTGAGTGGAAGCGTGACCAACATTCTCCGATAGCACCGAAAAAAGAAAAAAAAACGATGGGTCGACAGCACTTTAAAAGAGAAAAAAGGGAGGGGGTGAGGTGGGCGTTTTCAGGTATACTCGGAAACAAGTTACGAACGCCAATAGCTTATGCATGGTATCACTCCGCCTAAGCGACGGACCAGGATATCAACGGGCGCGCGCGTTTTGGAAGGAGATTGCTATTAAAGCGTAAAATTGTCTGCCTTTTTTTGTTTTTGTCATCACTGCAGTAGTTAACAATAATAATAATAATAATAATAATAATAATAATAATAATAATAATAATAATAATAACAACAATCAGCCTATCTACGTCCACTGCAGAGCAAAGGCCGAGACAGCTTTACTACGCTTGGACACTCGCCCTCTGTCCGAACAAAAGATTTTGGGCACGTGGGCTGACAACAGGAAGCAAAGCCTAGCCGTTAAAGCCCTGCTTACATTTCTTGGTGACTCCTCTTTGGATTCTCGCCGCTAGGTTGCGACAAAATTCAACAGACTGCGAAATAATGTCTGAGCAGTGTTTTTTTTTTTTCATGGATGATAGTCATGTGCTTAAAAGTGAACTGTTGTCATCTCATTCAGCGCCCCGTTGTACGTGAGACGTTTATTGGTTTACTGCTTGTACATAGTTCATTTGTCGCTTTCATTTTCATTCCCCATACCTTCCATATTCATTCCTTTCTCTTTCTGTCCTCAGTACCCTCCCCCCAGAAGAAAGTAGCAGGCCCAAGATCAATTTCTCAGGCCGACCTCTTCTCCTTTTCAATAAACATTTACTCTCTCTCTCTCTCCCATGGATCGCCAATTATCCCGGTCCTGTACTAACTGCGTCCAATTGATCCCCGCAAACTACTTGATCTCATTTGCTCATCTAACTTTCTGCAGCCCCCTGCCACGCTTTCCTTCTCTAGGGATCCACTCTGTTATAACTAATGACCAACGTATTACATTCCCTATCCACGCCCATTTCTTCTTCTTAATTTCGACTAATAGGTCCTTAACACGCGTTTGTTCCCTGACCAACTTCGCTCCCTTCTTGTCCTTTAATGTTACCCCTATCATCTTCCGTTCCGTTGCTCGATGAGACGTCCTCAATTCAAGTTGAACCCTCTTAGTGAGCCTCCAACTTTCTGCCCCGTAAAGGGGAGGTCATGCCCTGCCCACGCCCATTTCGTCTTCTTAATTTCTACTAATATGTCCTTAACACGCGTCTGTTCCCTGACCAACTTCGCTCTCTTCTTGTCCTTTAATGTTACCCCTATCATCTTCCGTTCCATTACTCGATGAGTCGTCCTCAATTTAAGTTGAACCCTCTTGGTGAGCCTTCAACTTTCTGCCCCGTAAAGGTGAGTACCGGTAAGATGCAGCTGTCATACACTTTCTTCTTCAGGGACGATGGAAGGCTGCCATTCATTTTCTGAGAATTCGTGCCGAATGCACTCCACCCCATTCCTATTCTTCTAATTATCTCTGCCTCATGGTTGGGATACTGGATCACCACTTGGCCTAAGTAGATATATTCGCTTACCACTTCCACTGCTTCGCCACCTATCTCAAACCGCTGTCCCCCGAGGTTATTAAGCATTACGTTAGTTTTCTGCATATTAATTTTCAGGCCCATGATTCTACTCTGCTTGTCCAGTGTGGTAATCATGCTTTGCCATTCGTCCCCCGAGTTACTTAGGAAGGCAACGTCATCAGCAAATCTGAGGTTACTCAGGTATTTTCCATAAAGCCTTACGCCCACCTGTTCCCAATTTAATGTTCTGAATACCTCTGGTAAACACGCTGTGAATAACATTGGAGAGATTGTGTCTCCTTGTCTGACGCCCTTCATTATAGGTATTCTGCTGCTCTCCTTATTGAGGACGATGGTAGCTTTAGACCCATTGCAGATATCCTCTAGTATTCTTACGTAATGCTCGTCTACACCCTGGTTCCGCAACGCCTGAATGACTGCTGGAGACAATATATAGGGGTTGAGTATACTCCGCGCATTTATCTATCACCTGATATATCGTGTATGGTCCATTGTTGAATAGCCTTTACAAAACCCTGCTTGTTCATTGGGTTGACTAAAATCAAAGGTAGCAGAAATTCTGTTAGCGATTACCTTGGTAAGCACATTTTCGACGACTGACAGTAAGCTGATGGGCCTGTAAATTTTCAAATCATTCATGTCACCTTTCTTATGAATTAGGATGATGTTCGCGTTCTTCCAAGATTATGGTACATTTGCGGTCATTAGGCATTGCGTATACAGGTTTGCAGTTTTTATAGTATGATTTGCCGCCATCCTTCAAGAGGTCTGCTGTTATCTGATCCTCACCAGGTGCTTTGCTCCCTTGCATTTCTGTCAATGCCTTCTTTACTTCTTGTCGTTACTGGTGGGATGTCTACCTCCTCTGAACTACTTCCTCGTAAGGTATTACCCGGGTTCTCGCGGCTAGTGTACATATGTCGACCCGCCGCGGTGGCTCAGTGGCTAAGGCGTTGCGCTGCTGAGCACGAGGTCGCGGGTTCGATTTCCGCCCGCAGCGGCCGCTTTTCTGATGGAGGCGAAAAGCAAAAACGCCCGTGTGTACGAGATTTCGGCGCACGGTAAAGATCCCCAGGTGATCAAAATTAATCCGGAGCCCTCCACTACGGCGCGCCTCATCACCTGCGTTGCGTCGGCGCGTTAAACCCCTACAATCGATCAATCAATTAGTGTACAGATCTCTATAGAACTCCTCGGCTACTATGACTATTTTATCCCTATTTGTGATGACAATGCTTTGCTTGTCTTTAAGTGCGTACATCGGATTTTTCCTCATGCCAAAAACGTCTCTTCACTGCTTTCAGGCTGCCTCCGTTCTTTAAAGCATGCTCGATCCTCTCCATATTATACTTCCGTATGTCAGCTGTCTTACGCTTATTGATTAACTTCCGAAGCTCCGCTAGTTCTATTTTGTCAGTTGGGGTAGATATTGTCATGCTTTGCCGTTTCCTAATTAAATCTTTCGTCTTTTTATCTTTTATCTTTGCCTACCAACCGTTAATTTTTATAAGCATATTAGGTCCAAAAAATCACAGAAACTTCTGGTGCCATGTTAAAAATATTCCCAGTAACGCAATACTTGCGCCGCGCGGAGTAACATCCGGCTGCGGTGATGAAGCACAGAGGCAACGTCCGTTGCCGTACCTGAGTTGCACCCGAGTAGTTGGGGTCTGGAAACTAGGGCATAGGAAACGCATGGCTCACTGTTTTGCTTTGGATCGTGACACATCGTACAGTCAGGCCGGCATAAGAGGCGAACGAAACAGAATAAACGCAGCCGCAGAAATTTCCAGATTCCGTTCGGTGAACCTTAAGTAATGGTGGGGTTTAAATTTCTTGAAATGAAGTTGAGACACCCTTCTCTCATAATATAGCAGCACCACGGAGTTATGTTACCACATGGTAAACTTTCGAAGCTTATGCGCGTTGGTTAACACTTTTATGATTGCATTTCATTCCTGCTCCACTGTACGTATGAGTAATCGCAGAATGGTCCCAATTTTAAGTAGGGTTGTTGAGCCGGTGCCGTTACTTGGTAAATGTGCGCGCGACAGTGAGCCATAGCATTAAGTATTGGGGAGCGCGCTATGTTGCCAAATGCTCACTGCACGGTCAAATCGCCTCGCCATAAAAAAAAAACGCATAGGTAGAAGGTACTTTGTCCGAGTCATAAATAACGGTCTCGCGGCAGAAGCTTCCACTCACGCTATATAGAGGCTGCTGCGCATTGCATCTCAGTTTCGTGAGCTGGCATGGTAACCAGGCTCGCTTCCTACAGTGCAAAGGGCGCGTTGAACCGTTCGAGTCTGCTCAGCGATCTTCACGCAGTAATGACCGGCCATTGAGAATTCGGCGCACGCGGTACGTCGCCGTTAAACCCACACGCTCGTTTCGAGGTGCATGCGGCGCTGGGCCGTTAGGTCATCCAGATTTTCGCTCCCCTCTGGGGTCAGATAAACGGGAGCAAAACGGATAAATGCGCCAGACGCACGATCACACGAGCATCCCATAAATAGCACGCGCCCAGTTTTCAAATATGGCAACCTTTCCTAGCATTAAAACGCTGACGAAAAAAAAATAAGAAGGGGTAGGGGGGGGGGGGGGGTCGAGTGATAGTTGGTCCGTCCGGCGCAGTGGACGCCTCCCCATCAATTTAAACGACCAACAGCTTTTTACTCTGTAGAGCGCGTCAGTCACACGCACGCCTTAGTGGCCACAAAAAATATGTGGCTGTTAATCGAATACGCGGTCTTACTCAACGTCAGTCAATCAGTGCAAAAAGCGCCGCGCCACTCGCTTGTCATTTTTTGTTGACATTGATTGAGTGATTGTAGGGTTTAACGCGCCGACGCAACGCAGGCGATGAGGCGCGCCGTAGTGGAGGGCTCCGAATTAATTTTGACCACCTGGGGATCTTTAACGTGCGCCGAAATGTCGTATGCACGGGAGTTCTTGCCTTTCGCTTCCATCAGAAAAGCGGCCGCCGCGGCCGGGAATCGAACCCGCGTCCTCGTGCTCAGCAGCGCAACGCCTTAGCCACTGAGCCACCGCGACGGGTTTTTTGTTGACATACACACGATCTTTGCCTCCGTTTGCGTGAAAAATGAAGCCGAGTTTTATTCCTTGTCTAAAGTGTTTACATATTTAGGTGGTTGGGACGTGAGGGCGGCTTGATAGGCGGACAAGTTCTTCGTTGTTAACGCTCGATCTTCCGACGCTTGCAGCCAGGGATGGGGGAACGAACAAGCGGGCTCTCTCGAACGGGTTTGTTCGGGGCGGAGACGGGGCTATTGTTCTCGAGGCACCCCAGACAAAGGCCTCATCGATGCTGGTCAGGTGCGGGACCTGTTCGCTAAAGCCGCATTAGGCGCTCGGAGAGCCTACCAACCGTTTCCCTGGAGCGGAAATCGCTCGTGCTAACCCCTGCAAGGAGGAACGCCCCGTGAATGTCAATAGCGTCTCCACGGGCAGGCAGGCGCGATCCCTTTTCTTTCTTTTTTTGCTCCCAAGAGCACGCCTAATACGAGCGATGTTCAGAGGTCCCTCGGGCTTTTCCAATAGCGGTGGTTGCTCAACATACGGCTCGAGGGCACAGCCGCGTCGCTCTATAGGACAGCGCCACTGGCGCAAAAGTGCGCCATTGCCTCGAGGTCACCAATGCAGAAAAATAAGGGGGCACTTTGTGTGCGCATTGAAAGGCGATTTTATCTCATTAAGATCCTCGAATCACTTTAAAACCTTGCCACTAGATTTATTCATCCCTCATATGCTTATAACATTAGCGTGTCGTCTTTAAAAGTAGAAATTGGCCTGTCACCTCTGTCTTCCCGCCGCCGCATTGCTACCCTTTGCTTGCTTCATAAACTTTTTCACAGTTCATTACAATAGAACCTAACATCTCCCCCCCGTTTCGCAGATCTTATCGCATTGGCCGTATCTTTCAAGTTGCCCGTCAACGTTCCCGCACCGTTACTACTTTTGCTGCCTCATTTTTTCTTCGTGCATCAGAAGACTGGAATGACCTCCCTCACCTCGTGACCTGTCCATCAACATTTATGGAGAGCGTCACAAGCCATTTTTCAAGCTAATTCATGGCTTCTTTTGTACATTTTTTTGTAACCCCACCCCTTTTGTAATGTCCCTCCGGGGACCTTTAAGGTAATAAAATGGAATGAAATGAAATGAAATCTGAGCCCTTCGCCAAAATACAGTGACCTAAAGGATACCGAAAGGAGGGGAGACAAGGATTGACAAGTAATTCTCTAGCGAGCTTTTCTTTTTAACCGTGAGCTGCAGTGCAGCAGATTAGCCCTGCTTCCTATTAGCCATAAAATGTGTTTTCCAGAACCCGTTCATTTTGACTGCGTGATGCGTGGTCACGCGAGGAGGGCCCGTTTTTAACACATAAGCTCAACACAAAACTCATGAGCTGTCAGTGTTGGGAATCATGGAGCAATTGCGCCGTAACTATACGTCTTTAACGTTAGTGCAAACTCTTAAACATGTCGGCAAAAATGTCAGAGAAGACTTCATGCCTCTAGCTATACACAAGGCTCGGCAATTACACGAGTTATGAGTAGTATATATATATAGGTTTATCGGTGCATCAAAACTGGGTCCCGAACGAATCGCGTTGCTCATTGCGCCGCTCATATACGTTCCAGCTGGACAGATGGCCATCTCGGAAAAAAACGCTTGCGCACGGGACGGGCTGGCGCGTGGCTCTTTAGATTAGCGAAATGGCCCTTCCCCAAGACGTAACAGGAAATATGGCCGCATATTTTCAACCCTAAGGCGCTTCACGGTGTTATGTTCGTTATAGCGTGTCCCTGGGTGAACCCGTGCAGCGCCACGGGTTTACAGGGCCCCTAGTCAGACGTGGACACTTTCAAAATGAGTATACTCGCGAGATGATGGCAGCACGCGCGTTATGACAACGAATGGCACCAAGTTTCGGGCTCGCTGATGGCACGGCGGCGTTGGAGGCAGTCAACTACGCCTGTCCACGCCGCAGGCGCCTGTGATGCGGCTCGCGAGGGGACAGCGAAGCGGCAGGCCGGCGTGGCTTCGAAGCTGCTCGGCGGCCCTAACGAGTCTGTCTCGCGCTTCCTTCGCCGAGGCAAGCTTGACCCACTTCGGCCACGCGCGCCCATCACGCCGGCTGCAGCACCCCACGCGCGGAGTGACCACACCGGCATTCTCAGCCACTCACTCCGCGTTCTGCCGCTTCTCTTTCTTTATTGCTCACCCTCCTCGGGCAGTCGCGCGAGGGCCTCGATCGCCGGGCGTCTTGTTTCGAAAGTCATCGAATCGTCTGCTTGAGCCCGCGCAACTCGTCTGGAAAGGGCGCCTTGCCCCAAGTAACCTGCTCGGTCGCGCTGTTGCAATGCGAGCATCCCTTCCAAGTAGTGCGGGTTGTTTCGGCCTGGGATCCCCGGCATGCTGCAGTGTAGCTTAATCGCGCTACGCGGGCTTGGACATTACCTTCGCGTGGTTACTTTGATCTAACTTCATCGAGACAACTATTATACTGCGCCAGTGAAAGCGAGGGAGATTTCGCTATCACCAAGTCGGTCACTGCTGTGTCTTGCGTTGGAAGCAATCGCGTTCTTCATTTGGAGGGATATTGACCTTTTCCAACCTTGTGCTCGCGCAACTCGCGTTTATGTTCAGACTGACCAGTCTTCCATCTCTGGCCTCCTTTCATGCTCTTCCTCGCCCTTTTTTTAACAGTGAACCTGTTTAGAAAATCGTAATTTTTCGTGTCCGCAGTTATTATTATATTATAATTCTTTATTCAGAAGGGGGGGCTCAAGGTCTAGTCAGGGATGGGGAAGGCGGTAAAGAAGTTCAGAGCGTCTACATCCTCTTGTGTATCGCCGTGGTACTAGCGAAAGTCCAAGGGACATAACAGTCAAAGATACCAAGAAATTACCGAGCGCGCAGCACGTGAGTGCGGGCCTCGCGGTGACTGCCCGGCAGTTATCAAAACCAAGAAAGCGCTATAGCGCTCGTGTGTGCGTACCTCGCGGCGACCGCCCAGCGTCTCCGGCCCACTGCTGTGTCTTGCGTTGGAAGCAACCGCGTTGTTCATTTGGAGCCAAGGATACCCATTTAGGGGAGATTGGTCAAGTTTGGTAAAAGAATCGTGGCAACCTTTGTTTAGAATGAGAATGACACGTCGTAGTGTACGCTCCTCCAAGGTGATGTCCAATGATTATTACTTTAAAAAATAATAAATGAAAGAAGCTCACACTTATGCAACAATGATGGAGTAATAAGGGTCGTTGCGGAAGCGAAGAAGAAGCAAATCGGCTGGAATCGTGGAGTTAAACCTTCGTGATGGTCGTGAAGGTTGCGTACGGCTTCGCTACCTTCAAGTCTTACACGTTAGTGTAAGCTTCCTTCATTTTCTCCCCCTGAGTAAACCCCCTCTTTTCTCGCACCTCCGGAGAGAGAGAGAGAGAGAGAGAGAGAGAGAGAGAGAGAGAGAGAGAGAGAGAGAGAGAGAGAGAGACAGAGAGAGAGAGAGAGAGAGAGAGAGAGAGAGAGAGACAGAGAGAGAGAGAGAATGATTTATTGGAGAGTTTAGCTCCAACCCAAATAGCAGCTTTGGAGTATTGGAGAATACAAAGTATTGGAGAATACAAAAGGTAGAATACTCGTCTTAAGCACATTGAAACAGCACCAGCTGAAAGATCGCATGCGCACTCAGTAACTACTTGCTATGTATAATACACACACACACACATACACACACACATATATATAGTATATATATATATATATATATATATATATATATATATATATATATATATATATATATATATATATATATATATATATATATATATATATATATATATATATATATATATATATATATGTGTGTGTGTGTGTGTGTGTGTGTGTGTGTGTGTGTGTGTGTGTGTGTGTTTTCTTACAGCAGCGGAATATAGCCCAAACAACCTATATACATCTATGTACAAACAATACAAAATGGCCACGACGCGACACAGATACTTTCGCCAATATACATAACGTGAATGCTGAATACGCCACTGTCGTCTCGTGTCAACAAAAGACAGATTTGGGGACTGATTTGGTGCCGAGACGAAACTGATCCGTGTCATCTGGTGTGAAAGTAAAGGCTGCCCCGCACCAACACAAGGCACGTACTTACGTGCGTAATTGGACAGTAATGAATGGAGCTCCAAGCACCATGCTGTAAATCCGGTTTCTCGTCTTGCTTGCTTATTTCTCACTGCCCCCTCACCCATGCGGTTCATTATGACATTTTGCTCACTCGGCGGCCTCGATCCTCAGGACGAGGTCGACTGCTTTTTTCTCCCTTCTGGTAACGAGTATGAAGAGTGTGAAGAAGTCAGCCTACAGCAGCGAGCTTGGTCTGGAGCAGCAAGCCAAGCTCGCTGCTCGGACAAACTCCCTGCATCGCTTTTTGCCGACCCCACTTATGTTTCTTCTCGCGTCCACAACAACTGCAAAGTTGGTATGCCATTAAGTAGATCTAAAAAGGGTCATGACTCTTTCGTTCCCAAAGTCAGAGTGCATTGGAGCGGCCTTCCCGCTTCCATGGTGTGCACCATTGAGCCTCTCGCCTTTAAGTCAGCGGTTTAGGTTAACGCTCATTCTCAGACCCAGCGTTATGTTCTGGCTGTGTTTTTTCTATTTTTTCTTTACTACCCCCTCTGTAACGCCTAAACGGCACTGATATTAAATAAATAAAATTAAATGAAATCTCTCTCTCTCTCTCTCTAATCAAGGGGCAGTGTTAACTGCATGGTTATGTTTGAAGGCGGCGTAGGATGCGTCCCGATTCGTTCAGGGCATTGTAGGCTCCGTAGAAAGCAATCTACTCAAACGCCGAACTAGACGGCAAAACAAAAGTATCGGGGCTGCATTCTCAACAACGCATGGAAGCCGCCGCATGGAGACCGCGCGAGAGTCATGTGCCTTGTATGCAAAGCATATTTTGGCGAACCCCTGGCGCGTTGTTTGACGTCTCTGCTTCTTTTGTCACTATTTTCCCGCCGAGTTCAGCTCATGGCTATACCATGTCAGTAATGTGTTTTACTGCAACCGGAAACTTAAGTTGCAGGGCAATGCATCCGCAGTACTGAGCAGGTGGGCGAGTCATATCACAGCTGTTGACAGGTGCAAGCGATGGTGCAGCCAGTGGAACGACGGGCATTCCCGGTAACAGAGCTCGGCTAAATAAAGGGGCTCTTCGATTTACAGTCTCGGACTCACCGCGGACTCCCCGAGAAGCAGTCCGGCATTCGATTTTCCCATGTATCCCTATGGCTTCGGGGAATCCTCGGACTACCCGCGGACTATCCGCGGTGAGTCCGAGACTGTAAATCGAAGAGCCCCAAAGTTTACCTGCTCCTCCTCCCGGTTACCGACCTGGCAGCCACAATGGGCAGCCACAATTCCTATTCTAGTTCACTGTGCCACAATCCCCAGGGCCGACCGCCACCTCGTGGGAGCGCCTCCTCACCTTTCGGGATGCCCCGCCCCATTAACGCCTCGAACTACCCCTCTGCCCTCCACCTTCCCTGCCCCTCGCTCTACTCCTCAGCACCTAGGGGTCTCGTGGTGCCAGCTCCAGACTTATTTCCTTCCCTATTCCTACTCACGTACCTGGCCTCCTGCCTTTTGTGCTCCCGAAAGGATGACAGAACCAGGTGGTCAAGCAGTTCCAACACTCATCAGGTCTCCACGTAAAGCACGTTCTGCTGTGCATCCCTGTTTTTGTATGTTTTTTACTCATTTGTTCTTGTAATACTTATGTTAATAGAGTTTCATTCATTCATTCATTCATTCATTCATTCATTCATTCATTCATTCTTGTACTACTTCCACGGTTCCAGTTAGGAATCTGAAAACCACCGCCCCCCCCCCCCCCTCGGTTCTTGTACTAATCTGCCACTTGTACTGCCCCTCGTGTAATGCTTCCTTCACGGAGGACCTTGAGGTATAAAAGCAAATGAATGAATGAATGAATGAATGAATGAATGAACGAAACTAAGGATGGCGACTCGGCCTAAGTGGGGACGGGTGGGGAGGGTGGTGTCAAATAAGTCTGGACAAGTTTACATTCTCAGAAAATAAATAAATAAATAAATAAATAAATAAATAAATAAATAAATAAATAAATAAATAAATAAATAAATACTCCAGGTCTGCCCCGGACGGACCCCTATTAAATTTATTCATATGACTACATTTGAGCTGTTGGATGCTGCAATGCGCCGTTCAACGCCCAGAAGCCTCGGACCTGGAGGAGAGGGTGGCAACGGCTTGCACCATAGGCTGCTTCCGCCCCTCCCCCACTCACTGCCTTCGTCCTCTCAACAATGAAGCTGTTTTAACGCCACAGCTGCCACATTTAAATACGTCTCGTTCGCAAAAATCATTTGACGTCCACAGTTCGACATCTTGGACTTCGTCCCCTGCCTCTCGGGTCCCCAGCTCGCGCGCACCGACAGCACCTCAAGTGCTCAATCAACCAAAACGTTCTCCGCGACGCCAGCAGAGCCATCCATGTGCGCCCAGATAGCATCGGCTCCCCCGACTGGTTTCTCTCTGTCTTGTTAATCTTCTCGCTCGTTGAAACAAGCGAAAAAAGAAAATAAAGGCATCATAAAGCCGCTAGCTCAATAAACGTTCTTTTTTTTTTCTTCAAGCAATCAATCAAGCAGACATTAGCCATTTTTATCGTAGAATACGATCTGAGCCTCGCTCCCAAAAAGAATCAAAACCGAGGGAGGGTAAGTCCGTTTTTCACGGTATTAGTAACAAAATAAAATGGAGTTACGCTCTGTAGTTAGGGTCCGCAATCATGCAAATGCAGAAATGTAAATACTAAATAGTATTTACATAGTGCGTGTGCCCAAGTGACGGATTATGACGGATCGGGCTTCTCCCGGCCTGGACAGTGGCGAGCTGCGTGGCGTTGTGCTGTTTCTCCCGAGGCGCTCAGCCGACCACCGGCGACTGATTTACGAAGGGAGAGACCGCATTCCGCCGCTGCAGGCAAGCCTTTATTTAGTGACGCTGGGCCCGCTTAATGAGGAACGGCTCGTGACGTGGACGACGCGAGTTCCGTGGCAATCTTTTGCTTGAAGCCGGTGGTGCATCGTATGTCTCCTCCTCACCATCATCATGTCTATTTCAAATGCAGGGCGTACCTCCCCAGAGACGAAGGCCTCTTATGCCGTGACTCGTGAGCTAGCCGAGTTCGTTCTTTGCCCCCAAACTTTCCTAGTCAACCCCTCCACGGAGTTGCGCATTGTGCGGATTCAAAATTCGTCCCACCGCTTCCCACGTTGGCGAGGAGAAGTAGCAGCTTCGGGGGCGAAGCGCCTGTGGGTTTGCGGGTACTCCAATCACCTGTCGTCACATGTTACCGGTCCTAACCAATTTCATCGAAGAAGGAAGGAACTGCGGGCGAGCGAGGTTTCTGATGCGAGTGCTTTTTTGTGTGCGTTTTACTTCTTTCTGATATGCACGCGTCATGGATCTTGTCGCGGCCAATGGGGGTTGGGCACGCCCCGAGGGTCAGGGGTTTTGTGCAGTTTTTGCTGACGCCAGTCGTGTGGGCGCTTTGGCCAACCTACCCGAGTAATGCTTTATCGTTGAAATCTGCGCAAGCACAGCGATGTTCCGTATTGAGGAGAAACATTCCGACTTGTACGTTCAGCAATTCCCTATTTTTAGCATTTTTTCCCGCAGGTTTCCCGCAGGTTGTCAAAAGTTTCCTTCGAAATTGCCTGCGTTTTCTTTCGGCAGCTGATAAGTCTTTATGGGGTGAGACTCTACGGTTTTGGGCATTTTCTAGCGCCAGCTGCAGTGTCTACTTTACGTAGCCTTCCGGGCGCAGGCGTCGTTCAGAGAATCAGAGCAGTGTGAATGAAATTCTTCTACATGATCCGCGCCGCAGCATTTGACTACGCATTGCACGTTTTGTACCGAACAGCATATTCACTTTGCATGCTAAAGTTTCAAGTTAAAATTGGCCGCATGAGAAATGACCAGACATGTTGTGAAATCTAGGTAATTTTAGATTAGCGCCGGGACAGCTGGCGTCATCTCTCGTTGACAGTACGTAAACTAAGGCAAACCCGAAAAACTTTTCTGTATGCTGCTTCACAGGTATATATGCAAACATGCTTCGGCACTTCATCCGCTGCCGCTGCACGCATTACTAGCTCTTTCTTATGCAATATTCTTTCCTGTATGATCCCTCCTGTTTTATTAACTGGATTAGAAGCTCTCTTGGATGCTTGTGGCTTGCGGGAATACGACTGCGGATATTTTAACATGAAGCCGACGAAGTATTAAGGGATCCTTTTAAAAGAAAACGAAGGAATAAATGATTCGAGGTCCGGTTTACAGACATTATTTTTCCTTTTGTCTCCACGACTCCTAAAATTCCCTGCACGAGTTAAAGATTCCCTTCTTCCCTTTTGGCAAAAATTACACCCGGAAATTCCCCGAAAAAAGGAAATTTCCCCGCACGGAACATCACTGCGCACGCAGTGGAATCGTGCCGTTTTGTGTCGCTTCCTTCTTCTCAAGTGCTCTGCGTGTTTTTTTGTTCAACTTTTATTTCAAAAAGGAAGTCACCCAACGAAGCGGTGCTTGCTTGCTGACAGATAGATTACCGAACTTTACGCGTACCGTCTCCATTAAAAACCGATTTTCTGCTCCTTATCGCTATTGATAAGACAGGAACATTAGTGTCGTATCTTTCCGTGGTCACTTCGAAAAAAAAAGCAAGTCAAATTGGAATCGAGTGACGGGCTAAGCTCCTGCGCAACCCCGCTATACACAGCGGCTTTCTTGCGTTTGTACTTTTTCCTTTTAGTCTCTTCCTTGAAATAATTATTATCACGCAAGAATCATGTGTCGACATAACTACGCAAATAAAAACAGGCATCATCGTTGCTTATCTTCTTTCTGTCCTATTTAGAAAACCTTCATTTCGAAAGGACAATTCGCGTAGCTGCCTTGCAGTGAATAGAGGGCAATCTCGCCGTGCTATTTTTTGTACTGCGCAGAAAAGAAGAAAGAAAAGCAGGAATATGAAGCACTGACAACAAGCAAAAAGCTATCTTTTCAGGCGTGCAAGCAAGAAATAAGAAAATTACTCGCACGTCACTGGTGAGATTGCGCGACCTTCCTCCTCCTCCATCCTCCTCACCATCCTGCAGGACTATGGCCTCTCCCAGATGACTCCAACCGCTGCTGCCCACTTTTCGCCCCAGACTTGCACATTTTATCCCTCCATCGAGCAGCCCCGCCCCTATAGGTGGTCGCTCTGCTGCCCTGGTGGTCCACCGGTTATCATTTCTTCGCATTACATGCTACGTCCAAGCCCGGAGCGATGATGTCTTCTTCCTCCCGAGTTTATCCAAGACGCTCGTCTCACACATCCCTAGCACCACCCTTCATTTCATAGCTCGTTGGGCTGACCTGAGTTTTCTTTGCAGATGTTTTTGCCTCGTAAGTCATCGCGAGCCGGGCGAATTTATTGTACAGTACTCTTTTCAGCGACTAAGCTATGCCCTACAGCTCATTGCTTGAGAGTGCTTCCTGATTGTACCGCACCCCATAACAATTACACGTCGCGCACACTTGGGAATTTTCTACGTCCCCGGCGTCCGGAAAGGATTCTGACAATCCTTCCCATGAACGCGCCCGCTTGCAGCATCCCACACATGGCCATTTTGGTCAAGTCGTTTTCGAGCCACGGCTGGTCATGCACACACCATCCAAGTGTACACTCAAACTGTCTGCTCAGCAAGTATGTCCAGCGCTCCATCCCACTCTTTATCACTAATTGGCCTTTGCGCTCTGCGGCACGGCAGAAATGGGTCTCGGATCCATTTGCTCTGCGGCAAGGAAAACGCGCCGTTCTGGACGAAGACAGGTTTCCAGCGGCTGCCGATGTCGGCGAACGGCGCGGGGCCCGGAACGGCGCCACTGGTGTGCACGTACAATACGTGGCAAATGTAGCGCGAACATAAAAATATGAATCGGAACACGCAAATAGCGCGATTTCTTTCAATACAAGTCAAAATGACGCGTGGCTTGATTACAAAAACAAAGTCCGTAAATGTGGCTTTCCGAATATACCAATAGCGCGCCATTATTTGACCTGAACGAACAGTATTTTTCAGTTTTGCGTGTTCTGATTCATATTTTCCTGTTCGCGTTTCATTTGCCGCGCATTGCACCTGAACGCGTCCACTTTGGGAGAGATGTGAAAGCCTGCGGACAAAACGATCCGGGCCTGCCAATCATGTAGAACTTTCAGAGGCAGGTTCGGAAATCTTTTTGAGGTGCAAGAGCCGGGTCTCCGACGAAGGGAGAGAGGGGGCGACCGAAGAGCTTCAGCCCCGAAAAAGCGGAACGGCGGGGCTAAGGCCGCCGCGCCGCTACGCGAGAACGGATGCGACGACTTTGGTCCAATCCCGAATATTGCGCCGGTGAAGCGGCGGCGAAACGTCAGCGAGTTGCAGAGGATCCGGAGATACGAGCTCTCGGATATTGCACATACTTTAATGACCGAGTGTTCATTGTTCTTTGGGGGGCTTACGAGGACACCACGCAGTAGACTTGAGCGAGTCTCGAAGCATAACCAAGCAGAAAGCTTGGTCGAGAGTCTCCAAGCATAACCACGCGTAATGCCTTGGCAAAACGATCTCCCCGAGGCACCCTGTTTTTGAAGGCCCCACGTACTCGTGCTTCCTGAACTGTTTTTTTATATCCACTTTTCATTAGACAAGACAATTTTAGACAGGCACCTCTAACTTGAACACCAATACTCCTCTTGGCGCTCTTGACCTAGTAGCCCTTGCGCCATTAAACCACACCATCATCATCATCATCATGACCACGCATAAACTTGCCTTCCTTCTACATCCTTACTTCCTTTCTTAGTCGAAACAAGAATAAGCCATGATGGGTTTAGAAGAACTTGTTGGGCGGGTTGGTTCATCTTTGGGGAACGAACTTGGCGAGAAAATCCCGTGTTTGTTCGCCAAAGCTAAGTGGGGCCGCCAGCTCCGGTGCTTCTCCAGCCTTGCACCACTAGTGCAAGCTGCGCCATTTTTTTTTGTTGTTCTCGCACATTAAAAATCCACGGAACCTAGCCTTAAACAGCTTCGCTGTAAATTCCGAGGCGGCGTTCTCCTTATGCATGGGGCAACGTATCCGGATTAAGCATCAAAATTTACTCACGGTGCGGTAATTTTGCAAGCACCGGCGAGGTGGGACTGCCTCGATACTACATACCCCAGTTTTAACTTTATGCGACAGATATTGAAGCAGGATCCACATGCATGCGGTGGACAGGCCGGCGAGCCTGATTTCCACTGAATCCTACTCTTACCATTGAGGAGTGGCATACTTATCCTCCATGTTAAACAAACCCCAATCATGTTAGTTCCACGTGTCAAATTTATGTTTATGATCGTGTGTAGAGTCGCTTCGAACGGCCGTTCATTTAAATGGTGCGCAATAAGAGACGTGGGCACCAAACGGGCGACCTTTGTGACACTGTTCGACTTAGTTGTCGATCGCAGTCTCAACTTCTGAAGCCCTCAGATGTATGATAATTGCCGGAAGTTGCAGAAACGGTCGGTCTTTTCCTTTTAACAAATTCTCTGCTGCGGCCAGCGAGACGGCTTTGCGCGGGACTGATCCTGACTTGTGTTCATAGGAGCCAAACAATATTTCCAGCTCAATTCCTACCAGAAAATGATCAGTGTCAGTGTGTAATCTGATGCAGACGTTTTATTATAGTATACGGACTGACAGGCTATAAAAATTGCAAGGCACTTCATACAGAGTTATTTAACGCTTTTCAAAGGAATAACAACCAATGGAGATTTTAATAACCATTTCTAGTATATTTGACAAACATGAACCGTTTAACTCCACCGGAAACATAATAACATGTTATCAAAACGAGGGATGCCTTTTTTACTGCTGTCAGGGCTGCCCAGAAAAGAAAATATGAGAAAAAATAGACGCTAACAGGCGTCTAAGCCGAAGAGTAAATTTCTTTTTACGCCGCGGCAAAGGCTGAGGTTGGAAAGCGGTTGATCGCGTGCCCTTTGAAATAAAAATAAGCAATAAAAATAAATATGAATAAATAAATTCACATTAATCAAGTATTATGTACGTTGCCCGTGAGTTTCCTCATACAATGTCAAAGTACGTCAGCATCATTTGCAGTTGGGTTCTGAAAGCGTATGTGTGCGGTGGAAATATTGAAGTACCCGCCGCGGTGGCTCAGAGTCTATGCCGCTGTGCTGCTGAGCACCAGCAGGCGGGCTCGATCCCGGCCGCGGTGGCTGTTTTTCAGAAGGAGGCTGAAAGGCTGAAATGCACGTGTGCCGAGATTTTGGCGTGCGTTAAAGATCCACAGCTGGTTCAAAATTAATCTGAAGCGCTCCACTATGGCGCACTTGATAGTCCAGGAGTATATATATATATATATATATATATATATATATATATATATATATATATATATATATATATATATATATATAGCTTCGGTACGTTAAGCCCCATAATCAGAATCGTATCAGAGAATGTTGACGTCGCAGCCAACAGGAATTTGGGAATCCTCCATGGGCCTCTTGCGGCTGATGTTACTGGACAGTCCGACTGAGTGTGAATTGTTAAGGCCTATGGCCTGATGCTTGCCCGGTCACAGGTGAATGCGACGACACGTGCGTAGATCAGGTGTACACGGAGGCAAGCTCTCACTGTGGGGAACAGCTGCAGCCTAAATTGCGGCCAGTCTGTATGTCGGGTGATTCGCGTCGAAAGACCAACTAACGAAAGCAAAAGAGGAGACGCAAACACTATGTCGCAGCAAAGGAGTCTTTGATAATAACTGACTCTCGGCTTCAAATCATGTAAAGAGACTTAAGAGCACAGAAAACTTTTGTTGTCTTTACGTGGAGAACAATCGCTGGTGGGGACAGGCAGGTTCTTCGCATGTGGTGGGTAAAAGCTGAGGGGAGAATAAAAAAAAAAACGTGGGGTTGTAGCGCCCTTTGACCCTTCCGCGTTCTTTTTTTTTTTTTTTTTCTGAAGCCCCTTTCATGGCCCACGCGTCTGAGCAAAATAAGGCAGGAAGCGATAGGGGTTGTGTTCTCAGGGAGGTGGCATTGTACTTCTGCTGATAACCGGTCTGACTGAGGCGTCCTCTTCGCTGGGTTTACCTTTGGGCGTTGCACGGAAGTCCTTACGCGTTCTTCTCTCTGTGTGTCTCTCTCTCGTTCACACCATGCACTTCTTTCGACGGAACTCGCAGTTCCCGAAACAAAAGTGGGTTCGCACAAAAAAGCGAAAAAAAAAAATCAGAGAGAAAGCAAGAAACAGCCAGACTGCGTGTTCTCAGAGAAACAAAGCATAAATAGCAATGCGTTGTACTGACAAGAGTGGCGCCTATAAATATACTTGGCCCATGCGATAGAGAATGAGAGAAAAGGGCGCCTTGCGGAACAGAAGTAGTACAGCGGAAAGATAAGACGCCGAAGCACTCGAGATGGGAGAGGAAGCGGCCGGAGCCCCAGCCGCGGTGGTATCTAATCGATGCCCAGGCTACGGCCACGCGCTGCGGGCTGGGCAGAGGCAAAGCAAAAGCAGGCTGCAAAGCAGCTATTCTTCAGCGCCGTTTCCGCCGTGGGGACGAACGGGACGAGAGGGAAGGGAAACCTCAGCGCAGGGAGACGCGACAACCCGCGAATGCTGCCCCTCTCTTCGGGGGCGCCCGCGGCACTGCGCCCGCGTAACATCCGGACAAATGCCAGTCGCGTGTTAGCTTCTCTTCTGCCCCCGGCAAAGCGCCCGCTTTTCTTCTCGCTAGCGAACGTTCTTTCTTACACAAACATGGACTCCTTCTGAACTGGAGCCTTTCGTGGATGAATGGCACTCGCTCCTCGAGGACGTTCGGGCGCATTAAAAAGCGGGGAAATCAGGAACACAACCCTCGAGCGGAAGGGCTATGGGAAAAAAGTATGACCCAGCTCTGATCAGTTCAGCGTGCACTGTTCACTTCCGGTTTTCCGCACCAGTCCCTGCTTTAAAACAGCTATTGCTCACGCGTGGTAAATGGCGCCGTCGCGCTCAACGTGTCGCGATCACTGTCGACGGCTGCTGGCGTCGAGATTAAAGCTGAGCGAGCAGTTGGTAGCGCTCTCGCTTCTCCGGCTACACCGGAAGGGTTCTTTGAAGTTGGCACATACAAACGGATTCCTCAAGCGACGGGCGTCATTTCAGTATCGCGTGTCTCCTGATGACAGCGCCACATAAGTGATGAGAAAAGGGGTGCGAGCTTTTGGAAATTGTCGATTGTCAACTAAGAGGTGAAGACGAGCGCAGGATGAATTCGTCAAGAACCACTGAAAATATAGGGGTGAAACAAACCGATAAGACAAAGTTAAACAAAAACAAATGTTACAACGTAACCGTGTATGGCTAGCTTTCCGTAAATTTTCCGTCTCCATGGCCAAAAACACTTGAGCGCCCTGGCGGTGAGATGTTCGAGTGGTGCCCCCTGCCTCTGACGTCGGCTTAGGGACTCGCGCCGCTGTCGTCTGCTACACTCCGCTTGTGAGGGGCAGCAGTGCCTGTGCTAAATATCGCCCGCTTGGAGAGAGAGAGAGAGATGAAACTTTATTCTGCAGCTCAAGTCCGAGCCGCGGAGTTATGAGTCCTCGGAGGAAGGGGGTGTCCCATGGTCCTCCGACGGTAACGGGCTTGGCGGAGGTGCACAAAGAGTTTCAATGTGGGCAGCCAGGAGGCTTCAGTGCATTAAAAAGCGTATTTTTAGTAATTCGGTTATTTGTGCCATCTTCTGACACATCTGATTAATTTCAAGCTGTATCCCCCACAAGTTTTCAACACACGAGGAGAGAGAGAACAACTTACTTCAAAGCATTGCCCAGAATATCATGTTTAACTCGTCCTTTCTAGCTTAAAGGCGAGGTTTAGCGCTCGGAGCTCCTCGTAAGTATTCCGAACGTCTAGGCAACTCTACAGTATTTTTGGGATGCTCTTATGAAGACTCAGCAGTCTAATGCTACGTACCAAGCACTGGGCCCCTATACGCGCATCGCACAGCAGGAAATAATACAGCTGTATTCTGCTTCTTTCGTTGTTGTTGACTTGTATCCGATGAATGTTTTTTTTTTGCGTGTATGCCTAACGCATTAATTTTTCTGCACCATCACAAACGTCTTATTATTAGCATTGGGGGTGTTGGGAGGCTCACAAAAATCGTGTGGATATTTTCTTCAGGCTGTAGGCATACATTCCCTTCTTTACAAATTGGCTTTCGTTATGGCTGCGTTCAAGAAGGTTCATATCCCCAGCGTGCGTTGTTTATTCACATGCAAACACAATGAGAAGGTTTGTGCTACGCCACCGCGATCTGGCCCTAGACAGCGTTGTCCAGAGGGGTCGAAGGCGGCTTTTGTGCTCCGAATTTTTATCGTAACGATCGTTACCATAACAAACTGACTCTCAACCAGAACAATTATGACATGATTACGGCGCTGAAGGCTTGATAAACTCGCTAACGAACACAATGAATAGTATCTGTGCATATATTACAAGAACCGAAACCGATGAATATTTCCAAACAGCTCTTTATTGTTTTCCAACCCTTCCAAGCGTAAAGAACAAATCCTGGTCTACACGGACCCGCCGCGGTGGCTCAGTGGCTAAGGCCTTGCGCTGCTGAGCACGAGGTCGCGGGTTCGATTCCCGGCCGCGGCGGCCGCTTTTCTGATGGAGGCGAAAAGCAAAAACGCTCGTGTGTACGAGATTTCGGCGCACGTTAAAGATCCCCAGGTGGTCAAAATTAATCCGGAGCCTTCCACTACGGCGCGCCTCATCGCCTGCATTGCGTCGGCGCGTTAAACCCTTCAATCAATCAATCAATCTGGTCTACACGGGATGGTGATGTACAAATAAAAGAAAATTACTCTTACTTTCTTGTCCTGTACTGAGGACCCGGACCACTAATCAGCTCGATTTTACTGTTAAAGTTTTCTCCTCCTCCTCCTCCTCCGCCTCCTCCTCCTCCTCTTGAATGTAGCTTGCCTATATCTCAATATTGCGAAGATGTGGCTGTGGGAAATGTGCCGAAATATCCCTCCACGTCTGAACAAACAGTGTCACTTCACCTCCATACTGGTTACAAGCCTGGTATAAAACCAGCGCGTGCCTATACACAAACTGGTTTATTTGTAACTCAACCGACAGTTTTTGCAGCCTATAGTGCATGCCATAGTGCATAGTGCATACTTTCACGCCATGACAACGTAAAGTGGCGTGATGCAAGCACGCAAAAGCTGTTTGACCTTACATATGATTACCGGAAATTGTACAGCCTTCTGCCAAAGCCGACAGCCCCAAACGCCTGGAATTTGTTTTGGTCTTGTATTTTCGCTTTTGTCGGCGACTAGCAGCTGGCTGTTACCTTTGTTCGAAAGACTGCTTAAAACAGGAGCTGAAGCCTAGCTGCGACTCTTCACGCTAGGCACAGGACCGGCTTCGCAAACAATGGGGCGATGCCGGCAATGTTTCTTCCGTAGCGGCATCCAAAACTATACTTTAATTCACTCCTTGAGCTAGTGCATGCGATTTTAAGTGTATCATTATGATAAAAAGTTACGCACACGCCAAATCTGGTGCGGGCAAGCATAAGACGTCAACCGGGCGCAAAGAAAGAGCAGGGAGAGCGATCCCGAGTGAAGCAGACGACACATGCGAGAATCCCTAAGCCGACGTCACGGAGGCGCGCTTCGCAGCTCCGCCCGTGGTCGCGTTCACCGCCAATAGGGACCGGGCGGCCGTTGTATGGCACCACCGTCGCTTCAGCGAACAGCGCCGCTCGTGGCGAACCGCTCGTCAATGGAACGCTGGTGGTGGTCAGCGCGGCGTAGTCGGGCATGGCTTTCTGTCGTTCTGTTGCGGTGCGGCTTGCAAAGCGTAAATAACCACAAGGACTTTTTTTCAGATAGGTAAATGTTGAAAGTAGAGGCGACCTTTACGAGGCATGCCAAGCGTATGATTAACACCCATACTCAGTAATTGCAAATAGCAGGCGACGCTCAATGCTCCAAGCGTATGATTAACACCCATACTCAGTAATTGCAAATAGCAGGCGACGCTCAATGCTCCAAGCTGGAAGTCAAGCTGGAAGTGCAAGTCTGTTCCTTCGTGCAAAATTTTCATGCAGTATTGTTGCCTGCGTGCGGTTTGGAGTATCGAGGAATATATTGCAGCTAAACGCTCCTGCAAAGCCGGTGTCAGCAGCCGATGCAAGTATGCTGCGGCGCTGGCGTTTGGCAGTGGATGACGAAACGGGGTCGTGCACGAGCGAAATAGGAAGTTGGGACGGCACTTGCACCAAAACATTCCAAGATTTGCACCAAAACAAAAAGGCTGGGGGATGACACTACATAACTTCATTATTTACGGTAGAAACTTGTTTAATTTCACAGGACTACGTTTGCAACAGCCATCGGGAATGTGCTGTTGTATGGTTGAATTACCTTGGCTCTCGATAAAATGACCACTACAAACGCGGGAGTTCCGCTTCAGCTCTCAGGCTCCCATGCTGTCACTCATGGAAACAGAAGCCAGAGAGCTCACAGTTACAGAAAGTGAAACTGCCGCGATGTTCCACGGCCACATGGTAATCGACCTCGTACTTAAGTGCCTTTCTCTTCAACGCACACGTATCGCGGTATCCCACCGTTAAGGCTGGTGTGGAAACCGTATACTTGAAACCAGGGAAAACAATTTAAGCTTGTACAAATGAATACTGATACTCTTAGTTTTATTCGTACTCGAATCGGGTGGAGCCGTGCGTGCAGCGCTGCAAAAAGCGCTCATGTGGACGAGGCCCATACCCAACCTTAGAAGCGTCCGACGAGTTTACGCAGCCGTTAATTCAACACATCTGCCTAGTCTTCGTTTCACCGCACATATCCGCTCACAACACCATCTAAACATTAAAATCACCGAAGCAAACACGACAAAAACAACGGAAGGCTGCGTAGTCCAATGCGCCGGCCCATTCCAGTAACAAGGGGAGCGCCGAGTGGTGGCGCCACCCGTCCAGCTGCCCGGGGCAAATCGGTAAGGCATGTGCTGACTTCTGGCGGAGCAAGAGGACAGCTAGTAAACCACCCATACCCCCATACTACATAGCGCCGATAGCGCTCCGCGATCAGTGAGATCGTGTATTAGGCTGCTTCGACGAAGAGCAGGCGGCGGATGTAAACGCGAGTGCTATCGGCAGCGGCGGGCGGCCAGTATCTGCGAAGATGGTGGCCGGGCCGGCTGGTTCGGCTGTCGCGAGGCGATTCAGGTACCATGCCAATGCACGGGACGAGCTCAAGCGAGCGTATGCGAAATTTTAGGCGGCCTTTCTGGACAGATGTCATTTGGACTCAGTTGTGCGGTGTGCGATAGACTGTGGTTCGAGAAGACTTTGGTGGTTATCGGTTAACGCTCGAGACGGCGCGATGCGTGAATGTTCAATGGACGGGTTGGTGCGTACTTTTCCTAAAAAGGCCGTCGTGAGGAAGTTGAAAGTGCGCGGGACGTACAAGGATTCTTTACTGTGCAATGCCAGGCCGCCGCTCTGCACGGCAAACGGATCACTCCCCAGATTCAATACAGCCGGGTCCACTGGTTATCCACTGGTCATCCATCCCCCCCCCGCACACATACCTCACACTTGGCACTTGCGCCCAGCATCCCGCCCTCCCGCACATGCCTCACGTGAGCCAGCTTCGCCCAGTGGGGGAGTGGCTGGCCCCTTCAAGCGCTCAAGGCCGGTGTCAGCTGACGGAACGGGCAGAGCTGACCCTCAGCTCCATACCCAGAGCCTCGGACTATAGGGGCACCTTCTGTTACTAAAGTCTCTCTCTCTCTCTCTCTCTCTCTCTCTCTCTCTCTCTCTCTCTCTCTCTCTCTCTCTCTCTCTCTCTCTCTCTCTCTCTCTCTCTCTGTGGGCGAAGGACAGCATGCAAGAAACACAATGGACAGCGTTGTGTTTTTTTTTGCATTAGTTGATCTGTGTAGGAAAATGGGAACAAAATGGGAAAATGGGGAAAATGGGAAAACAGGAAAATGGGAACGCAATGGCGTGCGCGCCTATACCAGTGAGAACTCCCTTGATTTTATTATTTTTTATGGAAATCAAAAAAAGGAAGTCGGCGCAAATCACATTATTCTCTACATCCATAGTTCGACGGACACGTACCATTCTTCGGTTTTTATTTCTGTCTCACTTTCCGGAAAAGAAGAGATGTTCGTGGTGCGTGCGTACATATGAAACCAATAATTAAAAAAACGCGGCACTTTATGACCCTGTAGCAAACACATAAACGAGCGATGCTGAATCCCCGGGCCCGACGAAGCCGCTACAAATGATTTAGTGCGAGTTAAATTGCCGCAGCCCCGCGGACACCGTGGTGGTTTTCCGCCGGGCTCACAAAGGATGATTATTTTCTCAAAATTTTGTCGATACGGAGCTGTTATATTCGCTGCGTGTGTGCTGCTTAACGGACTAAAAAGCGGCATCGGTTATTTTCGCTTTCCAGACGGATATGGCAAGTCGTAAAGAAGGAACATGACACATCGAGCGTTTTTTATCCTTTCTCACTCTCATCCACGCGCGTAACGGCAATTTCGGGGCGCTTCTACAGTGGTAACTGAAAAATAATGGTTCCCGCGGGATGGCGAAGAAATGTCTTCCTATTCCGCCCCCCACGTCCGAGGGGTTCGGGCGATCGAACATTTAATCGCCCAATGCGCAGCGAGAGTTGGGTTGGAGGCGAACGTTTAGCACGGTCGTTGGGAAGAGATTCCTGTGCGGTGTCTTCGGTGCAATGCCAGGTAAAATATGCTCCATCGTCGGCGCTCTCGGGATGGTTGAAGCTGTCACGCTGATGAAAGTACTGAGACCGATTTATCAGAACCCGCTGATTAGGACCTTGCAGCACCCTCCGAGCAGACTATGGGCCGTATTCTGAGTCCCTCCTCCACTCCATTTGCTCCCTCCACTCGGCCGAGGGGAGGATTCCGCAATCCTTATACATGGGGAAATCGATTTCAAGGATCTCCTCCAGTGGAGGCTCGAGTGGAGGAAGGACTCAAAATACCAGGGTAAGACTCATTCGTAGCTCACACTGCACTCTGGTAGTGGACGAACACGGTGGCCCACCTGGAGCATGCTCGCCGCCATGACGTCGCCGCTGTGTGTCCCAGCTTGCGTGCATCCCCGTCTCTGTGCCAGAAAGGATGATCCGCGCCTTCATGAGCTGCACGCAAATGCTTCAGCGGGTGGGTGGTCTCATAACGGGCTGTCTTCGCGTAGGAATGAAAAGTCCATGCTGGGCCTAGGTTTTCAAATCAGAATCGACAATAATTAGGCGGTTTCCTCTCGTGTGGCAACTGTACGTCATTACTGGAGCCCGTTGTAGAAGCATGCGCCGCCCACGAGGCCAAGGCGGGCTCAAGCATCTGCAGGGAGCACCGGAGCATCCAAAAGGCATGGGTATAGGCGTAGCAGGCAAACAATGAAGCGAGCTGGCCGGTGCCCGCAAACAGAAGGAACGGCCGGGAAGTACTCTCCAACTTCTCGGCCGTCGGGAGTTCACGTCAATGCACCTTGACATGAGGCACTGAGCTGAGTAACCAAAACTGAAGCAGAGTCAATTTATCGCTCCTCGTTTTCCTCCCGTCACCGCCTAGTCCATTCACGGGAGCGGCGTCGCAGGTGAGAATACCGTGAGAGAGATAAGATAGAAACCACGAGGCATTCGTAGATGTTGGTAGCAAAGCGGGCCCCATTGCAATCTCAGCCTCACAGTCATGTATATTGGCGGTAAGGTGCGAAAAAGTTGCCAGTCAGTGGCCACTCTTTTCATAACTGAGCTCGATTGTTTGCGGTAAAATGGCTGATGGTTATTCTTACGTGGCATACTTTCCGATAAACCAAGCGTAAAGTACCTTTAACTTTAGCATACGTGCTTCAATGGAAATATAGTATGTGCACACGTCTACACTCAATAGTATATGTGACAAACGATTGACGCACACCATATGGTTTAGTACGCTTGATACGGCTCGTTGGCTGTATATACGGCTGTATGAACATGAACTATACATGAACTATGAACATGAACATGAACTACCCATGCTCCTTGGATGCGCCGGTGCTCCCTGCTGATGCTTGAGCCCGCCCTGGCGTCGTGGGCAGCGCATACTGTAGGAACATGAACATGTTCACACAGTTCGTTGGCTGTATGAACTTTAACATGTTCATAAAGCTCGTAGGCTGTATGAACATCAACTATATAGGCACCACACAAGGTAGTGCATATATTTCCTGGTCCGACTGGCTGCAGCGTCCTGAGCAGGAACTGGTCCACGAGCATAGCACGACCAGCCTGCGCAACGAGGCTTGCATGCAAAAGTCGCCTGACCAGCCGACACAATGCCCTCGAGATGTCTTTTTTTTATTTTAGTTTTAGGGCATAGCGAAAAAAGCATACTGCATAAAGGGGATACATGCAAACGAATGCAACGCAATATTTTACCGCTGGTCTTAATGCCAACAGGCGTACGACTGTAAAACAACAATGAGACCGGTATGCGTGACCAAAATTGGAATAAATGAAACGCATATAGCAAAGACAAAGCAACTGAAGAAAAGTGCGTCGCCATCCAGGCTGATCACGCCATCGACCAGAGGGAATGCATGCCCGTCGGAACTGACCGCGCGTGGCCTCTTTGTGCTGACGTTTCCAAATGCCCACGCGAACTTCGCGACATGTCAAAAGCGCGGGCCCGTCGGTCCACGGCCAGCAGTTATGGTCGAAAATATTTCCTGGGCTCTTGTTCGCTGGCTGGCGTGTTAGCCGATATGCTTCGGTGCGTCTGTCTTCTGGTCTACTGTGTCAGTGCAAAGGGCCTCCGTGCCATATCTCGGAGAAGAATGAATGAATGAATGAATAGGCTTTATATTAGCAAGGAGGCCCGAGGACCTGTGAGGGAAGGTTAGCAGGCAGAGGAAGAAAAGGGAGTACGACTGAAGTTCATTGCGGGAAGCCGGGAACACAGGTCTTTCATGGCCGCCAAGCATTAGCGAACTGGCTATCCGGCGTCGTGGCTCACAAACTTGTCGACGTCTGAAAGAATAAGAAAAAAAACAGGTGAAAGAATGCTTGAACAGGAAGTATATATGAAGGCAATAGTGGTACATAGCACCAGAGCTGCAGGCACGGCTCATGCACGTCAAATTTGGGCAGCGGAAAGGAAACCTTAAGTGAGGAAAGTCGTCAGTACATAACCGAGAGTACCAGTGTTGTTCTAATTTAGAATAAATTTTGAATTGAATTATAAATTGCGACAGCAAATAAAAAAAGCAGGTTGAAAATGGCTCCGAAGAGACGCGGGATAAAGATCTCGGCTGGCGCTGCTCCGTGCGCAGCTAACACAAGCGACAAAGAAAAGGACTCGCACTGACCCAATGCATGGCGCGCGAGTAGTATTAACGCGGGAAATTCGACTTGAGTTAAAAAAAAATGGAGGAAGCTCACACTAACGCGTTAGACTTGAAAGAAGCGAAGCCGTACGCAACTTTCACGACCATCACAAAGGTTTAAGTCTACGATTGCAGCCGATTTGCTTCTTCTTCGCTGCTGCAACGACCTTTGCTCCATCATTGTTGCTATAAGTGTGAGCTTCTATCATTTTTTTGAAGTGCTAATCATTGGAGATGACCTTGTAGGGGCGTACGCCATGACGTGTCATTCTCGTTCCACGCAAGTATTTCCACGATTACGGCGAACGTTGGAATCTTTCTCGTTTGTATCCCAAGTTTGTATTATACTTAAATTCTCGAAGGTCGAGCGGTGCCGCCGCGTGCGATGACGTCATAGCTAGGCGAGGGTTGGCTTCGCCTACGCGGCGGGGCGAAGGTCGTGCCGAGCGCTTCGCGCCGGAGGATATATTCTTTTTTTTTTTTTTTTGCGAACGCCAGGGGGCCAAGCACAGTTCTTCTTAAAAAAAAAGAAAAACCTAAGGCAAAGAACATGGCCTATGACCAAAGGGGAGGAAAAGGAGAGTAGAATAGGTTAGTGTGTACCCGTGGGGAGAAAACAAAACTTTTCGCGTATTTACTTCGCTCCAAATTTGGTATAAAGACAGCAGCCTTCTGCTGCCACGTAACGACCTATGCTCTCCGCCCCGCCCATTTTTCACGCTCCTCTCATGATGAATCCAATAGACGGTTTGGACCGAGCAGCATCTGTGTTTTGTCTTGCGGTGAAATTGCGTGCGCGTTCACGGCGCGTTCTCCGCACGAAAACCCAGCTATCGCTCGACAAACTTGGTTTAACCGCGTTAAACCACTGCTAATTTTTTTGTGTCATCTCATCTCAGCAAGCTAAGCTTCCCGTATTCATCAGCAAGCTAAGCTTCCCGTATTCGAAGTCGGAACGTGGAACGTCTCGTGAAACCTGCACCGTGTAACAACAGACGTCTGGTTCGTCGCATCCGCGTGGTCCAGAAGCAAAGATGTGTCGCGATGCTGCCCACGCCCTATAATCTTCTCCGCGCGGGCGCCTCGGGCGTGTCTCCGGCTCGTATACGAAGACCGCTCATCAAGATCTGTTGTTTCCCGGCAAACTGGCGAACCGCAATCGTTAGAAAGGCGGCTGGACAAACTGGGGACGTTAGGTTGAACCGCGGCAGGGTTTGCTTACATCGGCTCATGTTGAGGCGTTGCGTGAACATTACTTCGCACAGGTCTATGACACGGCCCGTGCCTGTGGAAATCGTGAGTGACGCAAGTCACGTACTGACTGATTAAACAAAAAAAACAGCCCTTATCACCAGCGGTTGTTATCAGAATAAAATAGAGTGTGTCATGGTTTCACGTTAAGAATGATGCCGCACGCGTTGACGTAGAAGTTATTCGTATAAGAGTTTTGTTTTCTCTTCATACTGGCCATTAAACTTGTGCTGTGTACGATCAGCGCTACTGTCGAAGGCCAGAGATGTATTTCTAAGCGTAATTGTCACAATATTCGGCGGCAGTTGTTTAGTGGTCGTCGTTTCTTTCGAGCCGGCATCGAGCAGGAGCAGTCACACAGAATGCTTCTGTGTGCCAACAAAGCGTGCTACCGAGGAAGCCACCGAAATGTGATGCCCGAGTACCTTGGGGGGTCAGGGAATAGGTAATTCCTAAAAATGTACTAACGACAAGCAGCCAGTTAATTTGCACCGCCGGATCCCAGTTCCCCAGTCAACCCGAGTACTGTCGTTCAGTGAATGGGACCGTTCGGGAGCCAAGAAGAACTATTTCAAAAAACCCTACCCCCGTGGGCACCGTTGTAATCGTTCTGGCAGGGGTGGGCTTTACAGCGCGGTGTTTGCACCGGATTTGTGAGCCCCGTCCTAAGTGCCGGTACACGGCGCCTCCTTGGAAGCGACGAGAGAAAGTCTCGGAACGCGGGCGCAAGTGCGGGTTGATGGCGCTGAAAGGCTCGCCGGAGCCTTGTTCGCGTGGACGAGACGACGGCGCCCTTTTACAGCACGCGCCTTTTATAACGAGTGCCGTACCCGCGCGACTAACGTAGAGCACGTCCGGCCTGCTCGTCGTGCAGTGCCCGTGACGAGCGTCGGTGACGGCGCCTGCGCGTCCCGAAGCGGAAGATGGCTTCCGTCGGCGTCCTAACTGAATTCGTTCTTCATGCGTTGTTTTACGGGCGGCTCGGGGCATGCTTTCGGTGCAGGAGGGTTTCTTTTTAACAGCCGGTCAACTCATTTGGTTCGTGCGTTCTTCGTTCGCGACGGAAACTCGAGACGAGTATTTCGTAAGATCCGAATGGGGTCGTCCACGTCGTGTGCTTCTGTTATCCATATATCCATCAAACGCAAAGTGCACGGTACACGCGCGTGTCATTTCATTGCACCGTGTTCTCATTGTAAGGTGTCGTCTTTACATTTCGGGGTGAAACGAAGTTTTGTTTTGGAGAAACGGTGCTGCAAAGTCGCGCGTATTCAGATCGCCCACATTCCTGTTGGCGCCACAGAGATTAAATAGGTTCCTAAAGGCTCTATTCGGTTGTCGTGAAAATCGGTGAGTTTAATAAGAGAGGTTGTCGTACGTCCGAGAATTCCATTGCAGTAAGCCGTGGGCAAGTTCACGGTACTCGTAAGGAACTACGAATCACCGGATCTCTTCAAGGTATTTATCTTTTGTTATAGTTGGCGGTAATGACGAAGTACGTCTATTTTAGTTTTTAGTTTTTATCCCAAGTTTTTCAGGTGTGGGTAAAGCATTCGTACCACTGCTCTAACTGACAGAGCCGCAGCAGTCCGGGACACTAAAGGTTGATTGATTGAATATGGTTTAACGCGCCGACGCAACGCAGGCGATGAGGCGCACCGTAGTGGAGGGCTCTGGATTAAGTTTGATCACCTGAGAACCTTTAACGTGTGCCGAAACCTCGTACACACGGGCGTTTCTGCTTTTCGCCTCCATCAGAAAACGGCTGCCGCGGCCGGGAATCGAACCCGCGTCCTCGTGCTCAGCAGCCCAACGCCTGACGCCAAAGGCAGCCCTTTTTGGCTAAAAGGCCGCTGCAGGACGAAGTGTTTCTGCCTGAGGATGCCGGTTTAGCCCTCGCGCGGTGACTCTGACATTCCTTGCGCCTCAAAGCGCTGAACTCCTGTCCGCCAGGAGTTCCTCTGCGGTTTGCTCGCCGAGAGTTCTCCGTCGCTGATGACAACAAATCACTGCGGACGGCAACAAGAGCTCAGTGGTGCCATGAGAAATGTTCGCCACCGCAAAGATCGTCGCACACCCGCATGCGTAGTTTTTATGCTTCCCAACGACACAGGATGGCAAGTTTTAGCCCGACCGCAACTTCTCATTAGCCTTTGAAGCGGTACAAGCAGCGTGATCACTGTGTCGCCGCTGACTAGCACTAACTTCGTGCAAATACAGTAAAAAAATTAAGTGCCCTTCCACAGATATCAAGGATGATCAGCGAAGCTGTGCTGCGAAATGTTAGAGTCGTCTTAGCTGCTAATTTTCATACAATTTCTTTCAGGATCGTTGGGGTAAAACAACAGAAACAGCCGTATTCTGTAACCATACTCCCTGCCCGTGTATTGGCAGCATAGAGTAATTCTGTAACGTTTGCAATTTCACTGTGAAGTCATTATAACAAGAAAACGAAACTCGGCGTAATGCTAGAGTCGTCTTAGCAGCTAATTTTCATATAATTTCTTTCGTGATACCTTGGATAACACAAGGGTTGGAGCCGTTTTCTGTAACCATACTCCCTTCACTGTGCAACATACAATGGAAAAACCAGCTTACAAAGGCGAAGCTTACACCGATCCCCTTAAAGTTGGTCTCACCTTTAAATACAAATGCATTGCTCGGAAGACATTTTTTCAGGGGCAATATTAGCCATCTTATATCGGGATATAAAGGCTCTAGGGCCTTTTGTTTTTTTATTATTAGGAACCGGTTTTTGCACGGCGGAGAAACCTGCTCTACAGAGAGCGTGACACGATACCAGGGGCCCCAATTCTCTAAAAAAGGGCCGTCTTTTCGAAACGGCGCACTCCCCCCCCCCCCCCCCCCCCCCTCCGTCGTTTTGTGTGTCGCTTTGCGCTCTTGTTGCAGTGCTCCTCTCAGGGATTTTTGTCCTTGTGGGCCCCCCAAAGCGACGGCCCCAACCCAAGAACACATGCATTTGCATTGTGCTACCGCCTCTCGGTTTAGAGATTTGGGCCCCAGCAGAGGCTGTCCTCAAGGCCAGCCCTAAAAGAGCTCCGCTGTTAATACGTTTTACAACGACAGCTGTTATGGCCAGGCGTGCCAGGGTTTCTCGAAACGTGCGCATTGAGAATCTCGGAAGTGGTGCAGCACAGCAAGCACACGGCCATTGACAGAATGCCAGCTTTATCATGAGAGATTGAAGGAGGAAGGGAAGCAGTGAGGGCAACGAGGGATACAAGAACTAGTTTGCGAATTGTTTGTAATCACGCCCGCAGCACGTGCCATTCCGGCGCTAAGGCGTAGCTGAATGCAAACTGGAAGCAAGTCCGCATATAAGAACATAATTGGACGCGATATCACCTCGTGGATGCGTTCTGCGTCACCGTAGCGTCACGTGAGTAAAAACATAAAAATTCAGTGCCATTTCCATCTGTGAAGGTGGATTCCCAGCGGAGCTGTTTGTCGGATTATTGGTTGGCCCCAACTCCCGCTAAAATCGCGCCATGCGCCGGGCAAGCGTTCATCGGGAGTGTAGCCACTCCGACGTACTGCGTTCTCCGCCTCACGGTATTCGGGGTCCCGACAGGCACCGCGCTTACGCTTGGCGTCCACCGTCCGCTGGTCGTCGGTGGTTTCCCCGTGCCGCGTTCGCGCCTCTATATTGTCGCCCATTTTTAACACGAAAGTGTTTTATTCCGGGCTTCACGAAGATTTCACGGTCGTCATATCCGTCACGGAAATGACACCATTACAACGAAGCAAGCGGTCTGTAAAGGGTGCACCCCTGCACACAGAGTCTTCTTGCGGGGAAGCAACCTTTAGTACTGAGGAGTACGTTATTCGCCGCGAGCTCGATATGTAGGTGGCGACAGCGTCACGCTGCTAGTGTGGATGCTCCGCTGAGCGGCCCGTAAGAATGCACACTGTGGGCGCGCTTCGAGCCTTTTTCTCGCCGTATGTGCGCACGAAAGGTGCAAACAAGAGTGGTATGATGTAGTTACGTTCCTCAACGTTCAATGCATAGCATGGAAGCGGCAGTCAGTTTTCATTACTAAGCCAAAAAAAGCGACGACTCATCGGGAATCTCAGAATGGCCGTAATTGTGACAATGAACTTGTACGCTGTGGCTCGTAGCAAGCTCGATCTTTCCAGACTATGGCTTTGAGCCTTCAATAAAAGCATAAACAGAAACAAATCAGGAAGCCTCGATCTCTGAAATTCAGTTTACAACGGCAATCTCAATCGCTTTCACTGAAGCGACAAGACCTGTGCATACGCGTGCAAATTCCACACCCTTGTAAAATTGCGCTGTGTCCTTATAGAAAGAAGAAAGAAACAAAAACATTTACAGTGCACACGACCCGTGCGCTATCGCCCATACATTACCGGACACGTATTTTACACCCACAAGCGCCTGTGTGATCGTGTCCTTCCCGTACCTTTTCTAAAATAAATACCATTTTTGGACAGTCGTTGTTTATACTAAGGAGGAAGAATAAACATCTATTCAACTGTATCGAGTTGCTAATTACGTATTATTTAAAATACGTTTCTATGGATGCGCAAGAGTATTTAGGGGGGATTTTTCGGTAAAATTAAGCAGTTGTGAGTTTGGGTCTGTCATGTGGCATTCCGTGTGTCATTTTCATATATATCATTTTCAAATCCGACATGAATCACCTTGTCCAGAAACGGGTCTCACTCAGCATAACCAAATGCCTAATATGGTCACGTCTTAACCTCTTAATGGACCTAAGTTTAAAGAAAGAGGACAAAACGCGTAATATAATGCACGTTGTTGCCTACATGTGTGAGGGGTGTGTGCCATGTCTCGCTGTTTTTTTTTCCCACAATTCTTGCTTTCAATACAATTTTGAAAAAGGCGAGCCACAATTCCTGGACAATCTCGGACCAAAGGGGGGTTAATCAGTTTTGAAAATACGTGTTAAAGTACTGCTTTTTCACCGCTACAGAACACGACGCCTAGTGTTTCGATTGTAAGAAATTGTGGTAACCATAGTTTGGCTTTTCGCGTTACATGCGTTCTCTTCTCGCTGCTCTTGCAACGTTGGCATGACTCCCCACCCCCCTCCCCCTTCCCGAAAAAAAAAAAACGAAATGCACAGAATTTTATTTTTTAACCAATCCTCAAGAAGAAAATGCCAAGACAAAGGCGATTCAGTTTACAAAACAAAGTAGTTACCGGGAACCCGTTGCGCTGATTCGCAACGAGAAATAAAAAGGAAATGTTTTACTACATCTGCAACAGCGCAACTTCATTTATTGCCATCTTTAGGGTTCGTAAACGACCTTATACGCAAGAGTGCAAACACATCTCGCTGTTGCAGGCACCTGTTAGATTTTAAAAGGAACGCAAATGGCCAGCAGCCGTAACAGAAAATTTGTGCTCACTGTGAGGTCCCAGAAGCTTGGTTTGCACACTGTAAACCTGCTTGCCTTTGCGAAAACCTAGCTAAACATGAGATGTTGATTGTACTGCGTACGTTGAAAATTCAATTCGCAAGTGCACATTGCGACGAAAGCCGTAAATAAGTGATCCGAAACAGTTATTCATCAAACCTTCCTTCAGAGTCGCTAAAATTTCATTTAAAAGACCGGTTAGAGCGGTTACATTTATATCTCTGCACTGATCAAACATCAGTGATCTTATGTTGCCTTTTGAACACATAAAAAAAATATCGTAAGCTCTTAGAAAGAATTTCGGGGCAGTTAAGTAGTGTTACCATTTCAGGGCATCCCACAAATGTAAGAATGCGTCATGCTACCATGTTTCGCGTACTAAACTTTTATCCTTTAAATAATCACCACGCCACCTTCAAAAAGCACCCTTCGACGTTCCTGAAACGGCAGACGACTGCACTCAACAATACGAAAAGTGCAATGTGTGGAAGCAATGTTTATAACACGTTTCACACTCAAGCGGCGACCACGGCGAAGATGTTTCGTGGAATTAAACCAGCGCATTAACCCGCAACGGCCGCTGATTATTGCGTTTCTTGGGGAAATGCGCAAGCAGAGGTAACTATGTCATTGCTTACTGCCAAACGAGAACACATATTGGTTGTTTTGTCGTGTGCAGCACGCGTCTTGCGCCGCACGCAACGTGAAAAAGTAGACGACGTGAGAGCGCCATCCACACTAGGAGCGGTTCGTCCCGCCGCCGCCAGGGGCCGACTGTGTTCGCGCTCGGGGCGAATACTTAGGGTTGTTCGTTTTCGGATTTTATATTTTAACACGAAAGTGTTTTATGCCGGGATACATAAAGATTTCACTGACGTCATATCCGTCATGGAAACGACGCCAGTACACCTTTGCCGAAGCGGCCCGCCAGCAGGACTTCGCTCGCCAAGCACACCCACAAGACAGCCACCGACCCGCAAATCATTCTCAGCTGCAGATTTCACTTTCGTGTTTTACCGATTCCTTTGACAGAGGAATCAACCACAGTTTTTTTCTTTATGAGGAGGCTTCACTGTGCAACTCACAATGCGGGAGAGCCATCTTACAAGTCCGAGCTTGCACCGGTCTTGTTAAAGTCGGCTTCACCTGCAAAACACATTGCTGTGAAGACGTTTTCGTCGGGCCACTATACGCCATCTTATATCAAAATATGAAGCCCCGGAGGCGAACGCAGGCGAACAGTGAGGAGAAGGAGAGCGGTTTTTCTCAGTCTACACATGCGAAAAAAAAAAAAAATGGGGGGGGGGGGGGGGGGGGGGTTAGCTTATAACATATCCGCTGTAAAAAACGCATTTGGAGATCACTTTGCGAAATGACCAAATAGTTGCGACTTTGAGAAAAAGGTACTGCTGCTACGAACTAGAAAGTTCGTAGCAGTAGTACCTTTTTCTGCTACCACTACCACACTGCGACTTGAAACAAATGTTTGATCGGTAACTCGACCCTCTGACTGTGCTGAGTTGAGTCTCATTAATCACCATAGTCAACTAGCAATCAGTGTTTTATGGCGCGGACATTCCTGTTTGTTTTCTATCTAGGCCATTCTTTCATGCTTGCCTTTGTGCAGGATTAAGTCTCTCGGGATAGAAAATTGCCCTTAAGCATCCGCTGTTGGCTGCGTCGCCAGGAAACTTGCGCACAGCGTCCTCCTGTTGCTATCCCTAGCCAGTGACATGTGGATGTATGACGCGTTCGCTCGAGCTCGCAAGTCGCCGGCTTGCGTTGCTCACGGCGCCCGAGTCGCCAACTTGCGAGTGGGCCGACCATACACCGTTGTCCTTTTCGTGACAGCGCGTCGTTGCGCGGCCAGGGCGGCGTGCAGCCTTCCATTTGCCCCACCGATTGTGTCTTACGTGGCCCTCCTTGAAACGCGACTCATCGTCGATCGCACGAACACGCATCGATCGCTCCCCGGAGCCGCGTTCTTCATTAGCGCTTGCTGGAGACGCAGGCTGCGGCACCCAGCTCCATGGAGAACCGACCGCACTCCTGAATGAAGCGACTCCGTTTCCTCTGGGACCTGTAGCGGGTCGCCGTGACATGTAACCATTCCGATCACACGATTACTTAAAGCGAGTACAGTTGAGAGTTAAGGTTCAGGGGATGGGACACCATGCAGTCCGCCTTCTTTGCCCAAGTTCACTTGATTTCACGTGATTTGCTTCTCACTAAAAAGTGAAGGTTAAACGTGTTCTCAGTGATTTAATAGTCTTATTGCGTGCGCACTCCTTACGTATGTAAATACCTGCGTACGGGCACGTGCACAAATTGACGTATTCATGTTGGCATAATACGTACGTTTTAATTAGTACGAACAAACATTACCGGAATTTAATTTGTGGGTTAGCATGGCCATTCCACAATTCAGTCATAGAGCTAGCCATGGTGAAGGGCTAACAGTTACAACCGCCTGGGTTGTGTCTGACATGCACTCAAACTTTGCAAGCGTGTCTGTATGTCGCCTTTACTGGCTTTACTCGAGCGGTCTTTGTTCATGGCACAGTCACAGTCAATGTCTCACACACACCTCAGTTTTCGGAGCTGGACACCTGGGACGAGTGAGGACCGTTCCCTGAGGCCAACGTCCCTTAACGTATACACACGTATGCAGTCATTCCGCCGCACGGGGTACGGATCACCGTCCTCCGATACGCACACCTGACAGATCCATGCTCAACTTCAAACCACACGCAGCTGTGCGACGGTCCAATGACGCCGCCCAGACGCTCTTCTCACTAAAAATGCCTCCCGCAAGATAAGCGGAAGCAAAGCGCTGATAAGCTCTTCTGCTGCAGCTCAAGGCCCGGCGCTGTAAAATCAGCGAGGGCATTGTCCGGCATCAAAGAGGAATATGCGCAGCACAGGCAGATCCGCTCAGCGCTGTGAAGCACCTTAAAGACGCAAAGAAGATGCGTCGAGTCTGCCATCAGAGTCACGGTCTCCACAAGACAGCAGTGCTCAGGATCTGTGTACGTCGGGCGTCATGGTCCGGATCCTTCGCACCACTTGGCCCGCCTTATTTCCCACTCGCCTCTCTTACCTGGATCCTCGCCAAGCCTCCTTCCTTCTGGTGTCCCCCTGTCTTCGCTGATCCGGAAAATCTCTCCTCTAACGAGACACGCGTGCTCTAATTCCCGTCTGCTCGCTCCCATCTCCGCAACCTGTCTCGTAGGGAGGAAGTTTCCCTTCCAAGGCTTCGGGCTGGGCTCGCCCCAAGCGTGCAACCCCTGGACCGGGGAGACCGGCACCCCTTTGCGTTGTCTCCTCCGCTCCCCTGCACATTAACAAGGGAACCTCGTGAACACTCATCTAAGCGTGGCACTTTCAGATTTCTTGACTTTTTCTTGTGTCATTGCCGATCTTTGGCCTCGTTTGCGCCTCAAGAAATAATACCGGAGGCAGGAAGAAAGTGTAATGAGTCGAAACTATAATGAATACATGAATCAAAACGAGTTGGGTGATAGAATTACTGCGCTATATTAACTGAAATTCTACTCTACCCCATGCACTAAGGATGTCATAATGAACACTGGATCTCCTGACGACGGCATCCTGACGAGAACCTGACAAGCGTGCGGACAATTAAAAAAAAAGCCTCACGAAATTTCCTTATGAGCTCATCATGTTGTTCCTCCTGACTGGGCTAAATGGACGTCATCGGGACACCAGGCAAATGAGTATACCGTCGTCACGTGCTCCTTTGACGGTTGACAAGGGATAGCGAAGTTGAGGCTCAACAGAGGCTCAACAGAAGTCCCAAGCGCGCGCGAAGGTGCATGCTATAGCGGGGCATCCCGGGCATTGCGGTCTAGCTGGGGCGAAGGCTTTTTTCGTGGACTCCATGGTAATCTGCCGTCGACACGCAAGAGTAAGAAGATAGGTCGATCTATCGCAACCGCACCCTCCTTTCGCTCAAGACCCCAATCCTCGTGAAAGCCGCTCGAAGTCTGTGCAATGGCCTCATCATCATGCGCGGCAGGCCCGTCAAGGTACTTCGTCTTTCTTTTCTTACCGCAGCCCAACATATAGAGCGTGCCTGTACACATAAAGTCGAGGTGACGCCTCGGTGATGATAACAGTGTAGCGATAAGGATAACGTGTAATGACTCAGTAGACGACGCGTGGAGAATGGTATTTATGCACGGACAGCAACGGGTGCTTATGCAAGAGCAGCAGACAGGTTTGACGATCGTTGAGAATGTAGAGGAACGCAGTACATGTATAAATTTTATGTCTTAGGCATACCATGAAAGCGGGAAACGAACAAAAAAAGATAAGAGAACTCTGAAAAGCTTGGTTAAGAGATGACGAAAAGAAATATGGCAGCATTGCAATATTGTTTTCGGAGAGTAGTCACACTAAGTGCATAGAAGTACTTCAGCAGCGGTCGATGTATAAGTGATATCACCTTGGTGGGGAAGGGGGATCGTCTGTAAAAGTATTTTTGTAGGTACTACTTTACAGCGTTTGATGCTATAGGGCACGCCTCTCCTAAACGTTTCCCTTGACAAACGCCACTCGCTTGCAACAGAGATGCTGTCAACGGACGGCTATGCACACATCCGAGAATACCTCTTGATATTCGCAAAGGTCGGGTTGTACAGCTGCGATAAGGTAGGCGGTTTCCCGTGCTTATCGTCAGCGTCCAGGGCAAACCGTGTGAAGAATGCGGTTTTGTGATGAAACCTTGCTTGAGGATACCAGCTTCTATCTGCGTGTTTGGCTGCCAGACTATCGTAACAACGACTGCAATCTGCAGTCACTATGCGGTGATAAGGCAACGGGCGTCAGTTTACCGACCTCCCTACCGAGTCGGCACACCGCACATTATCCTTTCCACGCATTGTTTAAAATTGCTCTGAACGTTTGCAAGGCGCACTGGCAGCTGTCTGCTTGTGGCGAAGTGCGGAGTTGGAAGCGAGTACGCTGAGCTCAGCGCTCTTGTAATGCGCTCCGGTTTTAACAACAAAACGCTGAGCAAGCGTGGGCTCGATCCGCAGCCGGGAAAAATCGCGATAAAGTGATGCGTGGCTCCTTATTTGACCCGAGAGCGCAAGTGCAGAAAGAGCACTTCAAGCGATTTTACGTGTGAACAGTGAATCCAAAGTAGTTGTCTCGTGGCATGCACAGTGCATATCCGTCACTCCTGCTGTTTGACAAGAAATAGGAAAGAAAACTGTAACTTTTGCGGAAAAGCTCTGGCATCACCGTGGAACATCAAAAAGATGAATATTTTCAGACCAGCTGGCGACAGGTGACGCATGAAATACCCTCCGTCACCCGCCGCGGTGGCTCAGTGGCTAAGGCGTTGCGCTGCTGAGCACGAGGTCGCGGGTTTGATTCCCGGCCGCGGCGGCCGCTTTTCTGATGGAGGCGAAAAGCAAAAACGCCCGTGTGTACGAGATTTCGGCGCACGTTAAAGATCCCCAGGTGGTCAAAATTAATCCGGAGCCCTCCACTACGGCGCGCCTCATCGCCTGCGTTGCGTCGGCGCGTTAAACCCTACAATCATCATCATCATCATCGAAATACCCTCCGTCCTTCTTTCGAACTGGCTTTAGGAGGAAGCAAGTAGCTGCCCTCCCTGTTATATGGTCGGGGTGGGTGGGCTTATAGTTAGCACGGACTCACTTCTAGGGCTTATGGTCTACGAACTTATTTGCGCCCATTGAATTTATGGGAGCTGCAGCGCAAAATGACGCAGACGTGAAAGTAAATTCAGGCAGACATTTTGTAAAATTTCACACTCCGTTATTGACTCTAGCACTTTCCTTCACCGGTATTTGATGGCGCTATGTGTGTCTTCTACCTTCCCAACCCCCTTCCAAGCTTTTTAAATGGTTTAATATGCCTGGCTCAAAGTAAAACATTCTCTTTGCGGACATCTCGAATAATTTTTATCATCATCATCATCATGACCCACCTGTGCCTCTCACCTGTCATTCCGTAAACCGCGTTAGGCTAGCCCGAACAGTTCGTCGCCCTCCAGTGCGCCCTTTGGTGATTTAACCGCATCGTATCGGAAAGTGTTGCGCCACGCGGCGAATTAAGAAACGGAATTTCTGCTCCCGGTGCCCAATGGTGCTTGATCGTGCTGTACGTACACTTACGAATTTCTTTGATGGAGGAAGCGGCACTGGATTTTAGTGCAAAACGTTCTTTGGCTATCCGTGCAAGTTTTCTGTAGTCAGGAAATGTGAGACCCAAAAAAGTGAAGCCTTAAGAGATTGCTAACTGTTCCACATCCGCACAATCTCAGCACGGACACCGGCCTGTCTTTATAAGCTGAACCTTATCACCCTCTTGTCCAACGTGGGGTGTATACACTGTAGGTGACTTAGAACATTTTGTCATGTATTGCCCAGAGCATGCGATGGGGCGGTCAGTTTGTTTAAGGAACTTCGAAAGAGGGCCACCTCGCGTACCTCTTTGGGGGAGAGAGAATAAACGTTTATTTAAATCAACAGGGAGGATTGTGCTGAAGCTTGAAGGAGGCGTCCTCAGTCCAGGATGCTTTGAGCGCGGGCAGCATCGACAGCCCTTTGAGCCAGCCGAAGCTGGTCGTCCAGGCTGGTGCTCGCCAAGGCGCTCTCCCAAAGCTCGACAGTGGAAAGTTGCAGTTTGGGAGGAATCAGTGAAGATTGGTCACATCCTCCGACCATATGGCGTAGCGTTCCGGGTTCTCCGCAAAATCGGCAAATCATGCTTCTTAGCGGCCACTGAATCACTAGGACAGACATCTTGCGCCTATCCCTGCGGTTTCTGAAGGGAAGATTAAGCCTATGAGAGTCTTGGTGATCTGCCGTCTATAGCTTAAAAGGCCGTCTATAGCACATCTTGCCAGCTAACTGACAACACCAACCATAACAATAACGGGGGCAGAAGAATAGTCGCCGCTGATCATGGCTGCAGGTGAGGAGGAGGAGGTGAGAGGCGAAGGAAAAAAATGAGAAAAATGTTCTGGGCAAGCACGGTTGATAGGGGGTTGATGCACAGAGAAATTGGGGATGCCGACTGGTTAGCTGGGGTTATGAAAGGATCAACGCCAGGGTTTATAAACCGGTAATAAATGTGGTATCGCTTCGTTCTAGTACTGTTTTTGTAAGTGTGCACGGGGTGTGCGTCGGTCTATCTGACAAAGAGAATCGTGAATGTAGGCGTGTATACATCCCACGTGCACAACAACATAGCCTAGCAATTTCCAATGCAGTTTCTTTATGCACATTTTAAGCCCACCGCAACGTTTAAGTCGCATTCTCAACTGTAGTCGTCGCAGCTCCATACAGCTGCCGCAATAATTCCAACGATGGCTCGGAGAGCACATACGGCCGCGCATCTTGGCCACAATTTCACTTCTCTCTGCCATGCCGGAAGTAGCCTTGGCTGGTGACGGTGTCGTTAAAGTCAATCTCTGCAGCACAGAATGACCACAGAGCACATTAGGGTGGCCCGCAAACGAGTACTGCAGCGGCGGATGTGGACGCTTGGCCGCGTGCCGTATTCGCAATAGCCAACGCAAACTGCGGCGTTCGGCACATCAGTGAATGCCGCTGTCGGCGGCGAGGAGAAAGGGAAGAACAAAGGGGACCGTTATAGCGCCTCCCGCAGGCCACTGCAAGCGCGTGTCGTTGACCACGTTTGCACAAGCGTCGCCGACGCCTAGCATTTGGGCTCTTCGCCCGAAACTTTTTCGCAGACGCGACGTGGTCTTTTGTGAAACACTGTCGAAGAGCTCTACTCAGCGACAGAGGCGCCTTGTTTCCCTTTCTTCCCGTCGCGACAGTTTGCGGAGAAAGGAAGGAAGCCCGAAGTTGGGAGTCTGCTTTACTCGTGCTAATTTTCAAGAACGGAAGGAGCTGTTTTTTTTCTCTAACCCGCTTGCGTTTCAGAAATTATATTTATATATATATATATATATATGGTAAGGAAATGAGGGGCTCGTTGAGGGAATACAGAAAGATAGGTCAGCAGTCTACAACGCCAAAGGAGGCATAGGGGTGTGGTTAGGCTCTTGTCTTTTTCACTACAGTTAATTAGGTAAACATTTTTTTAATTATACAGAAGAAAGAAAGAAAGAAAAACACGCGCCCAGAGTGGGGACCGAACCCACGCCTTTCGATTACATGTCGAATGCCTTACCAATTCGGCATTCGACATGTAATCGAAAGGCGTGGGTTCGGTCCCCACTCTGGGCGCGTGTTTTTCTTTCTTTCTTTCTTCTGTATAATTAAAAAAATGTTTACCTAATTAACTGTAGTGAAAAAGACAAGAGCCTAACCACACCCCTATGCCTCCTTTGGCGTTGTAGACTGCTGACCTATCTTTCTGTATATATATATATATATATATATATATATATATATATATATATATGGTAGTCCTTGAAACAGATAAAAAATTTGGGACGACAGAAAGAAAATGGAGAAAAAATGTCCGCCGGGTGGGATCCGAACCCACGACCTCCACAATACCGGCGCTGGTTACCACCCCCAAGCACAGGAAACAAAAGTACCTTAACATAAATACCCCAGAAAGTGGAGGGGAAAATAGCCCCGCCTAAGTGGTAATCGCACCAGACCGGTATTCTGGTGGAGGTCGTAGTTTCGGATCCCACCCGGCGGGCAGTTTTTCTCCATTTTCCTTCTGTCTTTCCAAATTCTTTATCTGTTTCAATGACTTACCACATCCTCCCCTTTGCTTTCCGAGGTTTCTTTGACTGCCAGCCCTTATATATATATATATATATATATATATATATATATATATATATATATATATATATATATATATATATATATATATATATATATATATATATAGTGCGAGAGACTGACAGTTCGAAGCCTTTCGAAGTTTAATTATTTTTGTCGCTCCTTTCCCGGACAAGGGAACGCTTCTAACCCGATGACTCGGCCTATCCCAGGCGGCGGTCTTTCGGCCTGTAATTTATTCTGCACTTCAGGGGCAGCTCACTCGCGGTGGCAGCGCGTTATTGCTTGCGCCGCGCGTGCCCAGCGATAGACAGGCGGGCGCGCCGCCGCAGCGAGTCCGCCCCGACTTTTTAAGTGTCGAACGCTGTCGCGTGCCGAGGGAGCGGCCAAGGGAAAGAATGCGGCGGCCGCCGCCGCTCTAATTGAAGGCGGCAATCTCTGGTCAGCTCGCTTAATATGCATGCGACGACAAGCGATCTGACCGCGTGCGGTCGGAGCCGATTTGAAGCCGCCGGGGTCTCCACTCTGCGCGTTGGCCTGGGCGCTGTAGCGACGCGGCGTTGCGCAACCGAGGATGTTGCCCGGCAGGCTTGCCCGATTAGGCTGCCCGTCAGGGCCCTTCGGCTTTGATTAGCTAGCTGCGTTGGCGGATACGAAGCCGGGCCGGCGTTGATGGACGCGTGTAAATTTCGCGGAAGTTCAACAGCGAAGCCGTCGATTGTTTTTTGGGAACACTGCGGTGCTCCCACTTTTCCGTCTCTCGTCAAAAGTTCGGGCGAGCAAATATGTGTTTCTTGGCTAAGCAGCGCACTGCAGCCCATCTTAGTGTAGCGGGAAATTCCGAATATTTTGAGGAGACATTTGTGCACATGTGTAATCGAAATCCCGTCGTATTCGATGTAAGGATTAAAGAGGAATCTTGAGCAACGGAGGCCCTGCGTAGTTGAACAACGGGGGACAGGAAAAAACAGGGGGGACAAGCACGTGCACGTTCGAGCGCAACTGGTTTACTGCACGCATGGCTGCAAAATCATGAGAACAGATGAATAAAAAAAGAGACTGTAAAATTACCCCCCCCCCCAAAAAAAAAAAAAGAGTAAAGTAGAATGTCTTAAAGGGACGCTGAACAGACCTTCAAAATTTACCCCGCTCGCCGCCACTGGAGTATCGATGACTACACCTTTTGTATACTTGCCTACGAGCAGTGGACGGGCTGGCTGTTTAGCTCAGATCAATCGACCAAGTGCGTGCTGATAGAGAGGGCACAAGCAGCCAGCAAGGAGCGCTGCATACCGGCCTAGAGGACACCCCACCAGGGCGTCCTCTTGGGTCATGAATGCCAAGGAAAGCAAAAGGGAGAATGTGGTAGGTCATTTATTATCCTTGAAACAGATGCAGATTTTTTTGAAAGAAAAAAAATTGGAGAGAAACATGCCCGCCGGGTGGGATCCGAACCCACGACCTCAAGAACACGCCTCTATTGCGACGACCACTACTCTACCGGCGGGGCTGTTCTCCCCTCCACTTTCTCGGGTATTTATGTTAAGGTATTTGTTTCCTGCGCTTGGGGGTGGTAGCCAGCGTCACTCGGACTACTCGGGGTGAAGGGGACCTTTTAAACTCCCGGGCCGTGACCCGAGTATCGACGACATTTTGAGAGTGGTCGACCAGCGCTGAACCCTTTTAAGGTATACCTATGGCACCAAGACTGCAAGAACAGAGACCCTGCTATGCATGTAGCGAATCAGAATGGGAAAGGAGGGGCTCGCTCAATTAAGACAGGAATAAGGGTTCGCAGTCAAGAATGCCAAAGAAACCAAAGGGGAAAATATGGTAGGTCATTTATTATCCTTGAAACAGCCATCAAATAAGCAAAACACCTAGAAGGTAGAGTGCTCTAGACATCCCTTTCCTTGTCTAATCTTTAACATATCTAAACGTGTCATCACGGCAAAGGCAGCGAGCGCCGTTGTGCTGATACAATAGTAAGTTTTTCAGGAAGCGTGTAGCTGTCAAATTCGTGTTTTTAAAATGTATATAAAGTTAAAGATAAAACAAATAAAACTATTAGCGTACGTATGGCGCGAACTTTCTCCTTCTGCTATCTGTATCTCCCGAACCTGCAGGCGCTGCGTTCTCTGTCTTGGATAAAAAAGGGGCACCAACGACGTAAATAACGTAGACAACGTAGATGACGTAAAAAAGTCAGGCAGGCCGATTTCGCGCTGTCCCATTTGCGCAGCGCTCATACTTTGCGTGTTTCTTTCAGGGCTGCTTTGCTTTCGGAGATGTGCTTCACTGACTTCGCTGACCAGTCTAACTCTCTGTCTGTTGGTACTGCTGCTGGTTCCGGAGGGGGAGTATTGATTGGTTGTAGGGTTTAACGCACCGACGCAACGCAGGCGATGAGGAGCGCCGTAGTGGAAGGCTCCGGGTTAATTTTGACCACCTGGGGATCTTTAACGTGCGCCGAAATCTCTTCCCCACGGGCTTTTTTGCTTTTCGCTTCCAGGGGGAGTAGTGCTCTCGACAAATTTAAGAGTGTCTTCCTAAAAGGGTTCTATCTCGTTTTTCGCGCTTCAGGTTGCCCGTGAAGTTTGTAATCCCACAATGCGTTACAAGGCGAACGGAGACGCATTAATGGTGACGCACACATCCGTAATAGCTAGCTCAAAATGTGTTCCAGTAATCCGAGCAAGGATGAGCGACTGAGAGGTAACTGAAGCACTTTTGGCAAAAGTTTGACCTGCATCCTCGAGAACGTGACCGCTAAAAAATTATTCCAGGCGGTCAAACAATGCCATTCATAGGTAGCGTTTAGTTGTTGGCTGTGGGTTTTTTTTCTTGTGCTACAACTGATGAAAAAAAGAACAGATCTGGTATTTAAACTTGTCCGTTCTAATGTACGGAAGTGACACGTCGGTCTGCAGGCTTTACTTGGAGGGTTTAACGTTCAGGGTGGTAAGCGATTCGAGAGAGTAGATTGCGATTTTAGTAACAAGAACAAAAGAAAAAAAAAAGCGGACGAAACTACACTACCCCACAGACGGTCATTATCCGTGGTGGTTGCTTTAAGTAGTCCATAGGACAATATAAGGGCTCGGCGTCAAGTACTGTTTCGCGCAGCGTTCTACAGCCTATCTGTCGCAAGACCCTAGAAAAGTCGTCGGCACATATCAGCCGATTTCCAGCTTCCGTGTTTTGGTATTGGCCACAGATTTCTCAGCCATTGGCGAGCTCCTTCCCCTTCGGCCGCTCGGCCACTTGCCGACAGGTGTCGCTAGTCTCCGAGCTAACAATTTCACTCACTGGTACGCTATCGTTGCATCACAATCTGAGTGCGCGTGATCTACGGAAGCATTATTTGGCTTTTTTACTGAATAACTGTCGTGAGCAAGGTGCGGGTGCACCTGTGTCGATATCCGTTTTCGCAGGCAACTGTGCATTTCTTGCGTAGTACCCCTTTCTTTAGAAACCACGGCTGTACTCTCCAGTGGTAGAGCGGAGTTCCCAAAGGCAAATACAGCACTACCACACAATTTCACTGCGATTATTCATCTCTGTTGACGCCAGGGCTGAGAATAGGGTGGTAATGGGCAAGATGACTGACGCCGGGGCCTGTTTTTTTTTAGATGCGACGCATCTCTTGCTCTCGGGCTTGTCCCTCCTGCGTCGTCGTCGCGGCGTCCGTTTGCATCCCTCCTCCGTTCTTCTCTCCCACAGCTGTGTGCAACACTCTCAATCCGGCTCATTGGCATACCACAGCTGGCGCGCTTGTTTGGCGCGCGCTTCGCTGTGTTAACAACTGCTCCGGTGCGCGCAAGTGCGCGCACGCGCGACTCTCCTCCGTTGTCTCCTCTCCTTCAATCGCTGTGAATATAAAGCGGGTATCGCGCCGCAGCGGTTCAGTCAAGCGCTCGCTCTCGCACTGACGTGACGTTGCTTTGACTACTTCGTGCTTGACTACGTCTGCTTGACTTGATTCTTCTGATGAAGACGTGATGGAAGCGACGGTCCCTTCAGTGAGTGGGCTGACACAATCCAATATCATACGCCCATCTTCCCGCGTATGAGAACACTCGCATGTGATGGAAATGCATCATACGCGTCCACAACACGTTTCACTCGATTTAGAGAATCAACCCAACGGAAACACCAATTGAACCCCCCGATGCGTCGCATCACACCAGGGTTCCCTCGCGGGAAGATGGGCGTAATTTTTTTTCTTTTTTTTCCGGCGATACGAGGACGCTTTGTGCGCATGCATGCGCAGACACGGCGGCCACTGTCATGGTGGCTTTTAGGGTCGCCAAGAGAAGAAATCTCCCGCTAAACTTTTATTTTTTTGTCGTAACGAGGTTTACCAATTTTTAATGTTATGAAGAAAAGTGGAGAAAAGCACATGTTTAGAGTGAGGATTGAACCCACGCCGTCGGATTACGCGGCCGATGTCCTGCCAATTTTCCCCGCCACTTTCGGGCGTATTTACGTTAATACAACTGTACCTTACTCTTGAGGGTGGTAGCCAACGCACTCACGACAACTCGGGGGAGGGGGGGGGGGGAGGGGGGTCCTATTTTTTCGCCTGCCAAGAGCCGTGAGTTGACCGGACGCCCCCTTATGCTTCCTTTGGGACCTAAGCTGCGAAGGTAGATTTCTTCACTCAAGCTAAGAAGATAAATATTCCTGCTTATTTGTAATGTACTTAGCAATCTCAACGCCAAATGCTCATCAGAAAGAACGCAGGCTAGAACTGGGGGCCAAGGCACGACCGCAAATCTGGCAGACGGCGTGACTCGGTTGCAGCGGCCTGTCGTGACAGCGGCCGCCAATCAGTTCCTTTTCCGAGTGTCGCCGTCCTCGACCTCAGTCCCCCATCCGTGCCCTTAATGCCAGCCCGTCGTGTAACCTTTGGACGGCCGGGTCTCCGTGTCGGGCGAGTGGCACGCGTTCGCTCAAGCTGAGTGCCACTCGACTCCTCCCGTGGGAAAAAGCACAGGTGTGCCGCAAAACTTCGAGCGGTCAGCGGGCCCAAGATCCGCCGACACTTCTGTCGACACCTTCCAGATAGGAAACGCTCGGGGATCACCTTCTCGCCGCTGCTTGACTTTTTGTGCGTGCCACAATTGGCAAGCTTAGTCGTATCTGAGTGACGTCTTCGAGGCCCGTCGTTGAAAGCGGTGACAGAGGGCCGGCTATGGGTGACAGAATGACGTCATTCTTCTTGCCTGAAAGGTGCTTACCCGTCCGAAAGCGCCTTTTTGTCTTCGCGGCCACATTCACCGGCTGTGCTGCCTCGTCAACACACGCGACTCCTCTTTTACCTGCGTTCACCCTCGCCGGGCCTCGAGGTCAAGAAGGTATGGACACCGGCGGGAACCCGGGTCGGCCGCCATTGATACGTCTGCCATTAAGAGGGCACACATTGAAAGGGTGCATCGACGCGGCAGCTTTAGGAAAAGATGCTGCCCCATCTTGCGGCAATACAAAGCAACCCCGCAGCATTCGCGTCCTGGAAAACGGGTTTCTCCCGCTTAACTGAAAATAGGGAGAACGAGACAGACAGAAAAAAAATGCGAAAAAAAACTGTGGTTGATTTTTCTGTCATAGGAATCGGTAAAACATGAAGTGAAATGTGCAGCGAAATCTGTAGCTGAGCATTATTTGCGGATAGGCGTCAGTGACGTCATGACGGATATGACGTCAGTGCAATCTTGGTGTATCCAGGCATAAAACACTTTCGTGTTAAAATATAAAACCCGGAAACGAACAACCCTAAGTATAAGGTACTCTGTAGTAATAAAGGTAGCTTCCCCGCAAGCAGACACTGTGTGCAGGGGTGCACCCTTTACAGGCTACTTGCTCCGTTGTACTGGCGTCACTTCCGTGACGGATATGACGTCAGTGAAATCTTTGTGTATCCGAGAATAAAACACTTCCATGTTAAAAAGTACAACGTTCTGGAAGGAGAAATGCGTCCTAGACTCGCATTCAAGTTACTGCAAGTAGTCCCGGCCTATTCGATCGAGTGAAGCTCTAATTTCACTCGTGAGAATTTGGCTTGGCACGAATTTGAATTGAAAGGAAGCAGAAGTTTTTTTACAAGTGCATACCTGGAAAGACGTTGCGAGAGAACGCTTGTTTTCGTAGCAGTCAATATTAGGCCCACGCGTACCGACATTTGAGCTGTAATTGCTACTGCAGTAGGGCGGGCCTCTTGCAACAAAACGCCCAGCATAGCATTCTCTGTCCGGTGCCATCACTTTCAAGGACTATCCTAATAGCTTTGTTTATATAAATGCGTATATATGGCTCGTACCAGCAAAAATCTCTGCGCGCGCGTGCACTTCATGATATCACTGCACTCAGAGTAGTGTAAACCCGCCCCGTACCGTAGAGTCAGTAAAAGGGCATTGTGGGCTCTTTCATGTGAAACACTTTTCACTTTTCGCCTGAGCCAACCCGCATCTTTATGATGTAAATAAAGAACTTGAACTTGAAGGTGTAGCGTTCCGCCGCGCATTCTTTCGAGCCTATGTCGAGCGATGCGATTCCTATAGAGAACCATTACGAGCGCCCGGCACGTCGGCAAGTGGACAAGCTGCTTAGCGGCTGCACGATGTTTTTAGGAGGAGGGGTTTGGTGAACGACAACCCGGCCTATTATTTACGGCTACCGCCGCGAAAACTTGTATGCAATTGCAGCACCCTGTCGGGCTTATTCAAAAACGGCGAGAGCTCCCGTGCTGCCTTTGGCTATTGTGACCTTGGCATACAGGAAGCTATCGGAACCTTATCAATAGTTTATGGTGACCCGCTGCTGCGTTGTCCTTTGCGTTGCCTTTGCGCTCCTGTCAAGAATTTCCGTTGCGTTGTCTTGTACAGAGTGCTCCGTCGCGAATTCTTTCGAGCCTACGTTGGCCGTCGGGGATTCTTTACCTGTCTCGTTTGCAAGCCGGCAAGCGGGCGCGCTCTTTACGCGAGCACTCTGGTAGACGGACACGGTCACGCCCGTGGAAACAGACGCCCCTTGCATTACACGGCTGTCGCCGTAGTGGGAGAACTTGTCTTTCGCTGTGAAGCGAGTGTGGCGCGTCAGATTCGCGGCCTCCTCCTCCAGCGTATCCCAGACCCTTGCGGCTCCGCTGTTGGTACGCGCGCGAATGCGAGCACCGCGGTGGGCGATTCTCCTCCGCCCCGAGGAGACGGCGTCGGGTGTTGGGAGCCGAGCGGCCCGTCTGACCCAGATTGCGGGACATGGCGCGGGATGAGTCCCTCGGGGATCGGGCGCGCCATAGGCGTAGCCCCGCGGCCAGGGCACGCAGGGTCGCACACGTGACCGGCCCGAGTCTGCGAGCACTGCAGGTAGCGTCCGTCGCCGCCACGCCGCCTTCCCGTCACCGGCCACATCGCGGCTCGAGGCCGTCGGTGCGTGCACCAGGGATTCAGTCAGGCTGACATCTGGGGCGGTATTCTCACGTTTGTCCGTTTTGAAAACGTCCGTTTTGCGTCCGTTGTATTGTGACGTACTTCCAGTTGTAGGGGGCTTTGGGTTGACTTTTGCGCAACTCTTATTGTGAACACATTTTGAACGACTAAAGCTATTTTAAGCTATTTTTATGTGTTTATTGTTCCGTCAGCGAAACAACAACGAGGTGGCGAAAAATCGTCTGCTCCCAATCGTCTGCTCCGAGAAGCCGCGGCTCCGCCGTGCTTGCATGGCGTCACATCCGGGTGTTCGCTTTTAGCCAATCGGGGCTTGCTCAAAACGGAAACTTTTTAAACGGACACAAAACGGGCAAAACACGAGAATACCGCCCCTGATTACGATAGTGGGGTTTAACGTGCCGAAGCTACGCCTAGGCTGTGAGGCGCGCCTTAGTGGGGGACTCCGGATTCATTTCCACCCCATGCGATGATTTTTAACGTGCGCTAAAATCTCGACACGCGGCCGTTTTCGCTTTCCGCCTCCACCAGGAAAGCAGCCACCACGGCAGGGTCCGAACCCGCGTCCCTGGGCTCAGCAGCACAAGGGTGAGATCTGGACTTCGGGTTGGGTTGCCACGTGAGAATGCCAGGACCCACCCCGCTGATTTGAGGGCATGGGGTCCGGCAACAAAAGCAAAAGGAAAATACAGAAACTGGTAAATTTATAGTCAGTCAAGAATGGAAAAGGACGTGGAGCAGCGTTGCCAGATGGTGAAATACGGCACCAGATTGTGAAAATCTGGTGAAATTCGGGGGCTACTGGTGTTGAGGTACCAATACGGCTACACCAGACAATATCTGGGGAAAACTGGTGAAAAAAGCGTGTTGTTTCTTTGAACTAGACTGTTTTATTTCTTGAATGAAAGCTTTTTCAGCATATAAACACCAGAAGCCGCTGGACTGTCTGAGCATGCGTGTTCTAATGTGCTTGATAAGTATATTGGGTTTTCACTATACTGCTTGAAAGTAACGAAAGCTCAAATGGGGCATTTTGTATTTCAAATACACCACAATGAACCACAACCTCCGAATTTTTTAATGGAGGGCGTGTACCCAAAATCGTCCTGAGGTTCCCTCTCTAAATGGTTACAGCTACATAAGTTTTGTATGGCATGTTTATTATAAAAAAATAGTGCAATGTTAAATCCTCACATACTAACTAAAGAGAAATTTACGTTGTACCAGGTCTTGTGTTTCAATATAGGTGAAAAAGCATAGCGACAACCGAATTGGACGCGCAGTAACCTGCTCTGTGAGCGTGCAAGGGTTCCTTAGACAGGTACTGCGATGTATATGAATACGAAGTAATATTTCACTTCGTTTGAAACTACTTTGCCAATTTAATAATATAGGTAATTGAGTAACACTCTTCGATTTTTAATAATGAGATGATCAAATCACCCCCTGGGTAGGCTGGATGGATTGCCATAAGCAACCAAAACGCCATATCAAAAGGCTGTGTTTTTGAGAATTGCATGCACAGAAGACGTGAAGGATCCAAAACAATGTAATAGTGGCTGTATTTAGTGCTGGTGAAATCTGGTGAAATTTGGGCCAGGAGATGGTGTTGATGGGTATTTTCAATCTGGCAACGCTGACGTGGAGTTCGAATAATACGGTGGAAATATTAGTGTTCCACGCATAACTACTATTACAAGACAATATGTGCTCATACGCGGAAACATAACACGCTCTGGCTGCCTGACAACAATTGAGTGACGACTCTGACGAGTAGAATGCACACAAGCGTGCTCCGTGCACTGCTGGATTTGTGAACCATGGCGGCATTTTTTTTTTCTCGCTTTTCCCGCGACAGCAAAGCCTTCATCCAGCTTCTGTTCTCTGCGCTACCTTATGTCATGCAATTCCGCATGAAATATCATAAGAAACGGATTCGTAAAACAACTTCGATGGACATGCTCAACGCCCATAAAAACTGCTTGCGCGGAAGAAATAATTACGTACTAAATGAATGCGCACTTCATAAAATTCTCACCACACCAGGAAATACGGGAAACAGGGGGAAGCACACCGACTTAGTAACCGAACAGGGGCAAACTAGTGCAAACGAAGCCGCTTTTGAACATTTCGCAATAATGATGCGATTTTGCGTTCGCCCAGTGACGCTGACTGCCACACTCTCGCACCAGGAATTGAGGGCGAAAGAAAGCGCGCAGCCCCTCGAATGCGCCTTCGATGGATTCTCGATCGATTCTCCGAGGAGAATGTCCACATCTAAATACATGCATGGTGACCAACGCGGTGCAACGAGAGCTAAGGACTCGAGAAGTTCCGGATTATATTTGTACAGCTCTCGAACGTCGTCCGCAAGGGTGCCTCCTTCTTGGCCTGGACTAGAACTACAGCTGTCGTAGCGGGCGATCCGCACGTACACCACAACGGTACACCGGGCCTGCGCAGTCAGTGGTGGCGGAACTGACGATTGAGCACGAGGCTGCACATTTGTTTCAGACAAATACCGTACTAGTACAGTGCCATAAATATCCATCGCCCTCCATGCACTGTAGGTGATAGGTGTGCTCATTCTCTGTAAGCGTCGTTAACCTAAGATTCGGGCAATTCGAACTGCCTACGCCGGCAAGCTCGGTCTGTCCTTACGTGCACCGGCGGTCGTTAACTTGGTGCCGAAGGACCGTGCGATGCTTAATTTTAACTGGCCGAAATAATGATAACTGCTCCCCAGAGCAACGAGTAGGGCCACTTGCTGGGCGCTTCGACGCAGCAAAGAGGATATTTGTAACTAAGGGGTATTATGTTGTTAACGTCCTAATACCTCTGCCCGGCCGGAGCGAAACGGCGCGTACAACCGAGGTCGATCGTCACGGCTTGTTCGACAGTAGTTATCAGAAGCCGACATCCGGAAGTGGTACACTTACAGGTTAACGCATAAAAGCAATGTCGGTGGTTGCCTTTAACGAAAAGTTAATCGCTGCCAACGCATACATTTCCTCATAATTACTCTTGTAGATAAGCAGCTGCTACAGTACGTTGGCTAACGTACGTTTGCGGTGCCGGCTGCTTCGGCGACCGTGCAAGCTGCTCACGCTTATCTCGGTGCTCATTCTCGCACGCGCGTTTATCGCCGTGTGCGAAATGCCCGAAATGTTTAGTGACATTACATGCCGTTTTTTTCTTCCATAAAACATGTGAGCACGGCCCTAGATAGAGGGGCTCGGCGCGGTGCCATAAAAATGATTTTTTGCGGCGTACGAAGGCGAAGTTCAGAGGCTTCTTTCAGCGGCAGTTTAGCACCGATGCCAGCCGTCGTGCGCGTCGCGATTGCTTTCATTTTGTGGCAGCAAAGATCGAGAGGCTACTGCCGGAGGCTTCTACATCCACTCTCATATCACTAGCCTTCCGTCATTTTGCAAATCTAAATGCGCTAACCAATTTTAAAAATGAAGATCTCTTTATGGAGAATTTGTACATTTTATTTATGACGCGCTGTTTAATATGATGCAAACCAGGGCCAGCTTCACATTGCCGTCCGCAGGTAACCTGTCGTGAGAGTACGGGACTGGTGAACGCCGTGGTTATCATTTCACTTTCCGCCGGGACCCAATAGCTCACGGGCGCCTCCCAGTCAGAAACTGCTTTTACAATACCTTATACGTGCCGACAGCGTTCAAAATATGCCCAGAGTTTCGCGTCGTAATATACGTGTTTTTTTACGCTTTAGATTGTAGATTGCAAAGTCGTTCCGGAACACTAGAAATTTATTTACCGAAATGTAAAATGCCTGTGGATGTGAGGGCCGTCTATATAAGCCTGTCGTGATCAACCATACGTGCAAGCCGGATCCGATGGAACACTCGCTAAATGAACTCCGCGAACGATGACATAGCGACAGTTGCATATCGGCTCGCAGATTTTTCTCAAATAGCTGCCCCAGATTTGCGCCCAGTCTTAGAGCGAGACGAAAACCAGCTAACATTACACCTGGTGATGTTGACTAAAATTGCACGCGATGCGGTCTTCGCCACTTTCCTACAAACTTGGAGGTTTTTTGGTGCAACGGACGGATATTGCTCGGCCTAAACAGCCCCGCTGTTGAAAGCTCCTCCGCCGCGAGGCGTCCGGCACGACCTTCGCGCAACTGAGCAGGCGGGGCCAAGCCTCGCCTAGCGATCATCGCGCGCGCTGGAACCGCTCGACCTTCGAGATCACTCTGGCCAGCGTTTGTGGCGTGGTCTCTCCCGTGCTCTTCTCCTCGTCAGTTCTCGTGCGTTCGCGCCTCAAGTCGGAGGCACTGAAAATCTCGCACTACAGACGCCGAGTTCGCGAAGCCTGTGGCCGCCGGTTCAAGTGCGTGCTAACGAGGTCCACTTTGGGAAGAAGAAAGCAACTTCATTTTCACAAGGATCCCCTAGTCCGGAGCTCCCTGGATAGTCGACAGGGCCATCTCTGCGCGTTCTATCAGTGCCTTTTGCACTTCCGCGCTAGAGTCGGTCAGCCTCCTTTCCCATGAAAGGGGGTAGGATTGGGAATGGGGGAAGGTTGGGGTTTCGTGTGCAAGTCCGGAGAGTGTGATAGATGGTGGGTTATAGTCTCCACAGTTAGGACACCTGGGAATCCCCGGTAATCGCTGGAATCGGTGTGTGAGGTGTACAGTAGGTAGCGTGTTTGTCTGAATCTTCCTTAGTACAGCGGATTCCCGTCGCGTGAGTGTTTTGTGTGGTGTTGGGTTCCTCTGTTTGTTTTGACGGGCTGTCCATAGCAGATATCTGGTGTCAACAGGTTCTTGACGTACTGGTTGCGTCCTCCGCTTACTTGAATGTGGCAGTGCACGTTTAGGCGCCAGGTTCTTTAACGCTCGAACGAGTGCGTGTGCGTGTGCGCTGTCATTTCCTGGCATGCCTTAGTTCCCAGGTACCCATGACCTTGTAGCACTTCTAACTTGTACGGAGTACCTTTTCGAGTATGGTTGCGGTATTTCTGAGAAGTTGTCGGCATTCCAGTCGGTGTAGATGTACACTGTACCGGTTTTTGGCGCAGAATGGCAACAGTGCTCTACAGCAGCTCTGTCTCATTTATCTTTTCAAGATGGGCTGAATGAGAAAAGTTCGTCTTTTTTTTTTTTCCTCTCCGGATGCATATTAAGGGGTAGAGGAGCAGTGCAGATTTTACGCCGTATGGTTAGCGCCAGTTGTTCGAGCGTGCTTCCCTCATATTGGCTGGTGTCGTATCCTTGATTGTGAAGGAAGCTTATACCCTGTGTCGTGCTTCGCAGTCGTTGCAGCTGATTGATTCTGTTCGCGTTAAGCAGTTACTCCAATGAATTTGTCGCGCCGGTGTTTTCCAGTGCCTTCTTGAGGTATATGTGGGCACCTCGAGTGCCATTTTATGGCATGCCTTTCTTAAAAGCACAGTAGCGGTGGCCGCTTCTGTTCTGCTGAAAAATCACAGCTTCTTGCGGTAGCTAAACACAACAGCAAACAACAAGTCCAACCGGAGGTGCAGCTGCAAGGCGTAGCCCAGCGATAACGCATAGCAACACAAAAGCCAACCTTACAGTCTACAAACTCTTAGATCAGAGAAATCAGGCGATGCGTACGTATGCTCCGAAGAATTACGAACAGGCACTGGGGTCTCCGGGAAGCTGATGTCCTGCGCCTGAACGCAGCTCTCATCAATTTCAAGATACTCTATCATTTGCCATACCAAAATATCAGCTCAAAAGCATAGATATATGCTTTTAAGAAAGGCCCACTTTGGCAGAGATGTGAAAGCCTGCGGACAAAACGATCCGGGCCTGCCAGTCATGGAGAACTTTTAGCGGCAAGTTCGGAAATCTATGTGAGGTGCAAGAGCCGGGTCTCCGACGAAGGGAGAGAGGGGGTGACAAAAAAAGCGCGTCACTTCCGAAAAAAAAAAAAAGCGTGGTGCAACGCGGCCGCGCCGCTACTCGAAAACGGATGCGGCGACTTTGGACCAATCCCGAATATCGCGCCTGTGAAGCGACGGCGAAACGTCAGCGAATTGCAGAAGATCCGGAGTTACGAGCTGGCGTCCATTGTACATACTTTAATGACCGAGTGTTCATTGCTCTTTTGGGGGGCTAACGACGACCCAACGCAGGAAACTTGAACGAGTCTCGGAGCATAGCCGCGCATAAAGCTTAAATTGGTCGAGAGTCTCCAAGCATAGCCACGCGTGGGGCCGCCAGCTCCTCTGTTTCTCCAGCCTTGCACCACTAGTGCAAGCTGCGCCAATCCTTTTTAACTTGTCATCAGTTATGTTTTCGGTTTTTAAGGGTCGGGGGATAAGGTTGTGCCTTCATTTTTGATTGATTGATTGATTGATTGATTGATTGATTGATTGATTGATTGATTGATTGATTGATTGATTGATTGATTGTGTTTAACGTGCCAACATTACTCAGGTGATGAGGCTCGCTGTATTGGGGGCCCCGGACTAAATTTGACCACCTGGGGATCTTTAACGTACGCCGAAATCTCAAACCCACGGGCATTTTCGCTTTTCGCCTCCATCAGAAAAGCGGCTGCCGCGGCCGGGAATCGAACCCGTGTCGTCGGGCCCAGCATGCCTTCATTCTTGAAAAACCAGGAACAGAAAAAAAGTGTTGGGCATAGTTGTGTATTTGTTTCGGCCCTTTTCCCTCTCTTGAAAGGCACTAATCCTCCTGCCGATCTCAGTAAGGACGTAAATTATTTCTGACCGAGGGGTCGGCCACAACCCCTCGTTTGTGGCCAACGGGCTCGTTAGGGAGCATCGTCTGTGGACGCTGGCTCTGGCAGACGGACGCTGCACCCGGAGGCGCAGAAGAAAGCAAAAGCAGGAGAAAGTCAAGGGGCCTGCGCCTGACGAGGGTTAAACGACCTCCTTCCGCCGAGGGAGACCGGGGAGCCGCATTCCCCGAGGGAAAACTCCTCGCAACGTGCAATCGCGTGCGGTCTCCAACGCGCCGTGTGAGCGCCTTCGCCACTTACATTAAAGCCTCATTCGGTCCCAGACGCCTGCGCATTGGCTGGAAGCGTTTTCTTAATCTTTGTTCGACGCGGCCGTGGCTTCCGTCTCTTTTCGTGACTTTCCGATTATTGCTCGCTTCATACCCGGATTACTTGGAAGCTGGGAGTAGGCTGGGCACGCGTTGAGCAATTGGTTTGAAGTGGCAAGTTGGCGCTGACCAAAAGGGTCACTCAGGGGGTAATCCCCGCGAGAGTGCCGGCACGGACGTGATCGCGTCTCTCAGGGTACAAGTCTGTCGCCGCTCCACCCCTGCCCGCAATACACACACCGTGACACCTTTTTTGTTTGTTTTTCTTATCTCTACTTGTTTTTTAGATGAAAAGGAGTGGAAGTGCGCCTAACTTATCGGTCACGCTCTGAGCGAGAGCGCAATTTTATTGAAAGAAAAAAAAAACAACTCAAGGAGGTCGACCTGATGGTGCAAGCTCTGGCCAGCTACAAAGTGTATTGAAAGAAGAAGCGGGAAAAGAGCGGGGTTCGAAGGTGGTAGGTATGACGAGGGCGGAGGAGAGAAAAAGGCATGATTATATACAAAACACAAATGCCTATACCATATTCAGTTTATATACAGCAGTTTGCCAAGTTTGCCTGAGTTACAATCTAGCTGCCAAGCCGGCGCTTCGAAAAACGTCAGCGCTGCTTCGAAGGCCTTGCGGGCACGCGGCGAGTGTGCCAGGGACCCAGAAGGACGTCCTCAGACGTGACTTAAGAGGCCAATGATGTGGCGGCCAAGTTGTACCGCCGATTCAGTTCATCATTACGCACCAGCCAGCCCCTGACGCTTGTTTGACAAACCTGGCCGCCTAGGCGCACCCCAATGTTCCCCTTTCTCACATCGTACCAGAAGAATCTCAATAATAATGAAACGTTTAGGTAGGCTAAACTGACCCAACGGGTATCAAACCACCCTTAAGTGCTGATATAAGGAGCAAAATTGATATAATAGAACAGGTTGCAGTAAAATAAATAGCCGGTCTATGCCACTGGAGCCGAACAGCGTAGCCGTATTAGAAGTTTGTTGGTCGTGAGAATAAAAAGAGTGTTTTTAGCAAACCAGTAGATGGCGCCAGTGGGAGTGCGTCCACGCGGCCACATTTGTCAAACACGCGCACTGAACAGCCTGGTAGCCACTGGCTGGTAAGAGCGTAGCCTTGTTGCGCACAAAACAGAATCTCATCCATAGCGAGGGCATAATAGGCTCCTTGTCTCATGACGCCACTGAGTAACTGGAGTACTCGAATCGTTTCACGGAACAGGGCCCGTGCTTCAGGTGGTCCGTGGGAAATTAAACGAACCGTTTCCCGGATGACAACCAGTTCAGTAGGAGTGCAAATCTGTTGTCTTATGGTCTAGTCGGGTAATTCACAGGCTTGGAATTAGCGCAGCCGCGGTTGGCCTAGACTGAGTCAGGGAGCGCTAGGTATATACAATTACAAGTATAATCCCGGTTTCCACATTTGCCATCAAAGCTAGGAAAACATACTTGAGGGCTATTGAGGTAATACTTCTTGATAATTTCCGGGATGCGAAGGCAGATTGGTGGCTTCGCTAGTACCTACGGAGGATACTGTGAAACCACCGTCGGGGCAAAACCCGGGGAAATTATGTGTTCATGACGGGAAACGGAATCCGCACAACTGCGTGTCGAGCTCGTAGTTAGAATAATCAACGAGGGGGGATGTGCGTGTATCGTCAGACAGCGGAGGTAGACACGAAGAGGTTCGCTCATTAGAAGAAGTGCATTCATCGGATAGACTCGTGCCTCGTCAAGTGTACCTACAGTAGGGGTCGTGGTAAGCCCAGTCATATTGGTAGGGTCTGTGCTTGCAAACCTTCTAAGGTGCGCCGGCAAGAGCGGAGCCTGTAAATAACTAGGACCGGGAAGAGCGTACAGCAAAAACAGATCGGCAAAACGCCGAAGAACAAGCTGTATATCACCACCGTATCCTCTTTCTTTCTTTCTTTCTTTCTTTCTTTCTTTCTTTCTTTCTTTCTTTCTTTCTTTCTTTCTTTCTTTCTTTCTTTCTTTCTTTCTTTCTTTATGACTGTCTGTCTGTGTACATGCGCGTGCGTGTGCATGTGTGCCTGTTGCGCTCAAGAACAATCTAAAATGCATCTCGACCCTGGGCTATTATAATAACCCAAGGAAGTAAGCGGCACTGAAACAGTTGGCCGATGTTTTTCCGGGGAAGAAGGTGATAAACATTAATGCAGTGTTTCTCTGTTCGCCGGAAGTTGCCTTACTCAGTACTGTCCTAGAGGATATGTCGATCCTCCGACCCCAGCACGCCTGCCGTAGGAGAACGTCTGCTTGCACTATGCACGGATTCCCTTCATGTCAATCAGGCGCCTGTCAAGAGGAGGTGAGCAGTTGGGAACCAAAGGGCAGATCGCCAACGTGCCAGTCGATGTACAGAAAGCCGTTCTGCAGTCTGTAGCACAAAGCATCGGAGTCGCCGTAAGTGTGCACTTGATGTGTCGACAGCAGCTGGTGCCATCCGAAAGAGAAAAAAAAATGAAAGCGGGGCTTGATCTTCTGCCCCGGAGTCCACTTTACGAGATCTCCGGCACAAAATGCAAATAGACGGGAATGGGGGTCAACTACATGACGGCCAAAAGCGGCATCTTAAAGCTTTGCTGTGCAGCTTGACAGAGCGCTTTGGCCACATTTTTTATCTTTCTCAAGAAACTACTCGAGTCAGCCCAGCACCAATAATGCACTCCAACAGCTTTGCGATCTAGCTTGCCAAGACGATCGTTCTGTACGAGGAAAGCGCTGAGGATCTGGAGCAAAATGCAGAAATTGATTTCTGAACTATAGTTCTCTCTCTCTCTCTCGTATAAGCTCAGGCTTTTTCGGCGCGTTATAGCGGTTGCAACACTCAGGGATCTTCTGCGAATCGTCAGTTGAAGTCGTAATCTATCAGCGCTTTTTCGGACGAATCGGATGCGGTAATGCAGGACAAAGGTCACAAAGCTGTTCAATGGCGCTTGTCTGCAAGCAGGCTTTCACGGAGCATTTGGCTTGCAATTGGCGCAAGACACCCTCCCTCCCGCACTTTTTTGTTTGTAGCACAAGATGTGCCTTCTATCTGGTAGGTGTGGTTTTTAGGTTTCACGATGCAACGGAACGAGCGAAATACTTCGATCCATAGAGTTCGGCTGAGAGCGCGGGGGGGAAGAGAGCTATATTATTCCAATTGGCGTGAAGGCACTATCAGAGGCATAAAAATAAAGGTGTTTCGGCTTCTGTACGAAAATCTTGTTCGCCAATGAGTTTAACCAAGAAAGGAGCGGCCTTAAGTAGCTTTTAATACGTGACCTCGGCAGCGCGCATACATCGTGTGCAGGGTGTTGAGGAAAGAAGAAGACGAGCTTGGGACTATCACCATCAGTGGTTGGAGAAGAAGAAGTGGAATAAATAGCGTTCTGAGCGGTGCCATGGCCCGGGGCCCAGTTCCTCAACATTTGATGGCGGGCGCCGCCCAAGGGCAAGGCCTCCGAGATGAGGGAATCACGAAGTATCCCAACCAGGGGGTTCCCAGGCCTCGCGAGCCTCGGAGACGCGCTGCGCCGTCAGGCAGTCCACTGGGTCGTTCCTCCCGGGTTTGACGGCACCAAATGTTCAGGAACTGGGCCCCGGGCCATGGCACCGCTCAGAACGCTATTTATTCCACTTCTTCTTCTCCAACCACTGATGGTGATAGTCCCAAGCTCGTCTTCTTCTTTCCTCAACACAAAAGAAGACGAGCTTGGGACTATCACCATCAGTGGTTAGAGAAGAAGTGGAATAAAAGGCGTTCTGAGCGGTGCCATGGCCCGGAGCCCAGTTCCTCAACACAGGGTTCCGGTGTTCCTATCAAGGGTCTCTATTATGAGTAATTACAAGGTTAGTCTTGCGACCAGATTCCTCTCTGTGGTGGTGATGCGTGCTTTCCTGCAGTCTGTCTGGTGATTTGTCAGTTGCCTACGTTCACGCGAGGGCATTTTAGGCCACATTTTAGCTTTCGCGTCGTACGAATAGGGCTGCTCTAAGCGCTTTTCGAAGCAGCCAGTTTAACTTATGTACACGAAGTTATAATTTTAAACAGGGGACCTCGTAGGCTACTCCAGGGAATCTTTCTTTTTTTTACTTTATCTTTTACTTCGACCCACCTGTGCCGCAGCTCCTTGTGACGGAGCGTGCTCCGCGTGCATATATTTGTGCAAAACGCTAGCAGAGCCTGCCTTATGCAATATTATACTTCAGCAATGATAGCCCATTTCTTTGTGCCAGCACTGACCTAAGTCTGAAGAACCTTCGTTACACGGATCAGGCCAACGCGTCAGAATAGCCGCACACACGAGGAGACTCGATGTATTTTCTTTACGTCGTTCGTCGTGTCGTCCTGTCTTGTACAAACACTCAGGCGGCCTGGCATCTGTGAAGACACCACAGGGCGTTTGTGTGATTTCGATTGGAGAGAGCTGAACTGGAGATAATGGCCGGTATGGCTACGTTTTCGATACACGTTAAATACGAACTCCAATCCTGCACGTGGATGCAGGAACTGCCGTCTGATCGTTAAGCTTTTCTTCTGCAGACTGGCGAAGTCGGATTGGGGATCGCCTAGATGAAGAAGTTCTTCTCGGCACACCTTCACGGTTAAGTCGGTGCGTAGGTTTGTAAGTAAACAAAACTGTGTGTTTCTGTCATAGGAATCGGTAAAACACGAAAGTGAAATATGCAGCGAAATCTGCAGCTAAGTATGATTTGCGGGTGGCGGCTGTCTTGTGGGTGTGCTTGGAGAGCGACGTCGTGCTGGTAGGTCGCTTCGGCAAAGGTGTACTGGCGTCATTTCCGTGAAGGATATGACGTCAGTGAAATCTTGGTGCATCCCGCCATAAAACACTGTCGTGTTAAAATGTAAAACCCGAAAACGAACAACCCTAAGTATAACGTACTCTTCAGTAATAAAAGACCCTGTTTGCAGGGGTGCACCCTTTACAGGCTGATTGCTTCGTTGTACTGGCGTCACTTCCGTGACGGATATGTCGTCAGCGAAATCTTTGTGTATCCCGGAATAAAACACTTTCGTGTTAAAATTACGTGGAAGGAGACCACGGCGTCAGCGCCATCAACTTTTGAAGTTTCCCTGGGCCCGCCTAGACTTCTGCAGGCGCAATGCCGAACGACCTACCCGCTCTGGAGGGTAGTCCTTCGAGACGCAAGCCAACGAAAAGCGTATTTTCGGTTGGGGTGGTACCACAGCAAGCGTGGCGAAAGGATTAGAGGTAAAGCCTTCACAACAAACACAATTAGACGTACATTTGAACTAATTGGGATACGGCGAATGCGGACAATTGCGGAGTAATAGTTCATGAATAAAAGCGTCAAAGGCCTTGCTTGCTACAGTCTAAATATACCGTGTCAACTTGTTGGCGTGAAAGCGCAAAGGAGACGAAGAGCTGATGTGGTTTAGAAAACAAGCAAGGTTTGATTCTAATGACCTTCCGCGCATAAAGCCATGTTGGTTAGAATGGTTTAATGGAGGGATTGCTGCCAAAAGCTATCGATGCACGAGTTTTAAGTGCGAATGCACTTTATAAGCGACCCTGAATTCCGTTGACCGCCGTCCGTCCACATAGCAACAGCTGCGGGTGCGCGCGCTCCTCGTCTTCCTTGGCAACGGGGGGAGATGGCACATACCCACGTGGGGGATTGGCCAGGAATCTCCTCGTCTTCCTTGGCAACGGGGGGAGATGGGCGCGCGCTGCCTGGCCGCTGACATGGCACATACCCACGTGGGGGATTGGCCAGGAATCGGGCGTGAGAAAGGCTAATGCACCCGCTTAATTAAAGGAGTACTGACACGAGAGGGTCCGCCGCTAGGGGGCCGAAGCGAGCAGATGTGTGTCACGTCGGCTCCGTGAAATGCCCATTTTCTCTGGCGGAAAAAGATAATGTGCTCCTGAAAAAGTGTTGTGTGTGTGTTCCGGACGTACTAAGGAACCTGTGGATACCATTTCAAGCCCGTAAGTGGACTTTGAAGGATTTTATCGCGCCTTTGTGTTCGACTAAACCGGACGCCTCGCTAGGCCTAAAATTAGGCCCGGCACGGCGGCCGAAGGGCCCAGCGTTGGTTCACGGGGAGTCTCTAGCGGCACCATGACGATGGAAGTGAGCGTAAACGGTACAGATGTCGATCCGGCAGAACTGGAAAGCTCGGACTGGGTGACGAAAGTTTCGAAACGTGTCGCGGAGCTTCAGCAGCAACAAAAACGGGCGCACCAGGATGGCGCGGCAAAGACGACGACCCTCAGCGGCGGAGATGGGGAAGCCGGCAATATGGCATCGGCCGGCTACAACGACAACAAGTATGGCGTCAGCGGGGGACGCTCGCTAAAAGCGGAGGGAAGAAAGCTCGCGGAGCGCTCGGTGGCGTCGCACCTGCCGCGCCTTCCAAGCGCGGATCACAAGATTATTATCAGGCCCAGGGAAGGACTGACCCTCACCAAGCTTTCGGTGCCCGTGGTTGGGGGAGCATTAAGGATTGCAGCGGCCATTCCGTGGCGAAAAGGTCAAGAAGACGACAGGATCGTTGTGAACGATAGGCAGGGAACACTAATATACAGCACGCCAAACGCGGATGATGCCAAGAAAATGTTGGCGTTGAAGTCCATAAAGCTCGACGGGAAGGAGTACGAGGTGTCCACCTACATGGCGGCACCAGAAAGCTGTGGCAAGGGAGTAGTGCACGGACTCGATTTGAGGCTGTCTGAGAAAGAACTGGAATTGGCCTTCTCACACCGGCAGAATCCTCCCATTCTTGGTGTGCGGAGGATGGGCAACTCAACCTCGGTGATCATCACTTTTGCTGGCGACTATGTGCCGAGATGGATGATCTGTTTCGGGGCGCCGATGAAGTGTTTTCTCTACAAGAAGAGATATGAAGTGTGTTATAAATGTGGTCAGCTGGGACATCGTTCCGACGTGTGCGACAGTCCGCATGAAAAGTGCAGAGGATGTGGGGAGACCTCCCCGACGAATAAACACACGTGTGTGCCGAAGTGCCGACTGTGTGGCAAGGATCACGTAACCGGAGACAAGAGATGCAAGTCACTTTTCCGAACGCCCTACATTGTGAAGAAGCGACAGTGGGAAATGAAGCTGGAAGAGGAAGCAAGGAAGCAAGAAGAACGTTTCAAGGCTGACGCGGAAAATCAACGGCGCAGCAGAAAGGACTGGTTTCGAGATCTTTCGTCGAGTAAATCCAAGAATCGCAGCCATTCGAGAGGGCGTTCGGAATCCTTCCCTCGACTGCCATTGCTTGAGACACAGGGGCTCCACAGCAAGGAACCCCAGGACAGTGGTTGCGGCACCCAAGTAAAGCCAAAGTCTGCTGGATCAATGGTGGGTTGGGTAGATAAGGTCTCCCAGGATGCTAATGCAGAAATGATTAATGCTCTTAAAGAGCAAAACAGAATTCTACAAGAGCAAAATGCGGAATTACGCTAACAACTTGATGAGATTAAAACACAACTAGCAAGTAAACCCGAGCCGGAACCGACAACACCCCGGGCAAGTAGCCCTCCACCCTTAAAGAAGAAGAGGGCGAAGGAAACAGCAGACGGGGAAAATCACGGAGCGAGAATTGTAGCGCTGGAGGCTGAAACACACTCGTTGCATGGAATGCTTCAGACGGTACTTGAGCAGCTGAAACAAGTAGGCAATGTTATTGAGCAGATGAGGGGTGAATTTGACTTTAGGGACAAGCAGATACAATGGCTTTACGAAGAGGCTCATAAACGCAAACAAGATGGCTCTGCACCACTGTAACAACACGGTTTGGCAGTGGAACTGTAGGGGTTTTTCACGTAAACGGGCGGTTCTACAGTCTTTTTTGACCAATGGCGATCGACCGGAAGCTATTGCGGTCCAGGAGTGCGGGAAAAATGCTAAATTAGCGGGTTACAAGTCCTATACGGGGTCTACTAACGGTACCCAAGTGACAACCTTTGTAAAGAGAAACATTGCAACTCTTTATTCTAAACGTGTATAGTTCACCCAAACAGCGTAAATGTGACTTTGGCGATCTTTTTACGAAAACCAAGGTTATTACAAAAAGCAGTCGGCTTTTGATAGTGGGCGATTTTAATGCGCACCATCCGGCATGGGGTTATAAATTCACGCAGGTTAAGGGCAGAAATCTATGGAATACAATTCAACAACATGGACTGATCCTCATTACAGACCCGATGAAGCCGACGAGGAAGGGAAATAGCGTATCTGCAGACACGACACCAGATCTAACCTTGGTCGGTAGTGGCACCAAGGCCACGTGGTGCAACACCGGGGAAGACCTCGGTAGCGATCATAGGATTCTAGAGGTCATAGTTGAGAATGGCCCACCGGTGGTCACTAAGAGGAAAGTTAAGGCCACAAATTGGAATACATTTAGAAGAATAAGGACGGGACAGGACCCGATAGATAATATTAACGATTGGAGTAAGGAGGTTATTCAATCTGTTCAGGACGCCACCGAAGAGATTGAACTTGAAGATGATCAGGAGGTGGTTGATAGCCATCTTGTGAGTTTATGGAAAAAAAAAGAAAGAGTTGGAGGAAAAGATCAGCAAGAAAAGAGGTGACCGGAATCTCCGAAAGCAACTTGCTGCATTAAACAAAGAAATCGAAGAGCATGCTTTAGAACTCACGAAGCAAAATTGGGGTAATATTTGTGATCAAATGGATATGGAAATTAGCAGTGCCAGGACATGGCGGCTACTCCGACATCTATTAGATCCAGAGAAAACCAAGTCGGAGGCTCGACAGCAGCTTCAAAAGCTCGTGTATAAATATGAAGGTCCGACGAAGAAACTGCTAACGGAGGTTAGGGATCGATACCTCAGTTCTGCTGGAGTTGAGAGTCTCCCTGAGTACGCGGGCTCGGAAAACCCGGACTTGGACAGTCCCATCACGGTGGCGGAAGTGAGGGCTGAAATCAACCGCCTCAGAACCAAAACGGCTGCCGGGCCGGATAAAATCAGCAACATGATGCTCAGGAATCTTGACGACTACTCCATTAGTAATCTAACAACGTATATGCAAAAATGCTGGGACAAGGGAGAGATACCGCAAGAGTGGAAATCTGCGAACTTGGTCTTGATTCCGAAGCCAGGGAAGAAGCTAAGCTTTGAGCACCTCCGACCAATTTCCATCACATCTTGTGTTGGAAAATTGATGGAGCACGTAATCCAAACTAGACTGAATAGATTCATGGAAGATCAAAACCTGTATCCTGATACTATGATAGGCTTCAGATCACACCTGTCGGTATGCGATGTCATGCTGCAGCTGAAAGAGCAGGTTATCGACAGAAAGACTGTTGATACTAGGGTAATTGTGGGTCTGGACGTCTCGAAAGCGTTTGATAATGTAAAACACGCAGCAATACTCGAGAACCTTAGCGTGCTAAACGTAGGCGTGAAGACGTATAACTACGTAAGGGATTTTCTCTCCAATCGGACTGCAAACGTCAGCTTGGGGGGAGAGTCGCTCGAAAATATTAAATTGGGGAATAGAGGGACACCGCAAGGGTCCGTCCTCTCTCCGACCTTGTTTAATGTAGCGATGATCGGGCTTCCAGGGCGGCTGGACGAAATAACAAACCTGAATTACACCATATATGCGGACGACTTGACGCTGTGGGTGAACAGGGGTAGCGACGGCCAAATTGAAAGTACACTTCAGAAGGCCATAGATACAATAGAAAAATATCTTGAGCCGATCGGGTTGAAATGCTCGGCAGAAAAATCAGAGGCTCTTTTTCTACCATCTCCAAAGAGGAAAAGGAACAGTCCCCCTTCCAAGAGCTACGACATTGCTTTACGAGTGAATGGAAATGCCATTCCGACCGTAGACACTATTAGAGTCCTAGGGCTGCGCATACAAACAAATGGCAAAAACACTGAAACTATCAGGAGACTTGAAGCGAGTACCAGCCAGACGTGCCGGTTACTTAAGCGCATTTCTAACAAGCATGTGGGGATGAGGGAGGCCAATCTCTTGAGATTGGTTCAGGCTTTCGTCATAAGTCGTATAGTATTCGTTGCACCCTATCTCAAACTTTGTAAAACAGAGAAAGATAAAATTGAAATCATACTCAGGAAAGGGATCAAAACCGCACTAGGTCTTCCTCCGAACACCCCGACGGTAAAGCTTCTAAGACTAGGTGTATCAAACACTCTGGATGAGCTTATAGAAGCCGCCACGGTGTCTTAGCATCAAAGACTTTTGAGAAGTAAAACTGGAAGGAACATCATGGAGCGCCTGGGATTCGAACCGTCTCAGTGTTCCAAGCAGACTGATATCGTACCTAGACCAACTAGGAATAGACTCATGATTATACCGCTGCCTAAAAACATGCACCAGGTATTTCACAAAAGCAGACGAAAAAATAGGGCTATCGCCTTGCAGGCCAAATTTGAAGGGAGGTCTGATGTGCTATACACGGACGCTGCCGAATACGACAATAACAAGACCGCACACACAGCGGTAGTAGTTCGTGAGAGTGGAGACCCGGTCTCGTGCTGCACCGTCAAAAACACAAATGCAACTGAGGCAGAAGAAGTTGCTATTGCTCTAGCAATAGCACAAACCGGTACAAGGGTGGTTGTTAGTGACTCTAAGGCAGCCATTAGGAATTATGATATGGGCAGGGTCTCTGCTGCAGCCGCCAAAATTCTCAGAGAAGGTCAAGCATCAGCAGATCAAATTTCACTGATATGGTGCCCGGCCCACCAGGGTCTGCGGGGGAACGAGAAGGCGCATGCGACCGCCCGAGGCCTCACTTACCGGCCGATCGCAGCTGACTCACCGCCTCCACGCGAGGAACCCCTTCCTTCACGCGACGAACTAACGACATTCCAAGAAATAATTTCTCATTATAAGCTCGGTCGCAAGATCTATCCAGCGGAGGATAAACAGCTAAGCAAAAAAGAGGAAGTCATGTGGAGGAAATTGCAAACCGGGGTGTTTCCAAACCCTCAACTATACAGCAAATGGCATCCGGAAGTCTTTACTTCTAAGTGCACTCACTGCAATAACATTGCGGACCTAGCCCACATGGTCTGGACATGCCCTTTCTATAACGACCCGAACAGAAATGTGGAATCCTGGGAGATCTTATTACTCAGCCATAAAGCAGAAGAGCAACGCAAGGTCATCGGTCTAGCCCTGACCGCCGCCGAATCCCAAGGGATTCCGGCCGACGGTTAGGGGGTGAACGTGGGTCTAGGCTAATGCCCTCTCCCTCGTCATTTTAGACGGGTGCAAATAAAAGTGAATTCTCTCTCTCTCTCTGACACGAAATTTCAAAGCTGAGATCCTCTCTAGCAATCAAGTACAACGACAACACAAATAGGTGTCTGTGCATGGCACATACCCACGTGGGGTATTGGCCAGGAATCGGGCGTGAGAAGGGATAATGCACCCGCCTAAAGGAGTACTGACACGAAATTTCAAAGCTGAGATCCGCTCTAGCAATCAAGTACAACGACAACACAAATAGGTGTCTGTGAATAAATGCATCTTTCTTTCTTTGTAGTTGTGTGTGTGTGTGTGATCTCTCTTTCGCGAACATTACCGAACCGCGCAAATTCAACTCCTGCATTCGCACTTTCACATTCTTCCTCTCGGGGAAATGCGGGGAAATTTTTTCGAAGACATTAGGAAAAGACGGCAGAAGAGAAATTGGTCTATAGTTCCCGATGATTGTGGCACTTCCGGACGTCGGGAGAGGGAAGATAGCGCCTAATTTCCAGTCTCTTGGGAAACCTTGCTCAACAAGGGGCAGACGTATGATATGGCAGAACAATGGGGCAAAAACCCATACCAACCTTTCCCGATTAAGAGGGGAATGCTGTCCCATCGCGCCGAATCTTTCGAGGGGAGTTCGCGAATAGCGTAACCTCCGTTATTGTTTGCTCAGCCTCGCATGTTTCATCGGCTTTGTGCGGAGAGAATTCAGAGGCGCAACGTATGCAGCCCATCTCCGTGCGGGTTTTAGCCGGCGCACACGCAGTTCGGCGTCAGTTGCATGGCCTCAGTGGCGATCGCTTTAATCCGTCCGTGTCGCTCCAGGTAAAAATCACGTGCCTCGATTCCGAGTGCTCCGACCAGCGTGCAATCTGTCCTCGGGCGTCGCGGTGACATTTGAATGCGTCAGCGCGCGCCCGCTGCTGTCCTTTTGAAATTGCGGCCAATCCCGCGGGCGCGAACTTCTTCGACAGAAAAGGCTGCACGCGCGGATCCCAGAGAGGGAAACCGCCCACGGGTAAATATAACGAGCCACCGGGCGCCGAAAACGCCACGATGAGAAAAGCTGAAACCGCACAAGTCAGTTCTCGGTTTTTGAAGCGTCCTTTATTTCCTCTTTTTCTTTTTGCTGTGCGATATCCCCCCCCCCCCACTCCCCCTGTTCCCCACCAGCATCAAGGAGCTCCCCGAGGAAGAACGCGGTCGATTCTTCACGTCGAACGAATCGGCGCAGAGGCCCGGACATACCCCCGCCGCTCTGGCCTCTACCGCTGGGTTCCACCGAATCCGCAGAAAATTATGTTTTCGTGCGCTGTGATTTTTCCTTTATGCATTTACTCTCCGAGTTCCAGCGTCGATGCCTTTGTTTTCTCTTCGGCGAGGGAACGAAATGAATAGAGACGACAACCTTAATTTGAAGTTGCAAGGCAAAACCGCGAGCCAAGTGTCATTGTTGAAAGGATAAATGTTACTTTGGCAGTCTTGAAATGTTGTTTTTATTTCTTTATTTTAGCATGTACTGTCGCCCTGAACTGATAATGGGTCAAATAAGCAGGTTAATCGCATCCCCGTAACCGTAACCATATATAGAGCACACAGAGGGAGGGTAGCTTCACACTGAGGTTTTTCGGTGGACCCAGCTTTCCTGCTGCCGACTGACCTGAATGCACGGCGACTGAATTGACGTAAAACATGAAATTACCTGGGTGCGCAACATTCGGTTCACATGAATAATTCTGTCTTGGTCGTAACAAATTTGGACTCTTCTGCTTTGTTCCCCAGTTGTCTACATATTAGTCTTTAACGCCTTCCCATGGTCTGTCCTGACGTCTCACTCTAACGTTCTACTGCGGTCATAAACCGATGCTGACTGCAGCTTCGCAGTGTTCCAATTGTTCGCAATGTCGTCCGGGGTGGGACGACCGGCGCGGTGTCTCGAGTCCTATGCGGATCGAGATGCCTTTCATCGCTCATCTGCCGAGCAGAATGAGCTGAAACTATATAAGTGCGGTACCCGTTCGTGGTCCGTTCACGTGGGTCGCTGGCGACCGACTAAACGTGCATGCGCCTTACGTGATGATTGTACTTGCGGCATATTCCAGTTTATTCTTAATGCACAACGCACAGCCACACGACGTAAAGAAGGGGCGCAGACAACACTGCTGTGTTTGCATCGCTTCTTTACGTTCTGTGTCTGCGCATGCGCTGTGCATGAAGAATGTCTAAATGCCACCTAGCCCGCCAGTCAACGCTCGTTGCAGTTTAGACTCTCATTATTATATTTTATTTATTTCGCGCCAAATAAGCTAGCCGTAAAAGGAGTCTCGAATTTCATTGTCATACTATATTGCTTCTAAATGGCTTAATTTCCGCAAAGTAGGATTTTAAAGGACCAAGTGCAGTGAGCATATTTAATTACTGAACTTGAAACCGCGTAGAGGGCTGCTGCGCAGCGTAGGTTCCATAATCTCACGTATACCTCTACGTCCCAGACATAGCCACTATTGTCCGTGTGGGTATACGTTTTCTGAAATGCCGCACGCTATTAGCAGCTAGCGGAGCTGTTGTACAAGCCGTAAGTTCGCCGTTGCAAGAAAAAATGCCAAGAAAATGCGGAGCGCTCGTCGCGGCGACCGCCGAGTCCCCGGCCCTCGCAGTGACTTCAGCAAAAAAAAAAAAAAAAGAAAGAAACAAAGAAACAAAGAAAAAAAAACACTTCTTGCGCTGTAGTCAAGCGCTTATCTTCATAAATCTGGTCTGGCTTCATCTCCGCAATGCCGTTTCTGCGATGAACCGGAAAATGAAGAACATTTTCTTTTCAATTGCCAAAGCTTCTCCCCAACGCGGCGCACGCATCTGGAGTACACCTTTAATCGGCTCCATTTTCCGCTATCTACTGCCGATAATTGTGTCACTAGGCCCTTCCACCCTAGGAGTTTGCCACAGGGATTTTGTGTCCATCTTCACTCTTACGTTGTGGCGACAAGCCGATTTCCCTGCTAGTCAGCTAAGCGTTCACATTGATTTAATTTTTTCTACCTGACTCTACTTCCCATACTAAAAAAAATTATGTTCTGTCCTGTATTTCGTTTTTAATTTTGGCATCTAAAATAATGTAGGCCACGTCCTGATTAGGTACAAAGCTTCTTGGCCAATCCCCCGAGTGCGTATGTTCCATGTTCTGAGGCAACCAATCAACCAACCAACCAACCGCTACCGCGCATGTAATGCTTGGCATGAGGAACACGACGATACGGATGCATATCACGGTGACTACTACTAGCAGGACTCTGCTACTAGTGATGTGTCCTTCGGTGCTCACGAATGAAGAAACCTGCAGCTTGGCTATGGTTCAAGCGTTGCGTGACATAGTGCAAGCTTCTCCAGTTGAGTGGTATGGTGGTCAGTGCGGGCCAGTTAGCTCGGCCAGGCTAGACTCGTGCTATAGGTGGGGCAGAACGGCACTCATTCTGAACGGGCAAGATACCACCCACTAGCGACATGGACATTGCCAGGCGAAGGCGCACGCAAGTCGACGTCGAGCCAACTCGAGTCGTTCGCGAATGTATTGGCACCCCGCTGCCATTTCATTCGCGTGGCCGGAGTCAAACGTAACCGCGTGGGAACGGCATCCGGTCGTGCCCTCCTTCCAGCTTCACCGGCCAAGCCGCCACAGTGCTCTTGCGGCGCTGTGGCCGCTTGTCCGACGACCTCGGACGGAGAGAGCACCGAGCCCTTTGGGAACAGCGCACCGCCATTGTCCGCCTGACTGTAGTAAGCCGTATTGTGGCCCGATGAAAACAAGGAGAGCGACGGAAGAGGAAAGAAAGATCGGGCAGAACGAAGGCGCACCCAAATTCAACCAGACCCTGCGGAGGTCGGCCTCCGTGTTGATCTTGGCCCCGCAGCTGTCCGCCAACACTCTCCCCTTCCCTTCGCCAGCCTTCTTTCTTCTTTAAAACAAACAGTATACTGAACCCCAACCGCGTCGGTTTCCACGCATTCCGGGCCCATGTATCGCGTCAATCATATTTCTTCGTTTGCAGTATTCATTATCCTCGTTATTTTTCTACGCAAATCCAAAAAGTGCATCACCTCGGCTATTCTGACTAGCTATTCTAAGGTTTTCGACCGCAAGTTCGCGTATACCCGCTTCTCTTCTACTTTAGTCTTCGCATTTACCAAGAAAGTGCCGATTCGGCGTCCTCGTAGAAACTGTCAGCAGCCGCATTTTTGTAGCTAGCCGTCTAGGCGTAGGCTTGCACAACGTTTAACTTGTACCTCCTGTTTAGCTTCATCACAACGACCGCGACCCTTTGGCGAATGTCGTAGGGTTCCTCAACATTCTCTGATATCTTTTTTACTGCGAAGCTGAATATGGCTAGGGTTCCGTGTCTTTTTCTGGTCCGTCAACAGGAACACGTACACACGCCCTTTCTTTGAGAATCAAGGTGGCATTGTACAGCCTTGACTCCTCCGATTTTTCGTAACTGATGAGAGCTTCGGAAGGTCCGTATGTCCTGTTTGAAACGGCCTATGATTTCAGTAGTGACAGCGTAGTTACACCGGGGTATTCGTCTTCCTCCCGGAAGGAACTTGGGATTTGGGGCTCAAGCGCACCACAGGCCCGGTACACGTCGGAAAAGCCCATATTCGAGTTCGGTACGGACATAGGCCCAAGATTCTGGACATTCTTGTGCTGAGAGTGCAAGAACGCCTTGCGGCAAAGCCGACCTTATCGCAAACGCTCAGCAGAAAACGGCCTACTGTAAGTCTTGTTTAACCAAAACATCCTCAAAAACAATTATATGACGGTTGGCCGGAAAGACGGCTACATAATTACGGAGAATATCGTTTAGTTTACATAAGTAGCTCAGAATGAAGTTGTAAACGTTAAAGAATTTCTCTCTGCTGTCAATACATATATCCATCTACGCGAGGGGCTATGTTTGTCTACTAGGATAAAACTATAGTCCGTGCAAGTTTTATTAAGCAGCCACAAAGCCATAGTTACTAGCTGAAGCATGGCAAAAACAAATACGTGGACATCATCTATCCGCGTGTGGGATGTGTATTTTAAGCAACTTGACTGGTCATCCTCCTTCACAGAGTGAAGTGGCTCCTTAATTTAGTAAGTAAAGATTCGTACCCTCATGCTTCCTCCTTCTCGATGCCATCGACAGCGCAGAATATGCCGGCTATTCTACTTATTAATGCCCTCACCTTCTTTTCTAACTTCGCTCAATCCTATGACATACCATTTACTGCCTTACAGCTCTTCGGAAAGCGCAGCTAAGCTGGTCTCATTCGACGGATTTCTCATGTTAGACTGCCAGGTTCAATTTCCAGAGGCGGCCTGTCCGGAACCAGAGAATATTAGCACCCTCAGCTGTATCGCATGACCTGACCGCCGCCTTGGCCAGGTCCTCTACAGTTGCTGCAGGGACTGGGGGCCGTGAGTAAAGTCACCGGTTCACGGTTAGGCTGCCGCCAAATACCCCACCAAGGTGGCCAGATCCTGCTTTGGTTATGAGCGCTGTTTTGGTCCCAACGAGCCTTCAATGATGGTTCCATTCATCATCTGAAGCTGCCTCACTGCTACGCGATGTTTCATGATTTTTTTTTTTTTCAAACTGCGGCTTGTCTCGCCCTCAGTCACAAGAAGTGGGCGCAGCTTGCTAAAATACTCGTGCGTCAGTTGATATGCTCGAGCACCCAGCTCGTACGCAATATGCCGTCCGTGCATATGCGGGCCGGGACTCGGGAGGCCTCTCATCGCTGCTGAGAAAGCAGTTAGGACATCTTAGTAAACAGTGTGAACCGACGCATTTTGTGATCGCAAATTCTCCATCGCTTTTCAAGCGTCCTTTTCTATGACAACTCGAAAACGTCGCTGTGCATGCACCGGCTGCAAATCCACCAAAGGGAATACGAGAGCCAACCATTAAGTGTCGCAACAGACAGCGAGCTGCTACAGGCATGGCTGCAGCACATCGCGCTCTCAGCTCCGGGCAAGTAAAAATGTGCGCAAGTTTGTGGACGACATTTTGCTACCGACGCTTGCCGAATAAATCCAGGATAGCAGTAATATGTCAGACTTTGCAGTAAATTGTCTTTGGGGGCCAAATGCGCTGCCGACGTTCTGCCATCGCTGCACGCCGATGCTCCGTGCGAGCTGTGTAATCATGGAAGGAGAACCTCGTTGCACACACAGCAGATGTTGCTGCCGCAGATTTTATCACTTCATTGACCCTTTAATAAAGCCCGTCTTGGGGCCCGAAGGCGTTCCTCAACGGTGCCTTTGATGGGGTCCGACGCTGGAGAGGAAGTTACTTCCGGATGGGCCCAACGTTGGGGCAGCCCCATATAGATGTGCTGCATTGTATCCAGGACAACCATGTTGTGTCCGAATGTTGGCCCTAAAGATTAAACGAGTGCTTGATTCTTTCCGTGATCGATGGCCTGCAGCGGGCAGACGGTGGGCACGAGGCAAAAGATTGTCTTCCTTTCGTCCTTGTGTATACACAATTAAGGACATGTCCACGTCTATCTCTGTCTGTCTAACGCAAAGTTTCGCGATGAATCAATTTCACCTAGGCTGGCTTGCAGTGACGCTACAAAACAATTGTGGGCCACTTCTAGTTGTGATTGATGGTGTTTGGACCACGTTAGCGTCGTGTATGCTTGGTAACAATACTCCAAGTACTATCTTGGCTGCAAATTCTTCGTATTGACGTTAGGCGAAATGAAGGGAAATAAACTGCGCTCAGAATTCGAAATGGAAGCGTGCAGAGTGGTAAAACAAAGACGGAAGTGAAGCCACCACCTCAAAATTCGCGATGTAGGATGATGTATGCGACAGTCCGCAGGTAACAGCGCAGCGCGAGGCCAGCCTGCGAAGTACGGCACCTGCAATCGTTATTTCTCGGCGGTCGTATGAACGAATGGGTGCACGCGAAAAGTCAACATAGTCAGCGGGGCGCCCAACTGGAAGCGTGCAGCGCTCCGTTTGGAGAAAGGTGATGTACGGCGACCGACTCAAGCCGCTCCTTTCGGATTGCCGCTCCGTCGATGTTACCGCCACTGACACGCAGCGTGCGATGTCGGCGGCAGTTCAGCGCGCAAAACGGAAAAACCGAGGCACCGGCCTGCACCAGAAACGGAGGCAAGAGAACACTCTGCGAGCAAGACCTTGGAGGGAAACGGAATGACAGCCGTCTACATCGGCGCCAACGAATCTCGAAACGTCCGAAAGAAAAGTCCGAAATTGCAAAACTAGTTTAAGCACACTTTTCGCGCGTCCGCGGCACAAATGACGGCCCGTGGTATACAATTGCCCGCTCTACCCGCGGCCAAATCAGCGTTGCGAAAGGGTGCCCCGCAGTGCTTGCGCTCTTCGCGAGCTGGCGGGTAGGCGCGTTTTCCTGCAGCGAAGCCGGCGAGCAAATCGAAGCGGGCCTCTTTGACCTGCGTCCGTGTCGCCGCTTTGACGGGGGCACTTATCTTCGTCACGGTGGTCCGACATGTTGACGCTCGAGTGAGCCTCCGTGTCCGGAGGGATGTTGTCCGCTTAGACCACGCACTTTTTGTTACTTGCCCATGGCGCCGACCGAAAGAGGAAGGTAGCGCTAGGCACCCTTCACAACTGTCCGGCCTCTTTTCTCGGTCGCCTCTCAGGTGCACCAGTTCGATGCCCAGATTTTTTTTCTAGTCGTGCTGCCCAGCACGGCCACGGGTGAATGTGCGCGTTTGTGAATAACGATCTTTGGTGCCCGCAAATCGGTGGTTTTCTAGGACTATTTTTCCTTCGCATTACATGCCCTGCTTACGCCCGTTTCTTCTTCTTAATTTCTACTATGTGTCCTTAACTCACGTTTGTCCCTTCGCCCACTCCGCTTTCTTTCTGTCCCTTAACGTTACACCTATCATCTTCCGTTCCATCGCTCGCTGAGTCGTCCTCAATTTTCGGTTGAACCCTTTTAGAGGAGGCAAGCGTGGCAGAGGGCGGCAGAAAGTTCGGTGTGCAGAGGAGATCAAGAAGTTTGCGGGGATGGATTGGTCGCAGTTACCACAGGACGGGGGTAACTGGAGATCTACGGGGGGAGCCTTCGTCCTGCAGTTGATGATGATGATGAATGGATAGTTAGGCCGGAAGCACGTGTCGAGTTCAGACGTGACTCCCATCAGTGACCACAACGCGCGGCAGTTGGGTACTGGCTGCCTGAGCAAACATTTCTTTAAGCCTTTCGCTAAGATAAGCTACGCCACCGTTCAAACAAAGCAAGGCTTTATTTAACGTACGCATCAACGATAACAACCATTAAGGCCGGCTTCAGACTGTTTCCGCAACTGTCGAAATAACTTTAAAGAATGACGTCATTTCACGTTTCAGCCAACCGAACTGCGTGACATGCCGTTTATTTACGTCCATAGATCACCATATGGCTTTTGCGTCGGTAGTCCGAACATAGCGTGAGAGATGATTATGTGCACGTTATTGTTGGAAGGAAAGAGCGGGAGACTGCGATTAATTCGCTTCCTTAAAATGGACGGTAATGAATTAGCGATGCTATAAGGCGCATACACAATTAAACTGCAGCAGCAACAAAAAAAAAAAAGCTCGCCCAAACACTTTTCACTAAAGCCTTTTTTTTTTTCTTCATATTTTCCGATCTTGGACACGGAATGTAGTGTACGCGATCTATACTGCGGGGACATGCCCATTATTCGCGCCGTGCTCTTTCCGCCCTAACTGGTCAAATGTATTTGGTTGTAGCGGTCAGAACAGAGCGGACACGAAATGCGTATTTACGTAGCATGTTTTAGTGCCAACGAAAAGTTCTAGGGAATTTGAGCAGCCGTATGCGCTCCCTCTGGAGCCTGATCTGAAAGCCTTGCTGTGCTCGACAAGCGGCGCCGAACATTATTTTCAAACTACGTTCAGCACTGTCTTTAACGTACCTCGCTTAATGACATGGCCATTGCCTAATTCAGTTTAGAGGTGCAATCCTTTTTATTGCAGGACAGAGCGAGAGCTGTAGCTGTTTCCACTGCCATACGTGGACGCACTGCGGGCAGTGGCAAGGAACGGGGAATGAACGTAGTTTTCAAACTGCGAGTGAAGGCACTTCTAGAATAACTTGGTTAGCGAAACCTTAATTGCATGGCTATAGCTTCGTTGTACAGAATGAAGGCGCTGAAATTTGCTTTAGTGCATGTGCGTTAGGCAGGTGATGCTTGCTACCAATTTTCCACAACCGCATGCGGGCTAGCCGTATAAATTCTTTAATCAGCACACGTGCCGAATACTCCTGAAACTGAAAGTTGATAATCGAAAAAGAAAATGTCATGGAAATTAGCAGGCACGAAGAGCCGCCGTAGCGGGCACTTGTTCGTTAATTTGCCTCGCTCTGCCGCTTTGTGCAACCATAACTCCCTTTGGAAACCTGCGAGCCCAATTCAGCTTCACGGGGGAAAAAATGTGCGCAGATAGCAGTAGTAGTAGTAGCGCAATTTATTGGACGGGATAGCCTCTCCTCACAGACGTGCAGACTGATCCTTCACGTTTTACTTTTTTCCGTTTTTTTTTTCACTTCTTTTCTCTTCTTTCTTCTGCCCAGTTATCTGTAGGGCCTCTTCTGTCCCCCTTAATTTTTCCCCCGCCGAGCACCACGTCGCCGTTAAGATTCCGGCAAACGTTCGGATTTCTCCTTTAAGAGTTCTCTCTCTCTACTAAACATCACAATGGGGGCGAGTCTGTTGAATGAGCTTTGAAAGCTAATGGGATGTCGGGATGCCTTGCTGGAAGAGGAAAAGTTGGAAGTGGGGCTGACTCTGGAGCCCCCATATGCATTGTAGCGACGTGTGGCGGAAATCCCAGCCCGGCGAGGGCTGTCGCGTCGCCTTTGGTAACCTCTTCGATACGTACCGATACTGGGGGGAGACTCGGTGAGAACCTAAAGGGCCGCTATTACAAGCCCCCGTTGCGATGGCCCTCCGACTCCTCCACCACACGGCGGGCTGCAAAAAAAGAAAAAAAAAAACGTTCCGTCAGCGGGCTTCTAACCCGCAACAGCTGGATAGGGTGCGACAATACTCGGGAACAAGATGTACGGTATCGCACCGCCTATGCGACGGACCCAGATGTCAACGGGCGCGCGCGTTTTAAAAGGAGATTGCTATAAATGCGTAAAATCGTCTGCCTTTTTTTCACGTAGCTTGTTTGTCACTGCTGCAGTAGTTTACAAGAATGTTAAGTCCAAAAATCACTGACGCGGACGCCCACTGAGCCATGTACGTGGCGGGTCTCTGGAGGGGAAAATCACGGTCACTTCCCCTCACGGGGAACTGGCAACAATGATATGATGCGCTTCATTCGTGGCCACGCAATCACCCGCGCACACAGGTTGCTCCTACTCAGTCCACCGGGTGAGGAGCGCATGGAGGAGCGGGCGTTCCTTCTGAAGCTGCGAGGGGATCGCGCTTCCTCGTCGTCCCACAACTGGGACAACAAAGAGCGCGGCCCCGCTCTTCTCTCGCGATACAGTGCACGAGGACGTATGAGGAGCATGAAACGTCACGGCCTTATCGCGGGATACCTCCAAAAGAATGGCATGTAAAATGCGCAGCGAAGTGTATACGCAGCGTAAAATAAAAATGTCGCGTAAGCGCGCTTAATAGATTAGGCACAAGCAACACCCTATAGTCACGTCACAGGGGCTGAACATGTTGCAATGGACCTTTCCCGCGACCTTCACCCTTCGTCTGCGCAAGCGCTTGCAGGCGCGCCATCAGTTTTGGCGGCTCGCTCTTACCGGACGGCCAATTACCCGCATTGGGAAATGCCTAAAAATTAATCAAAATCGCACCCAAAGGGCGAAATATGGGCATGACATTAAAGAGGTGGGGAGCGATGACATGCAAAGCATAGCGGCAGCCATGGGCGTGTCCCGTGAATCGCAATATTGGACGACATCGCCACCGGCCACCGTGGCCGGAAGAGCCACCGATTGTGATTTTCGTTTCCTCCTCTACTGTCGCTTTTCTTCACTTGGAAAAGGTCCATTAATAAGAGCATGCCACAATTGATACGCAAAAGTGGGCCTTTGCAAGCACGCGCGCGGCCTCATCCGCCAAGCCGCTCTGCCGCGCCTAGCTCTGGACTGCAGAGACACGCAGTATGATTTGCGGCCGCGCCCTCAGCTGCTGCCGGCGCTTCGTTCCGCAACTGCCTCGCCGACGTTCCTGGTATGCGCACGCAGCAGCGGCGCCCGATCCTGTACGGAGCCGGCCCGATCTGCACTGGGCGTGCAAGCAAGCAAGCGCCTATAATGGGTAGAAGAACGCCCGCCCCTTGAAGCGCTTCTGCGCAGCGCTATATCTGCCGGCCAATGGGCTGCCCCAGCGCGCAAAGCAACTCTCCGTTCAGCTTCTCGGGACCTGAAGCATAAAGCTACGGAAGAGTGGAGAACTGTCCACAAATGCACCAGCAATCTTCGCCGCTTTCCCGCATCATAAACCTTACGCTTCCTTGGTGGCATCGAAGCAACACGTCAATACAAATGGAGTATTATTTTTTTTTCGTTTTGTTTTCAGTTAATGGCGTGAGGGCGCTGGACCAGTAAGACCGGCGTTCGGCAACCTGCAGCGAGTATAATGCGGCCTCCGGCACGACGTCAGAACCCCCCCCCCCCCCCCCCCGCCTCCTCCTCTCCTGTGGTCACTTCCTATCTCAAGGCCGAAATGGCAATTTGGACCTCAAACGGAGTTAGACAGGAACAAAGAAATAACGCTTCCAGTTGGCACTGCCCCTATCTTCACACTTAGCCAGACAGCGCCCCTCCTTCCCCCCCCCCCCTCCCTAATTTGCTGTCCGGCCCTCGCCTCAACAGATTGCCGACCCCTGACTTAGACTTTTGTGATTTCTTGAGTTCAATTTCAGTTTTTTTTTCATTAAATTGAAGCTTTATCTGCCTCACTCATGGCATTCGATGTCGCGCCAACGTTACACAACGGTTTCACAAAACGATGTTCTTGATAAGCGAAGGCACATAAAACGCTCCCCCCCCCCCCCAAAAAAAAAAAAAAAAAAACGCTTCCCGTAGTCGGAATCGAACAGAGCCTCCTGGCGTTATGAAGCCGACGTCTTCTATCCGATAGCGCCACTCCGACGCAGTCGATACAGTTTGCATTTTGGAGTTTGAATCAGATTTTCGTGGAAGAAAGCCTCCCGTTTTAATTATTTATGTGCTTATTTTTGGGAGATGTTAGAGCTAGAAGCGCTAGTTCTAGGCCTGTTGGTGAACAGACCGGGGAATAGAAGAGACATACACAAGGAGGCATATATAAGGAATGCACGAGCACAATAACCCTCCTCAAGCAAAGCGATAAGTTTCCGATCCGAAAGGGAGTAAGACATGGCGATACCATCTCGCCAAAACTATTCACAGCATGTCTGGAGGGGGTGTTCAGAAAGCTTGACTGGGAAAACATAGGATTAAGGATAAACGGGCAACACTTGAGCTATTTGAGCTTTGCCGAAGACATAGTCTTGTTAAGTGAGCCTGCAGAACACCTGCAAACAATGCTTGAGGAACTGCAATCAGAAAGCACGGCCGTGGGGATAAAAATAAATATGAACAAATATAAAGTGATGAGGAAGAGGCATGCGAAAAACGTACTCTTCAGTCTAGGAAACGAAACACTTGAAGAAGTAAAAGAACACGACTACCTCTTACAGATGGTTAGTGCTGACCCCTACCACGACAGAGAAATCCGGCGCACAATAGGTACGGGTTGGGGAGCACTCGACAAGCACTCCCAAATAATGAAAAGCAAGCTACCTCTGTAATCAAAGGAAAAATCTACAACCAGCGCATACTGCCGGTTAAGACATACGGAGCTGAAACTTGGCGCCTCACTGAAAAACTAGATAGCAAACTTAGCTTGGCTCAACGGACCATGGAATGAATAATGTTAGGAGTAACACTAATGGACAGGAAACGAGCTGCCTGAATTAGATAACAAAGCAAACTAGAGCAGAAGATATCATTGTTAAAATAAAGAAAAAGAAATGGACCTGGGCTGGCCAATCGACAACCGGAGGACAATTAAAGTAACAGTGTGGATACCAAGAGATGGGTCGAGAAGAAGGCGAAGGCCATTAATCCGATGGAGGGAGGAAATAAACTAATTCGGGGGTAAACTGTGGACTCAAACAGCGCAGGACAGGAGTGGTTGGAGGTCGGTGGGAGAGGCCTTTCTCCTGCAGTGGACCTTAGTAGTCTGATAATGATGATGAAGATTATTCTTGTTTTTGTGGGTTTTTTTTTGTTATCGCATAAGGGCATTTAGATTAGGCATGTACCTTGGGGATTTAAGATTTGTTGCTTCCTTTTCGTTTTTTAATATTTCGGTTTTTATTTGTAGTTTCCTACGACTGAAAATGGTTCCGAGATTCGGCTAGGAAATCCGAAATGCCGTATTTGGCGATCAATAGGCAAATTGGGCGACTTCGCGTTTAGACTGGTTGCATTGTTATTTAGCTCTATTTTTACAATAATATACACTTACACTAATACTAGGAATAAATATCCTGCGTTCGCAATTACGCATTCTCGCACCATTACTCTGTTGCGATGGGGGTACTGGGCTAAGAATCCTCCTTAACTTGGTGTGTAACGTCCTCAAGCAGTGGGCGGGTTGCTGTCGAAAATTCTGCATTAGTTTTACGCCACTGGAACTCGCGTAAACCGCCGTGCACACGGGAGATCTTGCATTTCGCCTTGATCAGAACTGCGGCTGTTTGCTCCGGTGTCGAACCTGTGAATTCGAATCACCCTGCCTCCATAGAGGCTGTCAGCCGAGGGCATTCCGCCGTCTAAGCTTGGGAACCCCATTTTCCCTTTTCGCCCCGACAGAACAGGCTGCGCAGCGTGAACCGCACCCGGTCGCCCCAAGAACACCGCGCTTCTCCGGCTTCTTGGCGTTCGATCGGACGTACGAAGGCTCCCGTCGGGCTGCACAGAACTGGCGGGCCCAAGCGCGGCCGCAGCGCTGACAAGGGGACTTCGGGCTGAAGCTGTCGCTCGTTTCAAAGGTTGCCGAGCGAGCGAGGCGAGCACATGTGCGGCTTCTCTGCTTCTACCTGCACGCTGCGGGGCTGCAGCCACCTCGCCTTGACCGCGTGTGACGCGCATAAGCCTTTCTTTCTTTACGCCGTGAAGCAATGGGAAAACGGAGTCAGTGGGGACTGTTTCCGGCCACTGGAGGCGACGAAAAAGGGCGCACAAACTATACTTCGTTGCGCAAAGCAAGTTTACTCGTACAACGTCAGCCTATGTTCGCCAAAGACACCGTCACTGTTTTGACTGTGCAAAATATGTTGAGGCAAAGAACTTTAGGCAGACATATCTGTACAGCTGCAGACCACTTTCATTCTTCACATACTACTCCTTCCTCGAGAAACACTCCTTTCCCAGTCCTGGATTGCCACGAAGGAGGCCTTGTGGCTCAAGAAATGGACGCGTACATGTCCGACTTGCTGCACAAAAGACGAGGTCTATGCAAGTATACCGCGAGGTGGTGGTAGCCTTGGGAGGCGTTAAGAGGGAGAAAAAGGGGACGTTTTCGTACATAGATGGTAGGAAATTCCTGTTTGTCTTTATATCTAGATAAAGTCCCTACTAACGTCAGTGTAGATCGATGGGCGGTTAATGCGAAGCGCGGGAAGTGCACTACGTCTTTGGTGAGCACGGTAGGTGAGAAGTGGACAGCCTCTACCAGCAAGCCGTAGTCCAGCTTTGCGGCACACAGCCGCCGATTTGAATGAATGACTGAATGACTGAATGAATGAATGAATGAATGAATGAATGAATGAATGAATGAATGACTTTAATGCAGAGAGGAGGCTAAAAAGCCCTGTGGGTAGGGGATGGAAAAAAGATTGGGAGAGACGTCACAAATCAGTTGTAGTACCTGAATTACATGTAACTATGCAATGTTCAAGTGTCATTACCAAAGTAGTTGTCTCTTGAGGTCCCATTGGAGCAACACGCACTTTGGCCTTCCCCTGAGGGAAGGGGGTGTCCGGCGAAGTTCTTGGAGGCACATTGTGGTTGGTGTGGCAAAATGGAAGCGCGCCAGTCTTCATTTGTGGCTAAGTAACTTGAAAAGTAGTCGTTCAACCGTTAAACCATTTTAGGGCAACGTCTGTGATTTTTAACACGAAAATGTGTTAATTCCCGGATACACCATGATTTCCGTGACGTCATATCCGTCATGGAAGTGACGACAGTACAACGAAGTAAGCGGCCTGTAAAGGGTGCACCGCTGCACACAGGGTCTTCTTGCGGGGAAGCAACCTTTAGTACTAAACTAAAGACTACGTTATACTGAGGGTTGTTCGTTTTCGGGTTTTATATTTTAAGACGAAAGTGTTTTATGCCGTAATACACCAAGATTTCACTGACGTCATATCCGTCACGGAAATGACGCCAATACAACGAAGTAAGCGGCCTGTAAAGGGTGCACCGCTGCACACAGGGTCTTCTTGCGGGGAAGCAACCTTTAGTACTAAAGAGTACGTTATACTTAGGGTTGTTCGTTTTCGGTTTTTATATTTTACACTAAAGTGTTTTACGCCGGGATACCCCAAGGTTTCACTGACGTCATATCCGTCACGGAAATGACGCCAGTACACCTTTGCCGAAGCGACCCGCCAGCAGGACGTCGCTCACCAAGCACACCCACAAGACAGCCGCCTACCCGCAAATCATGCTCAGCTACAGATTTCACTTTCGTGTTTTACCGATTCCTATGACGGAGGAATCAACCACAGTTTTTTCTAATATTTCGGGGTTGTCCCTAACATACTCGACAGACTCAAACGCCGACGTCCGAACTGCGGCGCTTACGAGTAACTGCGCACGGCCATCTCAGAAGGTTGTGCGTGACTAAATGAGGGGGAACAAGTTTGGGCGTCTCGTTGCTTCCGCAGTGGGGGCACCTGTGCCAGCAACGAGACAGCCTCGCAGAGACTGCGACCGAGCGGCGGGGGGGTTCGACGTACCAAAGATTTCAGTGGGCATTGCTGACAGATTTTTACTTATCTGGCAAATATCATTTGCAGAGGACGCCTCAAGAAGTCAACCAATTCGAGTGTTCCGGTTGATATTTAGCGTAATGCACAAAATTTCTTTTCGCTACAGGCCAATTGAGCACGTGAAGTAAAAGTCAGCCGACGAATTTGATCCGCGCGTTGCATTCGGCGGCAATCTTCATCAACGGCAGTTTGGAAGCGCGGCGGCGAACAGAATGCCGGCATATTCGCTCCACAATTCGAACCATTGCTTTCCTATTCAGTACATCATAAGGATTGCTTACGGGTCCTAGATTTTCTTTTTCAACACGTGAAATGCTTTCAAAACGCACTCAACAAACGCGTCTAGTACTTACGTTAGGGGTTCGCAAAGTACACCAGTCAAATATTACTGCTCTGTGCCCAATAAATAACTTGGAGACTTGCTCGAACGATTTTCCCTTTCGTTTTTTTTCAGTCTGGCCATTGTTTGCGCGCTTGAATTGCGTCATTCAAGCGATGTCGCCCCTGTTGGATGGCTTCCTTTCAGTTGCAGCTAAACGAATTTGATAGCCACTTGAAAGCGAATCGCAACAAAAGCAAAGCAGAAGAGGGAAGAGGCAACTGCTGCGACGAGCAAAAGCAGCGCCGCTTCTGTGCTGCCGGTAAATATTGCGCTCGCAGTGATTCCAAGAGTGCAAGCGTTTATCGGCAGTGCTGCAGGGTTTCTTTAATTGAAGACGCTGCGCTGCTTCCGTTCCCGCGGACGGATACGGGGTTCACGTTCTTCACGGGGCTGTGCTCAGCCGCGAAGAAACTTTTGGGGCAAGACGGGCCCAGTTTAGCGGGGGAAAAATATTAGTGTCACCATGATATCCTCGAACGCCAAGGTCACTCCAAAAAAACAAATAAAAAGAACAGCTTGCATCGACGCCTAATCTCAATGTTACAGGGAGAACGTTAGCATCACGAGCCAATAGAGGCGACGCAGCAGTGGAAGCGTATAGTATACCACAGGCGGATTCGAGCAAGCGGCTTTGATGCTCACACCACCATTTCGCTTGGCTCCAAACGCAGCAGCAGTGGAAGCAGAAAAGGCGCCCTGATGTTTATCCTGTGGTTTGGCAGGAGTACGATCCGTGTTCGTACGCTGACGTGCTGTGTACTCTGTGCCGTGTGCGTTTCATCATCACGAGCACGAAGACGAAGCGGCAGGTGTCGACCTTAAACAGCTATAAAACAAAAAAACATTTATTGCACTCATTTGTTGGTCAAAGAGCAGCTTCGTTGAGTGAGGCCCTCAGTCCAGAACTCCAATGGCGGACGCTGTCCGGCGGGCCCGCTCGATCAGCCGTTGCTGGTCTTGCGGGGAAGTGCTGGACAGAGCAGCCTCCCAAGAGGAGAGGGTGGGGATGCGTACAGGGGTGAGTCCGTCTGGTGGACGCGGGCATTCCCATGCAGAGTGGCAGAGGGTGGGAGCGGGGCAGTTGCAAACTTGGCAGTTGCTAGGGTATTGGGTGGGAAAGAAGAGGTGTTTCTGCTGTAAGTTTGGGAACGTGTGTGTCTGGAGCGGCCTCCGTGACGTGGCGTCGGCGCGGAATAGGGAGTGATGGGGTGGAGGTAGTGTTTTTATTTGTGTGTGGTAGTGGGCGAGTGTGAGTGTGTAGTTGAGAGGTTTGTGGGATGGCATGCTGGAAGCTGATGCCTGGGAGTCACCCTGGATCTGTCTGTCCGCTTCCCCTGACGCCCGGTGAGTCATTTCTCGGGTGAGTGCGTGTGCGTGCTCATTCCCAGGAGGGGCGGCGTGACCAGGGGCCCAGACGATGGGAATGAGGGGAGGCTGGGGTGGATCGCACTGGCGAAGAATGTTGCTTGCTTGGATGGAGAGGAGTCCAGAAGAATACGCACGGTAGGCGGCTTGGGAGTCTGTTATATTGTCCAGGTATCGTCATCGTCAGTTTCCGCGGGCCGCACGGTGGTGATGTGGGACACAACCAATGCTGTGGCCGTTCCTTCGGCCACCCTGCAGGAATATGCAATTTTAGTTAACTCTTCCCCTAGCCCAATGATATGAAAAGAGATGCTGATGATCAGTTCAAGGAGAATTATCAATCCTGTGAGACAACGACCAGGGGATTCGGCGTTCAGCCAGAGATTACCCGTAAATCCGAGTCTCAGGTCTGAAGAGAGGACGGGTCATGCTTCTCCTTCTTCTCCTGGAGAATATCACAGACGGGCTTGTTTTGTCTCGTATTTTGATGAGCTGTGGTCTGCATTGTTCGCGCGCTTCACTTCTCAGAGTCTGCAGTGTTGTGCATTGTTGTGCATTCTGCAACTCGTGCTGCCGAATCCTCAAAGCAGTTTTGAGTCGCTGCGGCTGTCAGTAGAATTCTACACGGCGGACACGAAACCGAAACATCTCAAAGGAATCAAGTGACAGTGGGATATGTGTAAGCAGAAGCGTCCTGCGACAACTTCAGTATAGCTGCCAAAGTGCGCGACCCTCAAGTATACCAGTCTGTTTCCGAATCTTGAGATGCTCGCCACACTTCCTGTCTCCATGGATCCAGCGGAGAGAATAGCTTATTCAGTGCGCTGGAGCGCCTCAAAACCTGCCTACGCAACCAAGCTCCGTGGCGGAACGACCACACGGGTCGGCTCTGATGTCGTTTCGTTCCACAGAGGGTCCGCTGACGAGAGCAGCGTAATCGCATCGTTTACGAAGAACGCATGGAGACTTGTGTTGTTGACTTCCTTGCTAAAGGAACCAGTGCGGAGAAGGACTTTGAGGCAAACGGACGCACCATCATGGCTGACCGCCCCACGCCAGGCTTCGGGAGAAGCTCTTGTCGGTGCCATGATAAAATATTTATTTCAATTCTTCGTCTTCGTATTTTTATCTCTGAGTAATCTATTCTTTTCCCATTTTATCAGATATATTGAGACCAATCATCCGTATGGAAATATTATGCTATTAAAAGAATATTACTTTAAAAAATTGGCGCAGCTTGCACTAGTGGTGCAAGGCTGGAGAAACAGCAGAACTCGTGGCGCCCCCTCCCTTCGTCGGAGATCCGGCGGTTGTGCCTTACATAGATTTCCGAACTTGACACTGAACGTTCTCCACGACTGGAAGGCCCGGATCATTTTCTCCGCAGGCTTTCACATCTCTCCCAAAGCGGACCGCGTTAACACGCGCTAGAACACGAGGCAACCGGCTTCGTGAACTGGGCGTCTGTAGCGCGAACTAGGCGTCTGCGCTCCCCACTTCAGGTGCAAACGCACGTGAACTGGCGAGAAGAACAGCACGCTAGAGGTCACGCCACGAACGCTGGGCAGAGTATTCTCGAAGGTCGAGCTGGCCGCGGCGACGGGCGCTCGTTTGTTTGGTATTTTTTCTTGGTATTTTTTTCTGGTAACGCTGGACGGCGGAATTAAAAGCTGAAAGAGCTCTGCCGCTAAAACACCAGTGCCCGCCGCGGTGGCTCAGTAGTTGTGCTGCTTGTGGCCAAGGACCCGGGTTCGATCGCGGCCGCTGCGCCCGCTTTTCAGATGGAGGCGAAAGCGAAAACACCCGCGTGCGAGATTCCGTGGCGCGTGTTAAAGATCCCCAGGTGATCAGAATTCATCCGGAGCCCTTCGCTATGTCGCGCCTCGTAGTCCAGGTGTCGCTTCGGTGCGTGAAGCCCTCAAAATGTGAACGACGAAAAATTTGCATAGTTTGGCCCATTTTATTGAAAATTGTTACTGAAAATTAAGTACATTCCTCAAGAAATTGGGGTCTTCAGCAAGTACCCCCATCGAAAAATGTGTGGCTACATGGCCTGATATAAATCTACCACTGCCTTGTAAATTTCTTCGTTTCTTGACAACACGTATGCTGCCTTAACTCAACTGCTTCTGTTCGGCGCAGCTTCGCCCGATCGAATTTCTTTCCGAGTAGATCGGAGTTCATTCAAGCAGAGAAAGAAAGAGAGAGGGGACGAGGGATAGAGAGAGAGAGACATCTTCAATAATGCAGAGAAGTCATCCTAGCACCTAGCTTGGCTTGCTACTAGACATGGGAATGGAAAGAGCGAAAACGGGTGAAACACTCGAGCACGCATAAACGCACAAACACTGACGGGCGCAGGAATACACACCTAACATGCGCGGAAGTACGATTACGGCAAACGTTTGTGTTTGCAGAATGCTGTCTAAGCCTAAGATAGAAAATAGACCAAGGCCCTTGTATCCGGTGTCGCAGTGGCAGCCGAGTGCTATGGTTTCATGACGTCACTGAGCTTCAAATGTGCGTCACAAGCCGTTGCAAAGTCATCTAAAGGCACGGCCGCTAGATGAAAGACGCACTGACGTGCGCTGTCATCCAGCGGCCGTGCTTTAGGCTACTCGTGGTATATCGAAGGGTTGTCACACGCACAACCCATTTTCGATGTCATCACGAACACTACAAATCGTACAGAGGGGGAGGTCACTCGGCGCGTCTTGTGCAGGCAGGTAGTCGTTGGTGGACTCATTGTGGTTAGCATACGACAGGCCAGAGATTTCCACCTTCCGGCCGTGGCGGGGCGTGCCATCCTCGGAGATGCTCAGAGCGAGAACAGGAAGCGAAAACGTGTTTCTTCGCTAAACGTAGTCGTCCCGTTGCGTGATTACACTCGGTGAGTCGAGGGCCAAGGCTTGATTGGCAGTGTCCGGTCGAGGACGGCCTCCACTGCTTCGGCCCCCTCGTGCGTAGCTTGACCTTGGCGGCGATGAGGCGATCACGATCCTCTACACCCGCCGCCGCAAGAGGCTTCGGCTGCTCACTTGTGCGGGTCTGGTTTCTTCAATAAGGTTCGCTCTTTTCGTTTTCTTCTCCGCAAAAGCCTTTTACGAAAATGATCGCCAGTCGAAACCATGCCACGAACGCATGGCCTGGGGGAGGGGAGTTCGAAGTTGTACTTGACCCGCCGCGCAAGGACGGTGTATACGGGACGAAAGTAGCGCCATGACGCCGTATCTTGGGGGCTACAAGTAGCCGTGCTAGTTTCCATGGGCGATCCGCCTGCTCCGGCGCGTTCTCATCTGTGAAGTGGGGCGCGTCTTCCAAAGGGACCCAATTCCACATACCCCTCCCAACTAAGTCAGTGATGGCATACTGTTCGCCCCACATACAATGCAGTTATCAACGAATAATTCAGAAACATGGCAAGAGGCAAGTTCGCGCGCACGGGTTTATAGGAGAAGGCATTTTCGTTCTGGCATTTGGGAGTTATAGCAGATCGGAAAAACGGTTCCGGTACGGTACGCGGTACCCGTTACCAGACCGTACCGGGAAGGCTCGTTTTAAGAGTTATAGCAGACCGTAACTACCGGACATGCTATCGTGACTGGGAGTGGGAGCGACTAGGGTTGTACGTCGTTTAGCAATTCTTCGTGAGTCTGTGGCGTTTCCTGTCCTGAAATATTAGTTTTCAGTTCTCGAAAGCGCTAAAGGCAGTATTAAAAAATATATATCCAATTCCACTACGGATATTCGAACTAGCGACTGCGTACATATGAAGCGGGCATTTTACCTCTACTCCATCTCAACAGAAGGCGCCAGCAGGTCAAGCTGGGCTCTCAGTACATACGGCTGGCTGCTTCTAGTTTTTCGTTATATTTGAGAGTCGCTCCCATTGATACCGCCTGTTCCTCACTCGCCGATTTGTAGACGGGCCCCATGTTGCGGTTAATACTAGTTATGTAGCCGGATCGCCTTTATTTAACCTAAAAGAAGCTATCGTACATGCGTCGCTCGACGACACAAGCCAGGGCAGTTGGGTCGGGGCAACGTTTCGCTTGCTGCTTGAGCTGACAGAATTGCGCGTATTTCACTTGTTGCAACCTCATTTTTCTTAAACGATCTCATTTTTACAATCCGTTCGACTAGGCGTGAGCCAAGGGTACGTCTACCAAACTCTACCAAAGCGGCCGTCCGCTTTGGAACGACGGACATGGTACGTCTCGGTACCATCCGGCCAAGTCGCTCCGGTTTACGGTAGGGTTCTGCGCATGCGCGGTGGTGTCCAGACGGTAGGTGTTACCGTACCGGAACCGTTTTTCCGATCTGCTATAACTCTCTAATAATAGCTTGTGTTTACAGTATAGTAATTATGGGTGCTGTTCATTCATGCAGGCATCTCTTGTGCAAATGCATCAACCACTTGCGTATGCCAGAAGGGAAGGGGTGCCCCACTCGGGAAATGAATCTTGGTGTTTATGCGAGGGGCGGGTAATGGCCACTGACCGTGGATATTATCAAATGACGTCCATCGATAATTTTTATTGCTGTCAGAAGGGAGGCCCCAAGCTTCCGCGGCTTAAACGTCTGCTCTTACCGCGACGATCACTCAATCAGCAGTGCCCCCGAAAAAAACAATCAAAAATGAAGAAAACAATAGGAGGTCTTTAGACTGACTCCTGATGCATCCCGAAGTTAGTTTTTGACACATTGCATTAATTATAAAAGCGTAAGCATTTTTAGGCGACTATATACAGAAATCACTCCATCTGTACATAACCCGTGGCAGAGTCCGCTCCAGACAGAGAGAGAGCCCCACAAACGTTGGATCTTAATATGCTCCATAGGTTACACATGGACTATATGGGGTATTTAAAAACGCCTGTATTTCGATAAATGTTTTTATTAGGGCCTTAAACAGCAAGCCCTAGGCCCGCATACTTTTGGCCTCTAAAACAAACATACGCAGGTGTGTATATGCGGAGACACAGCCCCTGGAAACGACTCTTGCGCACCGTCTGACAGTTCCCACTGGGGAGTTTTTACAATTTGTTTTGTTGGTTTGTTTAGCTGGTTGGCTTCCACAAAATCCTGCGTACTTACTGCACGGAGTCGAATACTGCTATGGACGGCAGCACCGGGCGTAGTGCCTGGTACATGATTAATGAATAAACTCCTTCTTTGGGAGCATCTCCTGTCACGACGGGAAGCCTCACTCCCACGTTCTCTTCCCTCTGTATACCCTTTTCTTTAGCGCGCAGCTAAGCTGGGAATCTCCTCTCCTCCTCTGCTCAGGCCGGAAAAACATAAAACAAGGTGCACATTTTTTTATCCCTAGATGCGCAGATTTATGATTACGCCCTCCGGAAGGATCGTCTGCAGCTTCCCCGCTAGTGCTCAAGAGGGGCTCCAAGCGTCTCGTGCGAAAGTGGAAGCGTGCACGCAGGTAACTCGTTAGCCATGCGCGAGCAAACTTGCACGTCTGATGACTGATTGCGGGTCGAATTTACTCGCCGCTTAACCGTGATTGTTCCGCGTCTTCTCAAGCCGATTATCGCCATGTAAATAGCGGGCGTCTCACACGGGAAGCTGGGATAATTACTGCCTAGGGTGATTAGTGTGGCGCTAGAGTGCCCTCCCCGCGGAACTCACGGTAACGACAAAGCCTCGTGGCGGGGAAAATTATCACGATCACGCGAGAAAACCACGAGGAGCGTGCGCGTTTTGCTCATGGCACAAGTACAGCGTCCTTGTTGAGCTATATAGTCTGCCGATGGCAGCCCCGTGCAGCTGCAACTAGTAAAGTTGAAAGTTGAAAGTTGAAAGTTTATTGCGACAAAATGTACAGGTATGACTACACAGTTGTCATTCTATAGAGACAAGAGTTGTCTGGAATGACTATACTGGAATGACTATACAGTTGTCATTCCAGTTGTCACAGAGCATCCGACACGTCGGATGCTCTGTGTCAGATGCTTCGACACAGAGCAGGATGCTCTGACAGCCCCAAACTCCCCGTACTGAGTCATCAGAGTTGGAGCGAGGGTCGATAGAGGCCTGCGCACTGTAAGTGCAGCACCGGACGGCGGTCAAGAGAGGCCCGTGAGTGCGGGACTCAGCCGGGAACCGAACGGGTGCCGTACGCTGGCAAGGCACGAGCTGTTCTTGGCGCGTTTTCAACGACGCTGCTGCATTTCGCTGCGATAAGGCGGTGCTTTCGCCGCGGCCTTGGTTCGCGTCTTTACGTCTACTCGTCCGCCAGCCACCCCCTCACCTGCCGCTTTCTCCGCTCGGTTCCAGACCGTTTAGAGAGCGCGGCTTAGTCGCGCGTACGCACAGCCGTTGCGCAAAACGTTCCGTAGAGCACTTTGCTGGCGCAAACAATCACTCAGCTAGGCCGAGGCGGGATTGGGGCGCAACGATGGCTGTGCGCCTCAAATGTATAGGCGGGTAGATCATGCGAGCGCTGGCTCGCCCCTGGGAGGAGCACACGAGCGCTCGCGCTAACGCACTGCAACACGCGCCCGAAAGGTGTCGCGTGCAAGAGCGTTCAGGCGGGGTAGACCAAAGGGAAGAACGAAAAATCGAAAAAAGAAGGTTTATCGAAAAAAGAAGGTTTACTGCCTCAGGGTCACTTTCGATACTGCAAGTTAACGTGTGTTGCCACGGGCCCATAAGCTTGCCGTTCGAAGGCTAATCGGCGTTCTATGGCCATGTACTATATAGACAAACAACCGTGCCTAACCACAAAGACCAGGAGTGTGTATATGAAAACGATGCAGGTGTGTGTGTTACGCACGTTTTCTTAGCGCCCTTGCCGTTTTCAGCTGCGTCAGGTCAGTCGTTGGGTTCCCTAAGTCACTTTCTAAGGCCAGCTTTTTGCGGCGCACATGACTAACTGCTCCAGAGGTTTCGAGTGTTCTGCAGAGTCACCCCGACCTGATTGCGCATCTCTAAATTTCATGGGAACCTTGCCCCTACTGCGGAGGCTATCACAATGCTTGCCGCGCATTTTAAGGATGCCCTTTTATTATTCTAGAAATATCCGCAGTCCACCCAGAAACAAAGCAGCCCAGCCCATCCTTCTGAGTCCCACATGGCTGACTCAGGCTACCTCCTTTCCTGACCAGCTCCTTCTGGTAACTAACAGAAGTCAAGAAGGCGCTGGATCTCAGATTTCAGAAGGCAACCTGGACTATGGGCTGTTCGGATGACTACCACATGTCATCCTGAATAAATTTCTCTCTCTCTCTCTCTCTCTCTCTCTCTCTCTCTCTCTCTCTCTCCTCTCTCTCTCTCTCTCTCTCTCTCTCTCTCTCTCTCTCTCTCTCTCTCTCTCTCTCTCTCTCTCTCTCTCTCTCTCTCTCTCTCTCTCTCTCTCTCTCTCTCTGAGAAATAACGTGCTGCAACATCGAGCCTCGACGCTGCTTTGCATCCATCTCTAGCAAAATTTGGTTTGGTTTGGATTTGCAAAACATTGTAATCTGTCTGGGCCGACTTCTGCTGCGAGGAGCGATGGAAAACAGGGGATCCCAGTTCCAATTAACCGTTCTGGATGCCGACGCATTCGAATTATCGGGAGTCTTCCCCCATTGAAATATACAGGGCTGTGCCGGGACCAGGCCGTCAGTTCGAATTAACCGTAAGTTCGAGTTAACCGAGATCGAATTAACGAGCTTTTACTGTACCAGCTGCGTGACACTATGTATTGTGTATGGAGAGCAACATTTAACGACTGAAACACTAACGTCCTTGGTATTTCCCCGAAGTTCTCTTGCCAAGTTACTCCTCAAAGTAAAGGCTTGCCTGCCGTACATGCGAAATACGGGCTAAACAAAACGGTTCGACTGTGTTTCTCCTAACGGAGGAATCCGGGAGGCGCGCTAAGGGTATCTGCCGGCGCACATGTGTGATGCACTTACATTGAGTTCGCTCGGAATATCACACGCGTTTACTGACGACCGCCGGCACGAACGAAGGACCGACTGGACTACTCAACATATCGTTCTTGAACCGCGCTTAGTTAAAACTTAAACGAACAAGGGAAGAGCCCACGAAGATGGAACGAGGCGTTCCGGCCAACTACAACTAACTACAACTAGCAGATTTGCTAGAAAAATGCGACGCATCTCTCTCTCTCTCTCTCTCTCTCTCTCTCTCTCTCTCTCTCTCTCTCTCTCTCTCTCTCTCTCTCTCTCTCTCTCTCTCTCTCTCTCTCTCTCTCTCTCTCTCTCTCTCTCTCTCTCTCTCTCTCTCTCTCTCTCTCTCTCTCTCTCTCTCCACACACACACGCACACACGTTGATACGAACACACACACAATATAAATCATTTCTTCTGAGGCAACACCGTTATTCGAGATAATCCGTTTGACTGCCCCGTCATGGGAAGGGGGGCGGGAGGGGGTGGGGCAACGTATTAAAGGCAGGGGTCCGTAAAACAATTTTTTTTTCCGCCGCCTTTGAGAGTAGTGCCATTGATTTTCATTGCGTTGCTCATTGATCCAGCCTTCTTTCACTTCTTTGCTCTACAATGACCCGATTTCATTTCCCCTAAAATGTCAGCTATTTCATTTCATGGAAAGAGACGACAGTAAGCGCGAGGTTATGGAGTATCGAGCGGTTGGTGACATCTTCAGATACTTGTTAGCGAAGCCGTCCACCGCATTGCAATGTTTACCGAAACGAAAAGATAAAACGAGAGAGCGGGAGATGGGGAAAAGTAGAGAAGATGTGTCTATCGCAGTAGTGGGCTCACTCATACTTATAAGGGGCGATCATGTGCTTTGGAGTTTTGAATAGGCGAGAGAATTATGCGAAGGCTGGGAAAAATGTACACGTAAAAGCAAGTGGAATTTGCTCTCACTCAAGCATCGTGCGAGCGTGCACTATTTGCGGGGAGTGCGGGAACAAGCAATCAGACGTACCAAGCTAGTTTGTGCTGCATCAAAATAAAAGAACAAAAAGAGTAAATGCCCGTGCGTACATTTAGTTGGTTTGCCGCGTTCAGCGACAGCAGAACAGCGAAAATCCTCGTGCTGCGGCGCTTCGTTGCTGCCGCACACTGGCTCGTCCATCCGGAATCATGTGCGGACATCGCACCCAGCTTTCACCGTGTTGAGCTTGCTGCAGCCCGTTGTCGTTCGGCGACTTCGCTTGAGCAGCGGAGCATGGACTATGGAGTACGCATGTATGGAATACGTGTATAGAGTAAGCATGGAATTAGCAATGGAGCACGCGTGCACTATGCACGTTGTGTTTCATATCGTGTGTCGACACACGCTCATGAACGCAAATCCCGACCACCTAAGTGCACGTAAATCGGCGTTATCCTGCCGTATATTTGCTGCCCGCATTTGAATAAATCTTGCAGTCGTTGCTAACACTGCCACGCACGGCGTCGGCGCCATCGCGGTGCAAAGCCTGATGGACGACCGAACTGCTCCCGAATGCACACGCATTTACCGCTAGCGGTTAAGGTCGTTTGACAAGGCTATAGTAATTGTTTTTCAAAAAAAAAAAAAAAAGGAACCCCGGTGGAAAAAAAAAAACGTACTTGCGAACTAAGTGAATGCAACATTTTACCAACGTTTTACGAACATTATCATTTTACCAACATTTTACCAAGTTCAGCCAAACGAAGGAAACCGTTATTTTAATTAGCGCGGAATCGACGAGAACCTATGGAAGTATTTGTCTTCTCGACATCCGCTTATCTGTGTTTTAATACCTCAATCGCATTTCTTATCTTGACGCTTGTCTTGCCTGCCGTGGCTCTAGTCGTATGGCACGTACCAATGCGAAAATGTCATGCCCTCAGGCATGCTGAAAAATTTCGCTTGATTTTCTTGAAGTCGGTGTTCCAGGCAGCATTAAAGCACGCAATCGAGACAGCCGGGATGCGCGAACCCACTGATAGCGTAAACTCTGGTTTCAGGGCGAGTGCACCTAATTATCTCACGATTGTATGCATGCTGTCTCTTGAAACTGCTCGGTTTGGATACATTCCTACCCTCGTTTTCTATTTCTACTTCGCATCGCTGCAGGGGGCCGGCCCCGCTGGCATATTGAGTTTGTTGCTGCCGAGTTCTTTTCTTTTACTTGCCGACCTAGCATCACGGGCTGCGATGGCCATTTTTATTTCTTGGGACCAGAGAGAAAGAGCTCGTTGGATAACAAGAACCCCAATTTTCCGCAAGCTCTCAGACAACGGGAAGCGCTCTGCGGCATTTTCCGCGACGTTCTCCGTCCTATTTGCTCTCCCGTCAGCGGGGCTCAGTTGGTTTCAGTTTCCATTCTACTCGAAAAAGGATTCGCCCACTTTGGTGGCTACGCTTTTCTCCAGTCCTGTCGACCGGGACGTTTTTTGTGCGCAGCTTGTGATCTCCGTTCGGATCGTACACGGTCGGTTTCCTGTTTCCGGCTGAGCCAAATTTTACTGGCTGGCAGATACGTCGATATCACTGCATTGATGGACCGGTCGTCAACTGCACTTCGATGTCAGCGCGCGTAGGGGACGCCTCCACACACACACACAAAAAATTAGACATCTAACGCGGTAGTTGTCCTCTTTTTCCTTTAATGTCAATTTTAGCACGAACGTGTTTTATTCCGGGATACACCAAGATTTCACTCACGTCATATCAGTCACGGAAATGACGCAAGTACAACGAAGCAAGCGACCTGTAAAGGGTGCACCCCTGCACGCAGGGTCTTCTTGCGTGGAAGCAACCTTTAGTACTAAGGAGTACGCTATACTTAGGGTTGTTCGTTTAGGGTTTTATATTTTGACACGGAAGTGTTTTATGCCGGGATATACCAAGATTTCACTGACGTCACGGAAATGACGTCACGGAAATGATGTCAGTACAACTTTGCCGAAGCGACCCACCAGCAGGACGCCGCTCGCCAAGCAAGCCACAAGACAGCCGCCAACCCGCAAATCATGCTCAGCTGCAGATTTCGCTGCACATTTCACTTTCGTGTTTTGCCGATTCCTGCAACAGAGGAATCAACCACAGTTTTTTTAATTAATAACTGCGCGTGTTCGTGCATGTCCCGAATAAACAGCTGCACCATTGAATTCCTGTCAGTGAGGAGTGCATGCTCGTCGTCAGAACCGGCTTCCCATTCCGCTGGTCAGGCCGACTGAGGGGACCCCTCCGTCACGTCAATAAGGAAGATGAGGGCGCGACACCTCTTCCCAGGCAAACAGATCTCGCTGCACCCATACGGTGTTTCTAGCACTGCTTAACCATATCTGGGTACTGCTAACAGCCGTTCAAAAAAAAACGATACTGGCCATTCCACTCCGTGAAGGTGGGTGGCCAGCGAAGCTTTTTAGCACACGACAAAGAGGTGACACAGAATTATTTGGGTGCAAGGTAGGAGCAAACTTTATTTCTCTTGAGTTCTGACGGCGGCCGTCCCCAAGACAGGTACATACACACACGCACACGCACACTCTTTTTTACTTTGACTCTACTGATCTTTAAAGGGACACGCAACTGATTTTTGTTGAGTATACGTTCGCTATCCCAAATGAAATGGCATCCCTTAAAACACCTTAACGCGAAGCGGTTTTGCTGATAGCGCCCTAGAACTTTTTAGATGGAAATTTTTATATCTACGAGCCGTACGTGTCCTTCCACAAATAATTGCAGAAGAACGGAAAGTTGGGCTAGTTGGTAGGTGTTCATCTTGGTGGAAAACAAAAGCGCTAAAAAACAGGGACGAAGGAAGAAGCGCCGTGCTGTCTACGTCTTCATTCGTCCCTGTTTTTTGAGCGCTTTTGTTTCCCACCAAGACTTCCACAAATAATGCTGGAAACCATGACATACAGTAGCACGGCAACATTCTTTTGTCTGTAAAGAGGGCACTTAAAAACGTGTCTCCAGCTTTAAAAAATGTGAATTGCAGGGCTTCTTATTCTTCTGTGTGTTCTTTTTAATCATTAGATGCAGACAGCTGTATGTAAAGATGATGCAGTGTGACATACTCTATTTTGCACGAAGGTGCCATCAGCTGGGATTGACGAGTGGTGTAATACTAGCTTCAAGTTGTGGCGGGCGGCAGTTCGATTGTCCCAGGGCGCGTCCTTTTTGTTCACTGAGTGATTGTTCGCGCCAGCAAACAGTCACTGAGCGAACAATCACTCAGATTCTGGGCATGCAGGTTCAGTTAGCCACACTGAGAGCAACACAGCAGCGACGCGGTGGCCTGTCTTTGAAAATAAAAAAAAAAAATGTTTAAAAATACATATACAATCTAAAATAATACAAATACTTGTGTTAAAATATTTACAATACGTTAATAAACGCTTCGGCAGCTTCAGTAGCTGCAAGCTTTGTAGGTGGCGTGACCAGGACACGTAATGTAGTGTCATGTTTGTACACTACGAACCGCCACCTTTCAAATTTCGGAAAGTTTGGGGCCGAATTAAAATTATCCCCGGGCTAAGGATTCCTGGAATAAGGAGGCCTCCCACAACGGAACTCATACAGTTGAGTAAATGTTTATTCCTCCTCCCTCCCGCCAATTTGCTTATAAATTGCTTGTGGTTACCCTCTATATAAAACGCTGACTTTCGTATAAGCTACAGAACATGTACTCGAGAAAAATTGGTTGTCTGTCCCTTTAAAATGGTGCCGATTGATAACTAATCCACTCATATTGCATATCGAAGTGATGAGACGTATAAGCTTGGGATCTAAGTCTAAATGGTGCCTGTTATTAACTCAATATGCATACCATTGCGATGAGACATACAAGACTGAGGGTTAAGTCATGTTTTGAAGGGCGTGCTGCTTGGATGGCGACCGCGTACTTTTAAAACGTTCTGCAGAAATTCAGAGAATAATCCACTAAAGTCTAGCATTCTTATGCCGCCTGTATTAAGTGCGAGTGTTTTCAGTCAACTGTTTGGTTTTTACTAATTCCTGTCCGACCAATTATCTCCAATTACGCTGTTATAACGATTACATTTAGAACTTTCGTGAAATCTGCAATATTGTGGAAATGCAGGGCGTTACACGGTTCGCCATTTCCCGAAATTATTTTATATTTTTCCTAATATTTAGTTTTTCAATATTTTGTCCGACCAATTATCTCCATTTACGCAATTATAACGATTACAGGTGAAACTTTCGCTAAATCTGCATTATTGTGGAAATGCCATGCGGTATACATTTTGACATTTTCCGTAATTTTTTGTATTTTTGTTATTTTTAGTTTTCCGAAATACCATTCGACCAATTATCTCCATTCACGTTATTCTAACGATTACACTCGAAACTTTCGCGAAATCTGCATTTTTGTGGAAATTCAGGGCGTTACACGCTCCTGGCTGTTGGCGTACTCGGCAAAGAATGCTATACGTATGAAAAGCACACTCACCGGTACGTCTGTTTTCCAACGCCTCTTGCTCCACAGACACGTGGAGCCTCGGGGGTTCTCGTTTTCGGATATAAAAAAAGTACATGGAGCCCTAGCCACGTGAGCTTCGCCGGAAAACAGCGCGAACTTTACGGAGACCGTCTTCGGCGGCGCTTTTGCTCATGGGGTTCGCGCCCGCGGAAGCAGCAGCGTGACGGGCGGCAGGAAAAGGCGAGTGCCGAGTGGCTTTTTCTGTTCGCCTTCCTGCGCTGCGGCGAAGCTCTGCATCAGGAGCTCCTCGCTTACGAGGAACGCTAAGTGGACCTCCGCCGAGTCTTTCGTAGAGCGCAGAATCCTCGAAGGGGTTCAGAAAGCGCACTTGAAAAGCGTAGTGGGCATTAAAAGTGAACATTAAGATAGCTCAAGTAACGGTTAACAGCCAAGCTCGGGGTGACCAGCCCTGCATCGTAACCTAGACGAAATGCTAGGAAAGGGGGACGGACGTAATTTTCCCGGAGAAGATTTCCGGGCTTATCCTAACCACGAGAGAGAATTAGTACAGCTGTGGTACATTCACGAAGAATTTGCAAGAAAGGGGGAATAGGTCGGGATGACACACAAACAGCTCGCTCTTCCATTGCTCGTGGGGAAGAAACTTTGTCAGCTCGAAGGCCTGTGGGGTGGGTGACAGGAGTAACACTTGGGGATTGGAAACGAGTGACATGGATTGTAGACCGAACTAGCGTCGAGGACGTGCTAGTTCATGTAGAGATGAACGAGCAGAGTTGTGGTGGCCATGTGAAGCAGAAAACGGATGGCAGGTGGACACCTAGGGGGACAGAATGGCTGGTGAGGGACGGGGTGAGAAGCAAAGGAAGCGAGAAAATTCTGTGCCGGGAGGAGGCAAGAAAAATAGGGATAGGGGACGAGAAGACTTTCGCTCTGCATGGGCGGGATGGTGATGGTGGTGCCGGGAAGGAGCATGGAGTTTAACTATCTCTCGCAACCTTAATGTGCAATGGTGTGGGGGTCACGGTTCCCTCATCGGCACATCGAATGATACGACAAAGGGTCGCTGCCACTGAAGCTGGCTCGGTGCCTGTCCTGAAGCGGATCGCATCCTTTCCCGCAACCACGTGAAAGCGCACACGGAGCTGGCCCCCCAATAAACGACACCAAAACTCGCATCATCTCAGTCGGGAATCGTGCTCGGACAAATCTGCATGGAAACGGCGAAACAAGTGATCAGTAAGCGTTGCCCGAGTTCCCAACGGACAGAAAAATGTGAGCAGCCACAGCCATCCGGACAATATATAGTCGCTTCAGATTTGGATTACTATGGCGTTGCGTGAATCCTGGACAAGGGATTCCTTCCGCGGGGTGGGGCACGTAACATTAGCTTCTGCTCAATAAATAAAGATTTATTCTCTCTCTCTCTCTCTATCTCTCTCTCTCTCTCTCTCTCTCTCTCTCTCTCTCTCTCTCTCTCTCTCTCTCTCTCTCTCTCTCTCTCTCTGCCTCTCTATCTCTATCTCTATCTCTCCTCCGCATTATATACCTCCCCCCCCCGGGTTCTCCCTCCTCCGCTTTCACCGTTATTTCCTTGCTCGTATCACTCACTCCCTCCGCTGTCGCCGTACTTTACTTCCCCGCTCTTGCTCTTCGTTCGCTCCGGCCGGTTGGCTACGCTGGCGCTCTAATGGGAAGCTGCGCTCTAAACATGTTCCCGTTACTGATTAGACCGCCGTCGTACCCATCACATGTCAAATATAAGGCGGACTCAAGCAGCAAGAACTAAGCACGCATGCTCTTGTTTCGAACGCATGCAGTTGATATTGGCGAGCCACGAGCTCTTCAAAGCTCCGGCCTCCCCGTCCGGTTTTGAGGCCCAATAATTAAAGCCAGCGCATCTTGTAAATTCATTCAGTGTCGAAAACATCCTATCTCAAATTAAGCGAAGAAAATGGGCGGGTCACGTCATGCTAAACAAATGGGAAATTGTAAGCACAAATTTAGGTGGCTACAGCAGAAAAGAAAAGAGGGAATTGTTTTTAAAAAAAAGTTGTTAACACACACCGTTCTTTTATATACATGTTAATCAAAACTACCGTAAGTTTCTTTTTCTCTTTTTTTTTGCCTTTTTGTGTCTATGGAGTCAAGAAATATTTCGATTTTTTACGACTTGTTTTTGCTCCTGTGTTTCTGCAATTACTATGCTTCATAGTTCATCTGCGCATGACAGTGTATATTGTTCCTCGCCTACTGTTGAAGTCAAACAACTCTGTATAATGGAGAAAAAACAAAGGGAAACAGAACACTATTACTGTCTACGCTGCGAGTGCGGGCCCTCAGGCACCTTTCAAGTGGTCGTTACGGCCAGTTCTCGCCTGGTGGACCCCCAACTTCTTGTTGGAAATAAAGGTTGAATTGAATTGAACTGGATGCGCATGATGCCCAACAGGTGGACCGTCCGTTTAACGGAGTGGCTGTCGATAGACCGTGAACACAATAGCGGTCGGCCAGAGACTCGATGGAGGGACGAGCTACGGAAATTTGGTGGACTCAGCTAGCATTTGATAGACGTGGCTGGAGGTCTTTGGGAGAGGCTTTCATCCTGCGGTGGACACAGGGGGGCTGATGGTGATGGCGGGACGCGCCAACGCGTCTCGCGTTCCGTCTCCGAACTCCCCTCAGACGGCACCAGAAGGGTATCCCTTACTTGATCGTCGTCTCGCGTGACACTGCGTCACGTTCGGTCTGGACAGCCCTCTTATGCAAACGGCTCGCTGTCGCACGAACAGTCCTGGGCAGCCGTAACGACAGCACGCGGTATGAGCGGGGACATGGCGCGCGCAGGGCTTTCGTATTTGCGACGGGGCCGGCTGCCTCTCCTTGTACATTGTCTCGCTCTTGTCGTAGCCCGCGCGCTCCCCTTTCAGCAGCCGCAGGGTTGCGCGGCCTTCTTTGTTTGGCCGCATCGATTGGCCGCGGACGGGAGCCTTCCTCGGTTTTTTTTTCAGGAACAGCAGCCCACCTGTGCAGACGCCGTAACTTGCCCGGCAAATTACGGCGGTCTTACCTTGATATCGAACAGTGCCGCAACTACCTCACTGCCTCTGCGGGATCGTGACCCCTTCCTTCGTCCGCCTATTGCTGACTGTTGACCGCTTGTCTGCGATGTCACAGCCACTCGATCGATGCAAACCGGATTCATACAAAAAAGAAAAAAAAAGCGATACGGGGAGGTTCCCGTTACTCACGTTCACCCGTGGAGACAAATGTGTTTAACCCTATATTTCCCAGCCAACGTACCTTTCTCTTTCCTATACGCGTATTTCTAGACCATGGGACGGACGAGGGAAGAGTAGAAGAACCGTATTAACGAACTTTTGGGTGGATTAAATGTAGCTCGTGCATTCGTTTCCTTCGCAGTCGGAACTTCTATACAGGAGCACAAATTTGTTCTGAGCAGGGATCAAGGTGAATGGTCTACGAAGTGGGAAATAAGAATTGGGCTGGGTGCTGGCTGAATTTCCTCACCATTTACGTCCCCGTTTTGTGTACCTGCTGTTTTCCCTGTGTTATGTCTGCTGGCACACAATGGCTTCCCTTCCCGCGGAGCTCGTTTCGCTGACGACCGTAACTTCTTGATTCCAATGTGGAATGTTTGGCGGGTTGGGGCTGCAACTTGCTCATTTAATTTTCTGCGCACGCACTTTTCTTGTACCGAGAGTATTTGTGAATAAAGTACTCCCCACTTCGTTGTGCCTAGCGCTCAATCTCACATAAGTTATACGAGCTTCTCAACCTGTTTGCGAAATTGATTTATCTAAATGGTACCGATATCTGTACCCGGTTACTGCGGGGTATTCGGGTCGTAGCGTTGGCGGATACTTCTTTGTTAATTTATTTCATTTTTTTTTCACGAGGCATATCATTAGGCATTGTTCTTATTCGCACCAGATAAAACCTTTGACATGTTTATCAATAATGGTTTTTGATACCTACCTGCATCCACTTCAATCAATCAATCAATCAATCAATCAATCAATCAATCAATCAATCAATCAATCAATCAATCAATCAATCAATCAATCAATCAATCAATCAATCGCGACAGCCTAGAGACTGCACGGCCTGCTCTGCATCCCGCTTTAGATATGCACTGCATCACCACTCTTTCGATCCAGCGATCACCAGAGCGTACCGGCGTATCTCGAAGGGTTCGGCGGACATTCGGGGCTGTCCCACGCGAAGTTTCCTCACAGACAAGCTGATCCGGCGGGCTGTAGACTGCACCGCACCCCTCCAGTTCGCTTCGCCCCGAGTCGTTCGCCATTCTGAGCACGTCTCCCGGCGCATACACGAATCTCCCGGAACTCCGCGCAGCGCTCGTCAGTGTGCACGCACCGAGACAGCGCGAAGTTTCGCCCTGTGCCTGGGAAAAGTTGCAGCCAACGGTGTTCTGCGGAGGGACAGAGTAGAATGAGAATGAAAAGGGAAGGAGCGCTCCCAATTGACATATGTGGCTCGGTGCTGGAATCTCGCGCTATCGTCTTCTCACTCCGGTGTGATTTCTTCTGTATTTTGGACTGAACGAGCCTTGTGGGCTGCGCAGAGCTGCTCCTTCTCCCGCAGCGTTCCTACACGTGCCATGTCGCGCATGGTTGAAAAGCCACGTTGCAGAGAGTCTCGCAGGCAATAAATACATACTCTCTTTGTCACCACCACGCCCCAATATGGTTCTCAATGGCGAACCAAATCGCTACTTGTGCATGCTTTTGTTCATACAAGTACTTTAAACTGTGCAGTTTACTTTTACCTCCTTTGCCGCGACAAATCAGACACGTTCATGCAAGGCAATGCGTACATCTTTCACAGGCATAGTAATAGAACGTGTCATCACGTGGCGACACTTGAAACAAACATGCATGTGCCCATCATCATCATCATTATCATCTCATTGAGGTCCCCTCCTTATGCGCACGATCATCATTGTCGAGTTCTGGGACGGTTGTTGCTCCTTCTCGGTCGATCCCAGCCCGACTCCTGGAATTGTTAGAAAGAGACGATGTATTTACTTCGTCCATGATAGCTCTAGCATGGCTATACATACGCGGAACGGCGCTTCGCGCTGGAGCCACTGGCATGACGCGTCGCATCCAGGGGGGCGTTGCGCCGGTGCGTACCCGCGTTCGCAGTCAGTGCGAATTTTTACCACTTGTTCCAGGCTTCACTTTATGGTTACGTGGATGTGCAGGACAACTCGTTTTTCGCCGTTTTAGCAAAGTAAGGCGAGTGGGATGACAACGCATTTGAAAAAATTGTCTAAAAAGAAGCGGAAACCGCGGTTGCAGCGGTAGAAGGTCATAATAGCGATACCAAACAACAATAAAAGGAGATGGTGACGTCCGCGAGCAGAGAACACCAAGAATTGAAGCCGCACGCTTGAAATGGCGAAGTTACAACGAAGGTTTACAAGCAGCTCTTTTCAACACAGTGACGTCGTCAGTTCTGGCGGCGAGAGACGGGAAAGCGGTTTTGCTAGTCGTTTGCTGTACTCGGGAAAAGTAAGTCGATATATAAATTGGTGCTGCCGCCGAAAACGTCCGAGAGTTCAAATAATGGCCGTTCGATCTGACACGCACAACACGTGCTGCAAAAGAATGTTGCTGAGACCGGGGTTCCAACGAAAAACCTTATAGAAAAGGCAAAGGCGAGAAATATTACGGCGTGGTAAAAAAACCGGTCGGGTAACATTAGCTTTCATCGAGGAAATGGCGTTGGAGCGAGAAAACTTTCATCAGATAAAACGAGCAGAACGATTTTGTTCTCGATGTTGGAATTAAGGAAGTTGGTCTATAATTGATGACAAATTCTCAAGTTTAGGCCTTTCGCATGTTTTCAAATTTAGTATCTGAAGGCTTGTGAAAGCTCGAGAAAAGTTACTGCGTAAGTAACCTAGAATGGAATTCGCGTTATGCAGTCGACATCGGCGTTGCAGCAAAAATTGCTGGAGATATAAACGCTGAGGCGCATGACGTAATGTGTTTGAGATAATAGCTCTTGCTGAGAGGTTAGTTACATGGCACTGCAGAGAAGTGGTACGGGAAATCTACATTGACTTGCACTGAGTAACGCTTATTCTAATTAGTCAAGTGTCGCACTATGATGAAATACGATCCAGATCAGTCTTTGCGGCGACCGCGACGTAGTGTAGAATTATTACTCATCTCGGCCACCGCTCTTATCACAGGCGCCCTCCGTGCAGTGTCTCCTTCCGTATGCTTGCGGAAGTTCTCTCGGTAGCCGAGCTGCGCACGCGCAAGAACGTTCGACTAAATTATTCGATGAATGAAGCAGATGAGCGGCTCTTTTCCGGCGGCAAGGTGCCGTCTAGTAGGGAAGACCGCCTGTTTGGCGGGGAAGACGCAATTTCCCTCGATACACATTTGATCTGAAAACACGCAACGGGAATATGACGGCGTCATGAAACTGAAGTTCCTTACGAAAAAAGGAGCATTTTCTCTTGTTCTAGTTGAGCTTAGACTGAAAGCAACTTGTATTGCAGTGAAAATTCGCTACATATGACACAACACTACCACAGAGGTCCCGTTCCGTGACGTAACAATTCACGATTTCTTGGTACCTTTCACTCATTGTAGATTACTGAAAAAACTCACAAAGTTAGCACCGTTAACATTGTGTTTTGCGCACCAAATTGCGGAAGGTGAGCTCCCTGAAGCACGTTTCCACCAGTTTGCTCATGCGGTAGAGCACCAGGGCGCTTGCACGCTTTCGGAGACGGGAAAAAAACAGATGGGGACACAAACCATGTACAAACTTTATAATTATTTTTGAAGATGATAGCCTTCCTTGGGCTACTTAAACGCAGAGATTTTGGTCTATCTACCTGTCTGTGACTCGATTCAGCCTGCCGGCCAAAGTGAAACGCGAACTGCGCAATAGTCTTATATACCCAAAGTCAAATCTAAACATCTAAGTCCAGTGTTCATCTTCATGCTTGTCAAATTTGTTGAAAAAGAACAAGACATTACGCCAATATAAGACAGAAAATCAATACATGGGTGTTATTTTAAGCGTTCTTTTATTAAAAATTTACGGTTGCTGGGGTTTTGCGACAGCAAATAAAATACTACATCAACTGCAGAAAACCGTCGCCTGCTGTTGCGCGCGCCACCTGGTGGCATTTAAAAAAATCAAACGACAACATCAACGAGAGGTTCTACTAGATAGGTTCCACGCTCCGCTTTGAACGCTCGTGGAGTAGGGAAACGTGGTTCTATAACAGTTGTAGTCGGGTGCCTCAATTCACGCGCGTCTCCGCCGTACAGCAGCGCTGGCATCGCGTCACCCTACTTGGAGAAGTGGAACGCGGTAAATTTAAATTGAATTGAGCAAATCCCTAGCGTGTTATCTTTGGAGGAACAAGACGGGAGAGGAACAGCATGAGAGGTGAGCGGGAAACAGAAGGGAGGCATTTACTTGCCAGGGGCGCCAATCGACTATCGTCTTTCGTCGACATTTGCAACGAAAGGAGCAGATACGAGGCCATTTTTTTTTTCTCTTGGAGTGAGTGCTCGAATGGCTCAAGCTAACACCGTCGTCTTTCACTTTCTCTTCGAGAAAAACCTTGGAAGAAAACAACTGGATCATGGAAGACATTTGATGGGCCTCCGAATAAACAACCCAGCTCGTGATAAAAGCAACGACTTAAATGTCGTAGACGGAACAACACGCTGAGCCGGCACGCGGGTCTTCTGAAGTAGCGCTGTGACGAGCTGTCTATGCCTGCAATCGTGGCTCAAATGTTATGGGCTCTTGTCTTTGTGGACGCGAGTGGTTTCTCGCGTGCACACCGCATTCCTCGGTCGGCCTGCATTGATTCTCGTGCTAGCTATACGCGAAGGCCATCGTTACACGTGCCGAGAACCGCGATCCGAGCGCGCGTGCATTTGTTTACGCCTGATCATCCCCGCCAAGCTGCGCCCTTGCGGAGGTGTACATCGCTACATGATGGCGTGCATCTTGGGGAAGATTCCGGTATGAGCATCCTTGTACCAGTGTGGCACAACCCGCCTTGCGAACCGTAATATACAACCAAAGTGAGTGCTCACCGTCTGAGAAGCGGATGGCGTGCATGACCGGGAGCGCTAGCAGAGTAGACGTGTTTGGAGCGTTCAGCCTAATTGTTGGCAGAAGGAGCGGCCTCACTGCAGAGAAAACACAAGAAGGGCTGGCGCCAACCTGGGCACAAAAGCGTCAGTCGGGAATCATCATAAAACCTCTCGGGCCTACGGTTTCGGAGGTTCCACTAGCTTGTGGAATGACATGTGTGCGGGGTAATTTTAAGAATCCTGATTTGAAGCGCAACAAAAAACACGGACGAAGAAGAGTAGACGAGACAATTGCTATCGCCTGTCTCGTCTACTCTGTTTCTTCGTCCGTGTTTGTTGTTGTTGTTGTTGCTCTTCAAATCATGGCAACTGTTCACCAACTAGCCCAGCAAGAAGTTCTTCTCACATTTTAAGAATGTTCTCTCTGTTTCACGTGATCATAGAAGCTCCAAGCAACACATCATGCTGGTATCATTTTTCTTGCCTAAAAAAGCGCGCGGCTAATCACTCCTGCCGGAGTATTGTGGAAACGGGAGAAAACGTTTACGCGGAACGTTTAGTTTCTATAATCACCATCATAATATTAATCATCTTATTTATTTATGTATTCTTTGCTTATTAAGGTATTTTTATGTAATGGGGTCATTCATTCATTCATTCATTCGTTCTTTACCCTTAAGGGCTCCTGACAGCCGCTAGGTCTTAAAATAAGGGGGCGAAGCAAGGCATTCACCAAAACCAGTGGTCAATCAAACAAAAGCACAAGGCAGAAAAACAAAAAAGCGTGGTTACAATGCAAATATATAAAATATTCTGTTTACCCACAAAGTGTAGTACACGTACTCAGTGACGTACTGACAAAGAATTGCATTCATTGACTGTTGATTTTGTAAGCCGATTCCAATCCCCAATCGGTAGTGGAAGAAATTATTTGTTAAATGAGTTTGTTGAACCGTCTAGGTGTTCGACGCTCATGCAATTTAAAAAGCGATGCAAGTTCGCATTCCTATGTGTCTGTGTGTGTGTGTGTGTGTGTGTGTGTGTGTGTGTGTGTGTGTGTGTGTGTGTGCGTGTGTGTGTGTATGTATGTATGTATGTACGTACGAACGTATGTATGTATGTATGTATGTATGTATGTATGTATGTATGTATGTATGTATGTATGTATGTATGTATGTATGTATGTATGTATGTATGTATGTATGTATGTATGTATGTAGCGAATCAGAATAGGAAATGAGGGGCTCGTTGAAAATAACACAGAAATAAGGGTTGGCAGTCGAGAAAACCTCGGAAAGCAAAGGGGAGGATGTGGTAGAACATTGAAACAGATTAAGAATTTGGAAAGAAAGAAAGAAAGTGAAGAAAAAATGCCCACCTGGCGGGCATTTTTTCTTCACTTTCTTTCTTTCTTTCCAAATTCTTAATCTGTTTCAATGTTCTACCACATCCTCCCCTTTGCTTTCCGAGGTTTTCTCGACTGCCAACCCTTATTTCTGTATGTATGTATGTATGTATGTATGTATGTATGTATGTATGTATGTATGTATGTATGTATGTATGTGTTGTTAGATGAGGCGGACTTACCCTTGCCTAACTTCTGGGAAATGCTCCGCCTAATCGTCCGCATTATTGCATCAGAGACACGGAGAGTCGCCACGCACCACTTGGCCCCGTGCACTGCAAAAATCCCAGCAGGAGACGAGGAGACGCCTCTCTTTCCACAATCCGGTGGCCCCTAGAAAAAATAATGTCCTCTGGTGCAGCATGGGGTGATATATATGCAGCTTTGGGAAATTGCAGTACAATTTATGAAACATTGCAGGCAAAGGCGCGCTGCTTTCATTCCACAATGTGGAGAGTTAGAGCAGAGCGGCGACGTTATATTATTTATGGATGTCTGAAAATCGTACTATGAAGTTATGAAGTGAGCCGCGTCATTATGAATGGCAACAAAAAGCATCTATTAAGTAATATATGTGCAGATTCCAAATTGAAGCCGCGTATTCCAGATTACTCTGGCCAACTTTCGTAGGCTAGTCAACGAACTAAGGTTGGTGAACGAAAGGGATATAGATAATGTTTTGGATGCACCGGCGGTAACTTTTGTGATGTGATCAGTCCAAGTTAGCTTGGGATTGATGAAGGCACCCAGGTAACGGCGTTTTTGAAAAAAAAAGACCAAACCAGAACCTCTTTAGCGAGCGCCTGAAAAAAAAACTGTAAGAAAGCGAATCTACAAAAAAGACGTAACAAAAATACTCACAACAAGCATCTTGCACACTCAGAAATGTTTGTAAGCTCATTGAAACGCTATATACGTAATTTCCACTCTAAACTGCAGATGCATGAGTGAGCAAGGGGTCCGGTTTCTGGCGTGACTAACCGGCACCGTGACCGCTCCGCGCTGCCGTTTTGAAGAATGGACCTTTTTCCAGTAGCGCTCTGAGCATGCGCTACTCTCGCTCCCACCGACCGATATCCGCCATTATTGGGGGTCAAAATGTAAACAAAACGATGCCATATTGGATTAGCCAGTTGCGAATGCCGTGCCAGCCAAGTGCTGCTCCGTTTTCTGAGTTCTAAAAGTTGCCGACAGATAGGCGCTACGGCTGCCATAGAAAAATTTCTCTGCCACCTACACCATGCGTTATGCATGCAACGGCTTCTTCAACTGCCCAAGGCAGGCGGAAAAAAATGGGGCGTGTTATTCTATAATCCTCCAAGTATGGTTCGGGCGGCTGCCGCAAGAGGGCTTTGCTACTGGAAAAAGGTTCATTGGAGACGTGCTGCATGTGCGTCGCGTCACGCCTTTCCCTCAAATTTCCCGCACGCAACGTCATCAAAGGCGTACCCAAGCCGCTAATTGCCACTGGCTACGGCCACCAACCAGCAAACCGCTTACGTGGCACCCACGAGCGGCGAGGAAAAAATATCGAGTAGGTTGGGCGCCAGACAGAGATCTGGGGCCTCGCGGTTGGCCGCACCGGTTCCTGGAGCGCGAAACGCGTGCTCAGTCGTGTCGTTTTCCACTTATGTGTTTCGCTCATTTGGTGTCTTAATGTTTGTGAGTTCGTGACGTTGTGCTATTGGGACTTTTTGCTCTACTGTTGCGCGCTGTGTTGTTGCTAGACTGTGATGACGTCTGTCGTTTGTGTCGGCGCCATTTTTGTCGTTTTATTTTTTGTCGCGCCCCTCGTCTCAAGTGTTCTGTCAATTGCAGAGCAAAATTTTGATACGAAAGGCAGCGAAAATTACCTCTTGCGTTAGACCATGAACATGATAAAGATGCGAGTCCATTACTTTGGCAGGTTTACGGGAACGAAGACCCTATCAGAACAGACGTGACCGGGAGAGAGGTAATGCCGCTGCACTGCGCAGTCTCACTGGTAGACTAGCGAGCACCAAGATTTCTGCGTTATATGGATTTGCGAAACTCTCACTGTGGCCCATGTATCGAGAGAGAGCATCCCGTGATCCCCCCCCCATCCCCTCCCTCTGATAAGACGTGTGCGTAATGGGCAGCCGTCTATCAGGAATTATAAGTGCTATATAATGCGTTGCAAAGTTTGGCATGCTACTTTAAATCGCTTAAGTTTTTTTTTTTTTTGCAGCAATAAAATAGCCTCTTTTTGATTGCTAAAGAAAGGTTGATGTTTTCAGCGGCAGTTGTCGCGACTATCGCATATTCTATTTCAAATTTTGCCGGCAGATGGCAGCACAACATGAGGCAGCACAACATGATGAGGTGCGTACGTGTTGTACGCCCCTCATCACGAGTGGCAAATCAGTGGACGCTTCGTAATGAAGAGAGAGAGAGAGAGAGAGAGAGAGAGAGAGAGAGAGAGAGAGAGAGAGAGAGAGAGAGAGAGAGAGAGAGAGAGAGAGAGAGCGAGCTCACATGGGTAGTTTCAAGGGACCCTGGAATAAGAATAAGAACTCTTCCCGAAGGCTTACTGCTCCGCATAGACGTTTCTTCCTCCTCCTTCTCTTCTTCTTCCTCTCATACGCATAACTTTCTGACTAAAAAAAATTCTTCATCTGTTTCTATGACCCACCACAACCTCCCCTTTGCTTTCCGAGGTTTTCTTGACTGCCAACCCTTATTTTCTGTCTTAATTCACTGAGCCCCTCATTTCCCATTTCTGATTCGCTTAAAACACGCACACACACACAATAAGGCGAAGAAGTCAATTGACCGAGTCTTTACAGTTGCACGTTGTCGAGTTTCGCAGCTCCATATATTGAAGAGCCCTGACGAGCACGGTTGGGCACTGCGCACTCTGCACGGTTCGTATTGCCCGTCTCATTAACGAGCAGCACGGAATGGCAGCAGATGATCACGATCGCGGCGTGACAAGTTCTGTCCATTCTAGCCGTCCTGCAGGCCATACTAGGCGCGACGATGGGGACAGAATTAGCGGGTGAGCAGGAATTAACGCACTCTACAATTTGATTACGTATCGAGTACAGTACCTGTATTTAAATTTAAATTAATAGCAGCGGCAGGTGGAACTTGGCTGCAGGGCGAAATTGACCACTTCACGGGGCGTATTGCCGCAAACGGGATGATTTCTCGTCCCGATTGAAACGTCAAAGCAACTGAGTACAAGAAAAAAGGCCGACATCATGATATGTTTTCTGGTGTGCTCTTAAATTTAGGGAGCCAGATAATATGAAAACGAAGCATCCGTTCACTTGTGTGGTCGATTGTGACCGCGGTGGGGGCTCAAGGAAACAGCATAAAAATCCGACAAAAGAACGAGATTCCAGGGGAAACTAGGCGAGTTAATGCAGACATGATCACCCTCAACTCTCCTTATCGTCCATATAACTAGCGCGCACACAGCAACCCGCACACGCAGACCTGCGATGTTAAGGTACATCGGCGGCAGTTCACCAGTGAACGCATGCCTTTAAGAGTTTTGTCGCTTTCCCAACAAGCGCGTTTTCGAGGTCATAGGGCGCCATCCAGCCTGGCCCCTTCATGGAGGAACCGCTAAAGCACCGACTGTGCTGGCTGGCTCTGCACTCAGGTTGCTCCAGTGGTTCCCGCTGCACCGGCGACGGCATCTCTGGGGTCTTGCATAGTGCCTGCGATTGCGCAGCGTCCCGGGGCCTGGCGACGAATTCGCGCTCCGTCACGTCGAGCTCGCCAAGTTCCACTTTTACCCGGCAACTCTCCAGAAGTGACGTTGAGCGAATACCGCACATTAACCCTAGTTTCACACGTGCTTCTTTTGCTATCGGACGGAAGAGCGACTCGGTGCAAATTGCGCGAGAAAAACGCCACGTTCCGGAGTAAGCATGCCCCTTCGAAACTAAGGCCCGAAAAATTAATCTGTATTTGAACCTTGTGGCTAGCACTCTACCAACCCGTCCATTAAACTCAACCTCGAACCTGCGTCGGAGGCGCAAAGTGGACCATACTATTAAGTCAGCTCCATTGTTCCTGTTGCGTCATCCGGCAGGATATAGTCCTGTCCTGCTCTGACGGTTAGTGGGAAAGCAGATGCGTTTAACGAAGTTGATCTTTTCGTTTTCTTTCTGTTTATTTCCGGCGTCAGACAATGAACTTTACAGAACCTGACGTACTGTCTAATTACCTCAATCACCACCCCTCTCTGTAATGCCTCCGGGCCGTGAGAGTATGATAATAAATAAATAAATAAATAAATAAATAAATAAATAAATAAATAAATAAATAAATAAATAAATAAATGTTGGCTAGTTGTAATCTTTTTCGTCTCTTAGCTTGCAGAAATGGGTGAAAAGTATTCTTTTTAACGAAATCAAACAGCAATGGAGGAGCTTTGCTGCCGAATCCCACGAAAATGGAGTAGTGAACGAGCAGACTCGAATATAGACCATTCCGCACGTTTTCTAAATATGGTCATAGCGCTTACAAAGGCGAGCAAGGACTAGAAAGCCCTGTCCGTGACAATATCTTTTTGTGAATCGCTTCCGAGGGCGTACCGCTACCTCATACTTCATCAGATCTGATCCTGATCATTAAAAAGCGAAGAGAAAAACATGTGAGGAGGTTAACACAGTAGCACTTCTAAAAAAACGAGAGAAAAACAGCGTTTGCCAAAAATATCGACAGAAAAACGTAAAAATACACGACAGACCTGATTCTAATTGATTATTTTATCATAACTTAACCTGCTACTCTGCACAGCCTCTGAAGAAAGTTCAAGAAACGTACAAAGGCAGAGTTAGCATGCAACGCAAAAGTGACACGGGCACAGAAGAGGAATATAGATACGAACTGACTTACAACTAAGGTTCTTTGCGGAAGGGCACTTACGGGATTCCACAACGACAGAGAAATAACAGGTCAGGAGAGGGGACAATATTGAAGATAAAATAAAAAATTAAAAATCGCCCCTTTTCGCATTTGAGATGCGAAGACTGAGGAAACAGCTGAGCTGGTGGTCTTCACTACCTCTAACTTGGCTTTTCTTAGGTCTGCCCCTTTTTTAAGAGAAACATGCTTCAAAAAAGAACCTTTCTTTATGCAAGCAGAGCTAAATCAACGTCCACAATCCACCCTCATGAAGTTCACAGTCCAAACTGCCGAAGTCCGAAGCCAACTCAGACCCATCGCGGTGGCTCCGTGAGTGAGGCGTTGTGCAGCTGAGCCGCTAGTTCGTGTTGGATAGACGCGGATTCGATTCCCTGCCGCGGCGCCCGCTTTTCTGATGGAGGCGAAAAGCGAAAACGCCCGTGTGTTCGAGATTTCGGCGCACGTTAATGATCCCGAGGTGGTCAAAATTAATCCGGAGCCCTCCTCTACGGCGCACCTTATCTATCGCCTGTGTAGCGTCGGCGCGTTAAACCTCATAATCAACCATTTCAATTCAGCCAAAGTCCAACGTGCTACGAACCCAAAGAAAATGATATGCACCCCGAATGCTACGCTAGCGCAATCCGATAGACTCAGGTTTCATAACCCGAGGAACGCAGGTTTGATTCCGACCATGGGAAGCGTTTTAAGTGCAGAGCACTTTAGGGGCTCGCCTTGTCGTCGTAGCTATACTCGGTTACAACTCAGGAACGGCACCAGCTCATGTAGTGTATCACTCCGCCAAAGCGCCGGACTCGTGACGACAGTGCGCGCGCGTTTTGAAAGGGGTTTGCTATGAATGCGTGATATCGTCTGCCTTGTCTCACGCCGTTTGTTTGTCGTCACTGAAGTCGCTTATAAGCATATTAAGTCCAAAAAATCACGGGAACGGCTCACGCCATGTTCAAAATATTCCCAGTAACACCCTACTTGAGCCGCGCGGAGAAACATTCGGCTACGGTGATAAGGCACAGCGGCAACTTCCGGTGCCGTTCTTAAGTTGTCACCGAGTATAGGTGACGCTCGATGTCAAGCGACTGCCGGAATCAGGCGGCGCAGCGAGATAACGGACCCAAGTAGAGCCCGGCGTACCGTCGTAGGTAATCCCGCAGAGGCTTCGAAAACCACGCGTTTTACATAGTCATAACCGTTCGAAACTCGTGAACTGCTGGTGCTTGTAATACATCTCCCCGTTGTTTAGCGCAAAGAAAACTGCAGGCACATTTGAAGCAAAATATATGTAAATAACCTGCAGCACCCGCGTTTCTTTATTTCGGAATGCTCGTGGGTTGGTTTTTGCGATGGTAAGCGCAAAAAAGTGGCAGTGCAACGCCGGCATGAGCGGGAGGAAAAGCAAGCAAAAAGAGAACGAACAGAACTCCCGCTGGCGCTGTTTCAGGCAGGGGGTGAGCGAGCACTGCGAAGGCGGGAAATTTGATTTGCATTTGAACGGCGCTACCGCCCATTATGGCGAGTCCCTATTCCGCACTTCCGACAGCTTTCACATTGAGTGGAACGGCTTTCATTTTTAGATGCGACGCATCTCTTTAACTCGCCTTGTCCCTCCGGCATCTTCCGTCGTCCGTAGTCCGCATCCCTCCCCCATTCTCCTCGCCGCGCCAGCTGCGCGCTAACGCCGCTCTCACCGCAGCGCCATCTGCGTGTTAGCGCTCGCTCCCGTCGCCGTGCCAGCTGTTCGTCAGCGCACGTTAGCGCTCGGTTAAACATCTAACACATGCGCATGCCCTGCTCTCTCTCATTCCCCTCACCGTTAACGCGCGGTACATATAAACGTGGTAACTGCGCCGCTCCTCTCAGTCATTCCGCCGCTCCGATGACATCCGATGACCCCCGGTGATTTGAATGGAGACTAACAGGCCTGCTATCGCGATTGTCGGCGCAACCGTACGTAATATAATAGAAACAACAACAAATTGACACGCTAATGCAAACAACATAACGGAAACGCAACGGAAACCCCACGATGAGTCGCATCTGCCCATGGTTCCCCTCGCGGGAAGATGGTGTAAATTTTTTCTTGAGGTGTGTACTCCGAACACCTGCTCGTGAGCCCCCTGCCTCTTCGCCACTTCCCCTCACACTTCTTGGCCTAGCATTTTCCCCCTCCACTTCGCCGAGCGGAGTTTTCTGTTAACGATCCGCACGGACAGAGCTTAAAGCCCAAAGAGTTCCGCTGCTAAAATGCAAGTAATGCGTAAAAAGTAGATTGATAAAACACCACCATGGGTCACGTATGATTGCCTGATAAACGTTCAATTTTTTTTCTGTTATTAGAGCTGAGTGAAAGTCACCGCTCGCGTCTGTGGGCTCTCATCAATAAAAGTTACTGAATCGGTCAATGTTTACTATTTCTTCCCCCTAGATCCATTTTATATCCTTTCGGGCAGTCAACGGTCATTGTAAGTCATCACCATGTCCCTTAATTCTGTGTCCGTGTCGCGCTGTATACCCAAAAGTAATCGTCTACTCGCCCATTCTTACACCACATGCACAAAAGCACGTCACAAAATCGAAAACAAGTACCACAAAGGCTGAACATGCTCCGAACTTCATAATTTATGCTAACGGGGCCTCAGAAGCACGATTACGAGAGGCATTCACAAGCCTCACGAGAAAAGAAACGAGAGAAAGTGCCTCACTCAGGTTTCGACCCCGTTGCGATGTGTCGAAGCGGTGGCCTAGAATAACGTCACAGTGATTTTGACCCACACTGCTTATTCGAAACGTTTTCGAAAAAAATATTCTCCAATCGTCCAGACAATGGTCGCAATTTACATAGTTCTGAGTGCGCGCTATTTGATTCGTCACCGAATCGAATATATTCGATTCGCTATTAGGGAATTTTGTTTGAATATTCGCACGCCTCTATCAGTTGGCCATTTCTGTGTGTTCGGTGTCGCGTGTCTTTTGGGGGCCAGGTCACTTTATACAGTCCAGCCATTATTGTAATCTTTGTACACGTCTTCCTACCGTTTCTTTCCTTACTGTTTGTTTTATCAAGTTTATTTATTTATAGATGATGCTACATAATACCTTAGGACCATTTGAAAAAAGGATGTACAGTAAACACAATCAGTGCGTTGCAATTGAGCACCAGGGCATGTTTTGATTCCCGAGTGGTAGAAGTGTTTTTCTCGCGGAGGCAAGAAGAAAATCGTGGCGCCCGTCGAACTCCCAGCGGTCAAGATTAATGTACGACCACCAGTTACGGCACGCATGGGAGCCCAGCTTCAGCGCGTAAAACCTCCATTTGAAGCTCTTGAGCACTATATGTTTTAAGTTATAGAGCTCTGTATATCTCTGAAGCTACTTTAGGCGCAACAGAAAGAAAACCGGGATTAAACGGGGTTTCTTCACCGCATTACACCTCTAATGGGTATGGAGTGGTGTTCTGATCTATTGCTTCCTGCTGATAAGTCGCATCAGCTTGTTTCGGAAAAAAGCCTGCTGCAAAGCTTTTTACTTTCGATCAATAAGCAGTGTTGCTGCACACGAGAGAAAGAAAACAAACTGTAGGAAATAGAGTCACACCTATTAAAAAGTGATTAAGAAATAGAGGCAATAGTGTCACACCTATTAAAAAAACAGCGCATTGCCTTGACGTCTGAATTGCTATCGACGTTCTAAAAGTGTACTGTTTTAAAAATTGAAGATGTCCGTGCTCTAGGAGCCTGTCTCCGGACGGACTTGTTTAATCAGCTTCTTGCGCAGGAGCTCGAATACGGGCCCTCACGCTAGTCAGAGTCGCGATCCGGCCAAGGATTTGGACGCGTTCGTACTTCATTCAGGGGCACAGCACCGAGGAGAGGCTTCTCTAATTACACTGCATGGCTAAGTAGTGCGCACTAAGCCGTCCTGATGACGCTAATCACACCGTGGAGCGTGCGTTAACCCTTCGTTCCTCCCCCTTCCCCCCTCCCCTTCGCAGCTATCAAAGCAGCCCTGCTCATCCAACGCTGGTATCGGCGCTACCTGGCCCGGCAAGAAATTCGGAAGCGCTGTTCGTGGAACATATTCCAGAGTCTCGAGTACGCCGGAGAACAGGACCAGATTAAGGTGAGTCTTCCTCCCGGGCCCGCTACGCGTCTCGGACTCGGACGATTGCGGAGCCCTGCTCCTCCAAGCGTCGTCCCGATTACCCCTAAGCTCGGAGGACGAAAAACGAGATCCGAGGCTACTTCTGTCTGCATGCGTCGCAGACGATTTCCCCAAATCAAATCTAGGACCGTGTGCAGAGAGAACTTCCTTTTTAACTTACGGGGCGCGCGAGACAGCAATCCATACATGTTTGGGCTTGTCAGGGTGACACGTGCTTTGCACTGCTCAGGGCAATGCACCAGATGGGACGATTTTTAGGGTAGAGCTCTATAAGCGCCGTACTTCGCTTTCGTCCCAACCGGACGCTGCTAGCGCGAATTACTGAGCTATGCCAGAGCAGCCCAGGTGTGCGCAACGCGAACGAACCGTCACGTTCTGGGATGCAGCATATTCTCTCTACATAACCTAACGGTTGTTCCTCTTCATTGTTGTTTTTGTTTCCGGTCACGGTAAAATGGCTAATCATCGTGGCGAGAGCAGGCAGCAAAGCCACGCAAGCCTGGTGCATCGACGCGTTGCTTGGGACTGACGAATAATTATGGGCATTCATTGTTCGACGACATAGAGGCAGTCAGTGGTCTCGTGTGCATTTTTGCATGGTGCAGTGTTACAGTGCAGACCATACTTTCCGGGTATCAGACCATCGGGTGTTCCGCGAGGAGTTCTCTCGAGCCCACGTCGACCGTCGCGAATTATTGATAACCGTTGCAAGCACACGCCACTCTGTTGCCCCTCGATGTTACGCTGGTGCTTGGGCGCGGTGCCACGCGGCCGCGTTCGTAGAAACCCCTTTCATTTACGGCTGTCGCCCCCAATACATCGCCACGAACCATGCATTGGGTTTGTTTATTTATGTTTTGTTTTTACCGCCCGGCTGCGCCGGTCTGTGTTACCTGTGTGCCAAGTGAAGCGCGTGTTCCATTATTTATTTTTATGCCGCACGTTTTATCTCGTTTAATAGAGAGAGCGTTTCGAGCTGACGTCAACAGCCTAGAATAATCTTCTTTGATCTACAGTGTTCTGGATGAAATTCGACGGTTCGAGAAACACTCGCGCCCAACGATAAATTTCCGCAGAGCAGACGCCGCGGCATTTTATTTGCCGATACTCGCCTGCGCACGTCACTTCGTTGACTGCTGCTTCACCGCCTGTGTATTCTGTGAGTTGTTAGGGGAGCACAAGTACGCTCGGATAAATTTTTTTTTCCTTCAAGCCAACGGCGTCATCTTTGGCTTCGTGACAATATGGCCCGACATGGCTACAAATTGCCTGAAGTGAATCGCGCACGCGTAGCGTGCGCGATTCACTTGCTTGTTGGTCCGTTCTGTATACGTCCAGCCCAAGACGAAGTGGTCGTTTCTTTTTAGACAAGACTGCAGGCCAGAATTGGGCCCGAGCAGGAGTGGAAAGATAAAAACATAGTATACCAGGCAAATGTAGTTAAACGTGCTCGACCTTAGAAACATCGGCAAAAAAACGACAAAGACAAGAAATTTCCTCTTGTGAAAAAAACTTATCAATTGATGAAAGCACATTTGGCGAAGTAAACACAGTGGCACAGACACTGCTCCAATCTGATATTGTTCGCGAGAAAAAAATTTTGTGAGTCTTCGTGCGGGCAAACAATGGTGGTAATTAAAAGGGTGGTATTGCCTGGTACGCCGGGAGGAAAGACAGGTCATATATATTGATGGGCCAATGCAATGTTTGCAGTTCCGAAGATCGCCAAGAAATCTTAATCGATTACTCCTTCTTCGGAATTCCAGCGTTGTAATTCTATTGTTCTGCATGATTGTGGTAAGGGAATCGTGTTTTTAGCGGTTATAAATAAACCGAACAGCTTGTCTTTAAATTTGTTCGAGCTTGCAAGTATCTTTTTTGTAAGCGAGTCCCAGACCACTGAGGGGTACTGTTGCGACCGCAAAGGCCGACTGCAGCCGGGAAGGGGTCCAGAGCTGATAGGCCAACGTAAACTGTTTACTTCATAGCGAGAGGTGAGCCGAAGCCAAAGAACAATGCCCCGACGGGCGAGGTTACAATACAGGACTCGAGCAGAGCGACAACATCGATTCGCTGCTCTAACAGGAATGGTTTACAACGCTTGGGAGCTCTATTTATACCCGAAAGCGGTAACGGTCAAACGCCAACACGCTGGAACACGCACTACACTCTTTCCAGAGTTCGTAAGCTGTTCATAGCCTCGGGCACGTTGAGTCCGAGAGAGGGGAGAGAGGAGGACTCCGTTGCGATCACCGGGGCCTGCCTCTGTGTCCTTGAAGAGCGTGGAGACGAGCCGTGCAGGCAGCCGCCGAATGCGCAGAGAGCGAAGCGTCTGACGAGGCTTGTCGCTACTTGTTGCCGACATGATTGCGCCTGTTTTCGAAGGAGCACGAGTGGCTTCGCCGCACAGCCGAGGAGTGATGCGGGGAAGTACTGCGGCGCTGGCCCATTCGTAACAGCTTCTCCGCCGGGGGTCCGAGATCCCGATGGATAAGGGTCTGCAACCGTTGTCCGGAGGGATGCTGTCGAAGTGAAGTGTTCGGCAGACGCTCGACTCCAGGCCTTGGCTGTACGACACCGTGCTGGAGCTTCACTGGGCGGGTCACTGGACGAGTAGTGGCTCCCCAAGAACGTCTCTGGCTTGCTCAGGCAAGCAACAGAACAACACAGGAAGACAACCGCATCGCCGGCAAGCGCGAAGACAAATCAACACTGAAGATCTACCAGGCTTTTAGTAGCGATAAAATACGCTAATAACTAACTACTCTAGTTATATTTTTGCCCAGCAGTACTTTAGACAAGTGACAAACCTGAAAGGTGACATTTCGCTTGATTGGAAATGTCCCATACAAAAAGAAACGTAATCGCAAAGGGCGAAACCTGCTTCAGGAAAAACAATGAACTTGAGAAAGTCAGGCGTCTACAGGGCACTTCTCACGCTGAGAGCTGCGATTCGAGCTCTCATCATTGCTCCGAGTTTTTCCCTTCTTGTACCGCACTTTAGGTGCAGTCGTTCTCTCAACGCTGCTGCGACCGCGTGAAATGACGCCGGCCGTTGTTTCCGACAAAGGCCGAGCGCGCGGAGGAGCGAGCGGGATTTTCCACCGTTCATACGTTAGGCGCGCACTCCTTCTGGGAGGCGGCGTTCCCTTGGCGCGATGCGAGCTCATGGCCTTGCCCCTTGGCGTGCTCGCATTGAAACATGCGCCACAAGTACGCGCGGAAGTTTTCCCTCTATCCTTCTTGCTCGCCTTTTCGCGAACGCGTTCGGAAAGCAAACGCCGGAACGCGTTCACGTTCTCTTCTCTAGGCTGGTCGGTTCCCGACTTCCGCTCAGCCGCAGTCGACACCGCAACCTCAACTAGCTCCGCCGATGTTGGCCTATCATCGGGAGCATCAGCTTGGAGTGAAAAGGGCACGACGTACTCATTAGGCACCTGGTAGCTTTGAGCAGTCACTACCTCGTTGTCCCTAGCGCTTTCGGCGACAGCCTCAGCAAGCGAACACCGAAGGGTGTTTTCGTTCTGTTTTGCGGCTGTCAAGGCTACGCTAGATCCAAGCTGCCCTGTCTCAAAAGACGGCTCAGCCGCCCGCGACACCTGAATCTCTACGAGCTCGGCTGGCTGTTGCTCGAGGTCAGCTACCTGAGCTGGTGGCAGAACGGCTTGCTCAGTGGCGAGATCGTCATGACTCCCAACTGAGCTGTGCAAACCGCTCGCTGCCTCGGCTGCAGGCTTTGCCACCACATCGCTCGTTTCTGTGCTACCGTCCGAAGGAACAACCTCCGTTTCAGCTGACTCGTGTTGTCTTTCGGTAGCCTCATGGTTTCCGCACTCCCGCGAAACGTCGCTATCTCGCGAAGTGTTCACGTTCAAGTCGGTAGCCGTTGCCGTTCCCAAGGCCTCCCGCGAATTTGAACCGTCCGAACACTCCGCCGAGATCTCCGAAACAAACGCCGACACATTATCGCACTCAGTGGACACGCACTGCCCTCTGCCGCCTCTGCCGACAGTCTGAGCTAATGCGCCGTCGTTATCTCTCTCAGCAACCTTGACGCGCTGCGGGGCAGCAACGGTCACCTCCGACTCGCGCTCCCGAGCGTCTGCTACTTTCTTTTCGTTACCGTGGCCAGTTTCTCTATCCACGACAACGAGGTCTTTCTCGAGCAACAATTCTAACTCGGGCTTCACTTCTTCCTGCTCGAGTTGAATTTCATGCTCTAGGTACTTGTTCTCCCGTTGGAGTCTCTCTCTTTCGAGCTTCTTTCTTTCCCTTCGGATTCGCTCGATATCGAGGTCGTACCATCGCATCTTTTCCTCGTGCTTGAGCTTGCGTTCCTGCTCTTGTTTCTGCCACTCGAACTCCTCACGCTGGCGCTCAGCCTCAGCCTCTGCCTCGGCGGCCTGACGTTTCGCGGTCTCCCTGCCATTGATCAGCTCAATGCATTCCGACAGCTCCTCATCGTCAGCCCCGACAGCGAGTATAGCCTGTATCAGCTCTGGCTTTCTCAGCGCGTCCGTAACATCCAAGCGCAGCTCTTTTGCAAGCTCCAACAACTGCGGTTTTTTCAACGCTTTCATATTCATGGCCGGTCTAGAGTACTGCTTTCCCACTGCTCCAAAAATGTTTTGCGCGATTAACCCACGCGACAAAAACACACGCCCTACCAGCTATCCTCAGAAGCCTGGTAAAACTCAGTGAAGAAAAGTCCCGCACTCACCCTTGACCGCCGTGAATTCTGCGAAGTCCGAAGCCGCCTTGACGTCCGTGGTGTTGGGTCTCGCACCGCTGGCTTCAGGTGTTACGAAGTTGCCATCCCACCGCTGCCAACCGTTTGTTGCGACCGCAAAGGCCGACTGCAGCCGGGAAGGGGTCCAGAGCTGATAGGCCAACGTAAACTGTTTACTTCATAGCGAGAGGTGAGCCGAAGCCAAAGAACAATGCCCCGACGGGCGAGGTTACAATACAGGACTCGAGCAGAGCGACAACATCGATTCGCTGCTCTAACAGGAATGGTTTACAACGCTTGGGAGCTCTATTTATACCCGAAAGCGGTAACGGTCAAACGCCAACACGCTGGAACACGCACTACACTCTTTCCAGAGTTCGTAAGCTGTTCATAGCCTCGGGCACGTTGAGTCCGAGAGAGGGGAGAGAGGAGGACTCCGTTGCGATCACTGGGGCCTGCCTCTGTGTCCTTGAAGAGCGTGGAGACGAGCCGTGCAGGCAGCCGCCGAATGCGCACAGAGCGAAGCGTCTGACGAGGCTTGTCGCTACTTGTTGCCGACATGATTGCGCCTGTTTTCGAAGGAGCACGAGTGGCTTCGCCGCACAGCCGAGGAGTGATGCGGGGAAGTACTGCGGCGCTGGCCCATTCGTAACAGTACTCAAGATGCGATCATATTAATTTGTTGTAAGCCAACAATTTGATGTTGGGTGGTGAGTGTTTATGTTTTAAGATTCCCAGCTTCCTTCTAACCGAAGCGCAAATATTATCGACATGAGCTGACCAGGATAGGTTGCCAGTAATTGTCACACCAAGGTATTTAAAGCTATTTGTTAAACTAACACGGGCGTTTTTAATTGTGTCTTTTTGTTAGTTATACGCATGAACACTGTTTTATCGGGGCTTAGGAGCCATGTCCCACAGGTTCCCCGTGTGAGCACGCCACCTTGACATTCATTTAGAGAGACTTGATCGTTAACATTTATAATACTTTTGAACAGCAAGCAGTCATCTGCAAATAGGCGAATATTTACGTCCTGGTTTCAAATTGCTATATCGTTTTTATAAGTAAGGAACAGTAGCGGCCCTAATGCGCGTCCTTGAGGGACGCCGGAAATATCGGGGAGGGTATCAGAGTGAAAGTCATTTAAATCAACAAATTGTTCGTGCAGTTCAAGGTGTGATATAATCTATTTCACAAGCGAGCAAGGAAAACCGAGTTTGTTTAGCATTAATGTCAGTCCAGAGTGAGAGATTTTGCTGAAAGCTTCATTAAAGTAAAAAAATATTACGTCAATTTAACCTAATGCATCAGTCACAGAAAAAAAGGAATTAATCGTGGAAATTTCAGCGGGGCAGGACAATCCCCTGCAAAACCCGTGCTGTGAGGGGGAAAGAGTGTTGCGCTTATCTAGAAAATAAACTGTGTAGTTACCATTATGCGCTCCATGAGCCACAAGAAGAGCTTATCGGGGATATGGGCCGGTAATTTGGAAGCACTGCGTTATCCCCCTTTATTAGACAATGGTACAACACGAGCGACGTGCCAGTCTGAAGGGACAATGCCAGTCGAAAAAGATCAACGAAACATAGCAACCAGAAAGGGAGTTAATGATTCAGCGTAGCGGCGCAGAAAAGCATTAGGAATGTTGATTGATTGATTGTGGGGTTTAACGCGCCGACGCAACGCAGGCGATGAGGCGCGCCGTAGTGGAGGGCTTCGGATTAATTTTGACCACCTGGGGATCTTTAACGTGCGCCAAAATCTCGTACACACGGGCGTTTTTGCTTTTCGCCTCCATCAGAAAAGCGGCCGCCGCGGCCGGGAATCGAACCCGCGACCTCGTGCTCAGCAGCGCAACACCCTAGCCACTGAGCCACCGCGGCGGGTGCATTGGGAATGTTATTCGACCCGCGCGAGCACTTTAAATCTAAGTTCAGAAGCACCGAAAAAACGTCTACATGTGTTGTTAATTCTGCGATGATATATACCATGTTAACACTGGATATGGGATAAGGATGGGAACTTGAAAAAACAGAATGGAAGTATACATTGAATTCATTGCGATTTTCAGTATGTCCCGAACGACGCTTTCGCCTATTTTAATGAAGTCAATAGTTTCTTTGTTTTTCCGAGATGAGGGGCACCAGAATTTAGATGGTTTGGTTTTTAAAGACTAGGAATAAGTATTGAAGGAATAAAATTTCTGGCTTGCACGGATTTTCTGAGAAAGCAAGAACTTTAGGTTATGAAGGTTTTTATTTGTTCCTCGTTTCTTCATTCGCCTAATTGTTCGTGCCAGATGAATAGTCTCTCGATTAATCCAAGGTTAGACCTTCTGAACATTTTTCTTTTTGCTTGGACCAAAATTTTAAGGGAGAAATGCAAATGGACTTAAACGTGTCCCACATATAATAACATCATTTCTACAAAAAAAATCAAAAGCCAGATCAAGGTAATCGAGCACCGATTCGTCGTTTGCGCGGGAAAAGTCTTTGACTAATTTCTCTTTTTCTTTGATCGTGGAGCACTGACTGTTTAGACGGCACGTAAAACGCACAAGTTTGCGGTCAGATAAACCGTCCTCGACCGAAGCGCATGCATCATTAAGGATCTGGAATGGAAGACTAGATATAAAATGGAGACGTGCTTACCATTTCACGGGTAGCGGTATTCACGGCTTGGGCGAGATTACATGCTAGCACCATTTCAAAAGCAGGAGGAAAGGCAGGGAGAGATTACATGCTGGCATCATTACGAAAGGAGGATGATAATTTTGACTAATTAATTCTAGGCAAATTAAAATCACCGGCGATTAACAAGCGATTTTTGATAACTTCATAGCGTATTCATAAAGTTTATGCAAGAAATCCGGGTTTGAAGAGGGAGCTTGATACATAGCGAAAATAATGAGCTTATTACCAAAATAATGTATCGGAAGGCAGAGGCTTTCTTGATCCTCAATTTGATCAAGTAGGACAACCGGTATTTCCTTCTTTAAGATAATGGCTACGCCCCCGCCATGCGACGGCCGGTCTCTTCGAAAAACCTTGTTGGAAGTCGGCACTAGATCTTCATCGGAGATGTCCCTGTGAAGCCATGTTTCCGTTACGATAGTTACATGGGGGTCGTGGGTTAGTTAAATACTCTCAAGCTCCGTGGTTTTGTTAATGATTCTTTTTGCATTGATATTCAGGAAACGCAAAAAGTGTTGTGAGGGGAGAGGGCATTGTCATAAATTCTGCGGAGCTGTGCTCACGCACGGGATCGGTAGTCTGTAAGTGTCGTCTGAATCTCAGTCTTAAAGGGACACTGAAGTGAATTTGTCAAGCTCCCGTTTTTGCTTGCACTGCGTAGACTGGCTCAAATTAGCACACTTTTCATCGTTTATCCGGTTGACAAATCGGTAATTATTTTACAAAGCGCGAAAGAAGAAAAACTACCATGCGCGGTTTGCGGTGGCCGCACCAACTACAGCTGTGACGTTGGGAGGAGCGGGCACCGTGATTGGACGATGTCCAAGGTGAGCAACCAAACAAGTTTTGGTTTCGGTTTCGGTTCTGTAAAACACAACCGGTGACGTTGTTGGATGGGCATCCTCAATAACTCAGTAATCATCGTACTGCGCTTCTGCCATGTTGTCAGCTGTAAAAATGCATAAAGATAAGCCTCCCAGGACGGCTTGGAATCGTAGCATTCACTAGCCGAGGCCTACGCAGTGCATGGACGCCCTCCGCGTACCCGCAGACGCCCAAATGTCATGCGCTTTTCCCCCATATTTGGAGCTTGCCTCACTCATGCCTGTACCGTAAAAAGCGTGTTCGCACCAGGCCAAGAGTCTGTTCATTCTGGCCTGTGCCCACTGCCCGCAAGCAGTCGGTGCTTATGGCAACAGCACGCCAACGAGAACTCGCTAGCGCGCCAGTGCCAGCCTGCGCGCGTTCTGTGAACTAGTTCGTGGAGCCATGAACGTTGCGGCCCAAGAAAAGGTGAACTCAATGTAGAAAACATCGTCAGAAAACGAATAAGTTAACTTACAAAAAAAAAGCACGTACCCGTGGGGACTCGAACTCGTCACTTGCAAAACACTTGCGGCAACATACCTAGCGCCCAAGACCACCCGGCCACGGGACGGGCTCCCCCGACCTTGGTAATATAAGGTATATATTGTACAACAAGTTTACACTTTTATTTTTTTTAGTATTTCAAGCAGCTTAGGTGACTATTTGTTGTATTGCGCTCGTGCAGTAAGCGTCCCCCGAGTTTCCACAATAGCTCACGTCTAGCAATTGCATTTCGTAGACGGAAAAGCGTTCGCAGATGCGTAGTCGTGCTGCTGACCGCTGTGCTTGTTCGCCCAGCGCAAAAAAGTGCTTCCCGCACCCTATTTTTACGCTGTACGGTAAAAATATCAGTTGATTTTATTTCCTTAGTACCTATATTGACTTCGCTGACTCTTCTCCCGCCTTCAAGAGGCCTTATATTTTCCTACTGGCGTACCAGCCAGCGAAGCGTCGCATGTGCGCTTGTGCAGCGCTTGTGTGAAGCGACCTTGACTTGGAGCTAGATACAGTGTACAAACTAACCAAGTAAACAAATGCCCATTCTTCCATTCACAAACGTGTCCTGGCTTCGTTTCAGCTGAGCGAACGAATTGCGACGACCCGTCGGCGGCCGGCGGAAGAAACGCTGGGCCGACTGACTCTGTCTGAAGGCCGGGGAGCCGTGCAGTAGCGCAGCCAATTGCGAGCTCGGCTCCTCGCGACGTCACACGAAAACGCCGCAGAAAATGGGCGAGCGTAAAGAGAGGAGGATAGCATTTTTGAATTAAATTGTATACTAAATAAAATCGCGTAAACGCGCCCAGAGTGGTCGTAACATGGCCTGGGGACTCCGGACTACAATTTGTGCAAGTAATCCCCCAATGTTTACATATCACTTCAGTGTCCCTTTAAGTGCCGTTCGATGCACAGCTTTTCGTTGCCGAGATAGACCTTCTTTCCACTCTTTGTCAACCTTCGCACAATCCCGCAACAGTTTGCGCCTTTGGAGTGTAAGTCTAGAGAAATCATTTGAAATGAATATGTCGCTGCCTTCGTGCTTTTTTTTTTTTTTTTTTGCAATTTTCAAAATGACCTGTTTTTCGTTATAATCCCGCAGGAATAGGATGACCGGGTGATTCCTAACCGTTTCCCAAGTCCGTAAATCCTACCAGTCGAGTGGCACTATACCTTAACTTTTTTTTTTTCTTTTTGAACACATCATCCAGCACCTTACTTTTTCATAACTCTCCCGTTTCACCTTTTCTTCTGAGAGACGATACACAAGTTAGTTTGACTGGCGGATTCGGTCTTCAATGTCAATTAGTTTTTCAGACTCGAGTGCAACAGAGGATTCAAGGGATGTTAGACTGGATTTGCACCTTCAAATGGGGACGTTGAAAAAAACAGGCCCTGCAGAAGCTTCTCAACTTCATTAGCTTTTGAGCAAAGGGCTTACAACGTAGTTTTCATCGCAGCTTGTTGAGCTTTAATCTCGTCAATGCATGCAAGAATGACCTTTTGACCGTCCAGAACCATAGAGTTTCTTACAGTATACACTAGAGAGGAATCTGGCGCTAGCGTCTATGCGGCTCACATCAAGGTCGTCTGTGTCGTCATGGACCGCCATTACACATCGCGCTCGCCTTAGTTTCATCATTGGCTTGGATTGAAACGTTTTAGTGAGCGCAAATGTAAACAAAGTGCCACAAAAACGCGAAGAATAGTGTGCAATTATGTGAGTGGAAAATAAAAACAGGCTGTTTTAAAACTAAGGAAAAAAAAAGTAAAGAGTATTTTTGCCGGAATGGTTGTGCCTGCTATTCCGCAGGCCAAGGTTGTAGTTACAAAAAATGTTAATATTCGGGGGGTAACTCATTAGATACTGTGATTTTATTAATTTTACCATTATTTCAAATAGTAAGTTGTTCTAAGAGTTTCAAAAGTTTTTTGAGCGTGCCTATGAAAACGTTGCCTTCGTGTTGAACCGGTGCACCGCGACCGCCAGCTAGTTTAACAAGAAAAATGAAAACGTGGTGTTAAACAGTCGTGGACGATGACAAGATAGGACGCATACAAGCGCCCGTATCTGCCTTATCTTGACCTCGTCCAAGTACGTCTTTTTTCTTCTTTTCGTTGGCTACAAATTTCGCGGCGGCATATTATCCGCTCAGTCATACGTCCTTCGACTGCGGCGTGAGCAACGTCAGGTGCGATCACGCATTGCTTGCTGTTTCACTGAACACGGCTACCACAGAAACGGGAGGATTTCGGCTTCCTTGTAGCTCGTAAACGTGTTAATGCATGGTGAAGAAAGCTAATCCCAAAAACCGCTTAAGAATCCAATTGTCATGTCAAGCCCAAGCCAAAAAGGGGGTCTTCCCATGAACCCCCATGACGACATGGCTTACGGGGCGCAGTTTCCTCTCTAGTATACTTACTAAGAAACTCTATGTCCAGAACGTCAGCTGTGGTAGCGCTAGGGTTTGACTCAACATCCCCGCGAAGAATTACTTTGCAAACATAGTAACGGTCGCTTGTATTGCTGGACGCGAAGCTGCTGAAAATTCTGAGGGGTACTTCCGTCTGCTTACGTGCTTCGATGGCAAACGTTTGTCGATACTTATCAAGAACTTCTTTACTGCTAAATCGTATTTGCGTCTCTTTTTACGCTATCGCTTCTTTGTATTTTTGTTGATGCTTTGCGCCACAGTTTCACCAGAATCAGAGCTCTGCGCCGCTGGGATTCACCTTTTCTACCCACGAGCTGTCACGTTCACCTGTCATACGGCACGCACTGGGCTTATTTTAACACGAAAGTGTGTTATTCCGGGATACACCAACATTTCACTGACGTCATATCCGTCACGGAAATGACGCCAGTACAACGAAAAAAGCGGCCTGTAAAGGATGCACCCCTGCACACAGGGTCTTCTTGCGGGGAAGTAAACTTTATTACTAAAGAGTACGTTATACTTCGGGCTGTTCGTTTTAGGGTTTTATATTTTAACACTAAAGTGTTGTATGCCGGGATACACCAAGGTTTCACTGTCGTCATTTCCGTGACCAGTGCACCTTTGCCGAAGCGACCCGCCAGCAGGACGTCGCTCGCCAAGCACAGCCACAAGACAGCCGCCGACCCGCAAATCATGCTCAGCTTCAGATTTCGCTGCACATTTCACTTTCTTGTTTTACCGATTCCTATGACAGAGGAATCAACCAGTTTTTTTTTTGTTTTGTGCGTGCGTGCGTGCGTGTGCGTTCGCGTGTGTGCGCGCGCGCCTATGTGTGCGTGCGTGTGTGTGCGTGTGTGTGTGTGTGTGCGTGTGTGTGTGTGTGTGTGTGTGTGTGTGTGTGTGTGTGTGTGTGTGTGTGTGTGTGTGTGTGTGTGTGTGTGTGCATCGGCGGCCATTTTCAACACCCCACAACAACTACTACAACGATAACGACAACGTTTTTTTTTTTTTTTTTGTTCGTTGTTGCACATTGGAGAGCTGAAGTGTTTCACCCTTTGAAATAATGGCCACGTTCTGTGCAAACGAATAGTATACGCTGTGGAAGAGCAGGGGCGAGAAATTCGTACGAAGGTGTCTAGTTCACTGTGCTTCTCCTACCGGTCGTTTTAGAGGCCGAAACATCGGGAAAGGAGAGGCACACCGCGCTAAGGAAAGTGCACGATCGAGTTCTCCCGCAAAAGAGCAGGTGCTGCGAAGAACGAAGGGCATGGCATTCCAGAACGACTGCTCAAATCGCGAAATTAGGCGCTATGTACGAAATTATTTACAACAAAATGTTTTTACGCGCGAGCGCCTGTTAACGAAGTCCAAATAGAAAGTTTAAATATTCTGCAGCCATCTATCGCTTCTCCCTACTCGCACACCGGCTGTTCAAGCGGGGCACGCGGGCCGAAATGGGCACCGCAGCGCCCGCAAGGAGGTTGTATAAAAACTTTAATACAACCTCCTTAAGTGCCAGGGGCAACGCGTGCCGCGTACTTGGGCGCCCGGCCATCGAAGTTTCGTCCGTTGCGCCACGAGGCTTCGAGGCACGCGCTCGGCGTGTTCGTTACAGTCAGTTTGTACTTTGCAGCTGCGCGCGCGATTCGGGAGAATCGGCGCGTGAGAATCGGCGCAGCTGGGCGGCTGCACGCGCCGACTCGTGCCCGCGAGGAGGCTGCTGCGGGCCGTGTTCGCAGTGCCCAGATCGAAACGCGCGCCTCGAGGGGAACGTGCGCCTCGAAGGCTTCCCGAGAGAGAATAGCGCCGCAGACGGCCATAAAACTTGCTAGCCACGCCCGCGTGCAGACATACGGCTGCGCGTCGCTGTCATATCGGTCGCCGGTTCCGGCCGTGGAGCGCACCTGTGCTCGGGCACGAGTGTGCCCATTCAGGACAGCGCTGCAAGCATCAGCCGTCCGGCATTGCAGACAAAAAGGAGGCTTGCCGGGGTGTCATTGCGATGCCAAGAATCGAGGGGGCTTCTGTTTCCTCTATGGGTGCGTGCTGTCACCAAAGTGCAATAGAGGTTGACACGCCCCCCCCCCCCCCCCCCTTTCCCCACCCCAACAGAAAGGAAAAGTAGTGTTAACACAGCGGGGGGTCCTTTAATTAGTTAGAAAGAAATTCGTTCTTTTTGTGACACGGGGAGTATCCCAGCTCCACCGGCGTGTCGCGCGAATAACGTGCGCAGCAAGAATGCAACACCTGACGCAACTCATATCGCACTCATATCAGCCGCTGGATGCTCCTGGTTTCTTTCAGGGGTGAAGCCCCTTAGGATTTCGGGCTTTTGGCGTCTTATGTCGTTGTCATAGCCGTGGTCTTATGTAGTCACGGCAATAAAACACCGAGACACTCGTTTACACCTCGCGCTGGAACGCTTCGTAACGAGTACTAAAAAGACACTGAGACACTCGTCTACGCCTCGCGCTAGATCGCCTCGTGCTTCAAAGACACGAGACTTTTACAGCAAAGCTGTATAGCTGTCCCCGCAGCGGTTTCATCTCCGTTGGCAAAAACGCCAAGGAGTGAAGAATACGCTTACACACTGCATGTTTCGCCCCTACCCAGGTTTCACGTTAGCGGAGCTGGCCCGGGATTTTTTAGGGGCGAAGCCCCTTAGGGGCTGGCGCTGTCGGCGTCTCATGTCGTCGTCGTAAGCGTCGTCTCATGTAGTCACGCTACTAAAACACAGGGAAAACTCGTCTACGCCTCGCTCTAGAACGGTTCGTGCTTCAAAGACACGAGATCTTTACAACAAAGCTGTATACCTCTGCCCCCAGAGGGTTTCATCTCCGTTGGCAAAAACGCCAAGACGCGAAGAATAAACTTATACCCTGCATACTTCGCCCCTCCCCAGGTTTCACATTAGTGGAGATGGCCGGGGGTTTTTTTATCCATATCGTTTTTTACCCTTAGTGATTTTAAATGGTTTTAAATCTTCTTAGATGTGCTTTTGTCCTTCATTCGTAATTCGGCCACCTATTGTTCGCTTTTTTGTTTTGTTTTTGCTTGCACCATTTTCTGCACTTCTAGTTTTTTCTTCCGCTAGCTATCCCATTTTTCCTTCAGTACCTCCGGTTTCATACCAGTTCTCTTTTCCTCTCCGACCGCGGGTCTAATCAACGCCACCTAGAGGGGAATAGTGACGCGTCGGCGCCGAACATCTGCGTCACACTGTCCAGCGCTCAGCTGCTACCGTGCGACTCCGTGCGGCACATCGGAGACGATTCGCCATGTTTTATGCAAGTGCCCACGCTACTCGGCTGAAAGAAAAAAGCTGTCGTCAGCGCTGAGGAACCTGGACTCTCGGCGGCCATTTTCGGAGGAGAAGATTCTGTGCCACTGGCCCTCTCAGTCACCCGCTCAGAAGGCGACTAAAGAACTATTACGTTTTCTACGGGCGACGAACTTGAACACTAGGCTATAGACTGAGAGCCTCCAGTGTCAATCACTGTCAGTGCCTCAGTGCTGGGCATACGTGTCTGGTCCAACTTTTCCTCTTTTTTTCCTCTCTCTTTTTTGCCCATTTCCCCTTTCCCACGTGCAGGATAGCAAACTAGGCTCTAGCCAGGTTAAATTTCCTGCCTTTCTTCTACATTCTTCCTTCCTTCCTTCCCTCTCACCCTGTCCGAGGCTCTAATGCGCCACCGAGCGCCGACGCCGCACTCTCTCTCCCTACCCCGGTTTCTGCTTGCGAAAGGGTTCTGTTCGCGTACGTGTACCGGCTCGGGTGCCCTATCATGCGTGGGAGCGCGTGCGGGGCAGGCATACAAGGAATAGGCGTGAGCGGCTTCGCTATAAAAGAGAACGCTAAACCCAGGTAGTACCGTCTTTTCCCGATTGGAGAAGGGCTCTGTGACTGCCCAGACTCTGCCCGGGTGCGGTATACCACTCTGAGAGCAAACCGCCTAAACACGCCCAAAGCGTTTCATTAGCTGGTGCCGTTCGCAGCTGGTGTTTGCCTTAAACGACGACGCGCCTTCGCGCTGTCGGCACTAAGCTTAAAAATAGTAGCGGGAAAACCGGCATTCGGAAGTATTGATGCGGAACCGAGAGAGATGCGTACACATTTGCATGCGACCGCATTTGCTGGACCAGAAAAATAGCTTTGAGCCCTGTCATCTGTGACAGGAGCCCTTTACACCGCAGTTTGACCTTTTCCGGGAGCAGGTAGCTGATTTCTTAGAGAAAATTCAATTTGCAGCGCGTCAGGACGAGGGCAGGTGTGTGTTTGTCGACAACCGTGGACTTCCGAAAGCCCTTCGCAGAAGTGGCTTTGCCGACATGCAGCGAAGTTGTGCGGAAAAGCCTCTCTGCTGTTTACTGATAGCAGTTTGCGATGTCTCTAGTCGCTCTACAGACCCACGCGCTCCTCCCCTGAGAGTAAATTGGTTCGTTCGCGAGGAGGTGTGGGAACTCGAACGACGGCAGGATTTACCGAGACACTTGCGCAAAATCCGAGCCACGGCGTTTGTTGTTTGCCGACAGTTCTCGCCTTCCCTGATGCAGACTCGCCCGCCCAGCTCCGTGCCGCGGCATGGACGCAGCGAGTTTTTCGCTGTACGCAAAAAAAAAAAAAAAGAGTGGCACAGGGGGCTCGAAACTTTCCGTTATATATAACCCGCATAGCAGTGCTGAAGTGGGTGGCGTACGTCCGACGAAGCCGTGAGCGCAAACTGGTCCGCGTTTCCTTATCCATAAGAATACATTGCAATTTCCACGAGACAGATAAACTGGTTTTAAAATTTACGTTCGCGAAGTGGTCCTTAGCTACGAACGCGCAGCTCCGGTTCCTACCAAAACGCAGTGTGTAACACATTCAGCGGCCGGAAAACGAGACTGTACGTCAACAACGAGGCTGCCCGAATGCGACGGACCCGCACAGTGCACGACTCGGGAACAAGCTGTGGCCGAAGCATGACAATGTGCGGGTGATGCTGTTTTGTGCTATATTGTTTGTACTGTGGTCGTGGCAAATGCCATATTGTTTAAATAACACACCTTCTACAAATGTGCGCTATAATTCTCGCATCTATATGCCATCTTGTAACCGTCATGAAATATTACGGTTCCAGCCCGCTTTAGATATCGCAATTCATGATAGTTACGTAATCCTTGTTTTGTATTTTACGTAGTGTCCAGAGTTGCAAATGCGCCTCTCAAAGCGCCAGTCGGCCTTATGGCAGCCACTACAGATATACACAAAGTTTCTTTTTTTCTATTTGAGAAGACTCCCTTATAGAGACCTTAAATGGGTCGCTATTTCAAGCGCGCTATCGCTAGATAAGCGTTCTTTTCTTGTAAAGTCTTGCCACCATTCAGCGGACTTTTGGCGTAGTTTTTTGCCTCTGACATCGCCTCAATAACGCATCTGGCGCTGATGAATACGGCTCCGCTTTTGGCGGGTTTCATCAAATGCTGTATAGCCAATCAGCGTTTCCGACTCTGGAGGAAGCCGCGGGTGGTTCCGGCGGCTCGCGCGGTGTCTACGGAAGCGGCACCCCGGCACGGCGTACCTTCGTAGGGACAAATGTCGATCGTTGCCATCCGTCACACAAGCTTTGCTACGTTTGTTGATATAGCCCGTCGTTTACAAGATATGAATAACGCTGACAAACACGGAGCGACTTCTGCAGGTAGAAATGCCATGCACGCGACCGCGGCAACCATCTGCCTTCACGGTGGGTATAGATCGCGTCCGAATCGGCAGATCCGGGCTATTACTGGAAATAAGTTTAAGAATGCGTGAAATGGGATAATAGTGCGGTGAAAGATTGTGCAGGGGATCGGCGTCGGCGCGGCTTTATAAAGCGGTGAACGAATAACTTCGGCGATGCTAAGTCTTTTTGCGCGACCCGACCTCGGAGAGACTTCTCCGCGACAGCACCGCATGCAAGAAACGCAAGGGGGCCGCTATCGTAGATGTAAATCTTCAATTATTGTCGTAAGCGAGCATGTTGTTTCTGGAGCCCTCCTATCTGGGCTTCAAACGCTGGTTACCCCTATGCTAGAGCTGACGTGCCATCGCTAGCACGGCTGACGCGAAAAGCAGTGCCACGCAGTCAGTAGTAGGCGGAGCATGCGCACCGGCTGCTAAAAATAAAAAGACAGACGATCCGCGGAGCGAAGCCAATGGCTGCGTGTACCTCGGAGCCCAAGCGCCCTTGCAAGTATCTCTAGGTTGTTTCGCTCAAGCTTATCAGCTTGCAGCATCCACAGCGCTTTGAGTTGCGATGAAAGGGGAAAGCTCCAAGCCTCATAACCTTCGTCACCATATTTAGGGCCCCTTTTATGCTCACGAATGGAGCCAGGTCACCTCCAATAGGCAAGATTCCTGTGTTTTTGCGAAATTTTTCTGATCTAAGTTGTACTTTTTTTTCTAAATTTTTCTGATATATTTTTCTGATCTAAGTTGTACTACCCCCCCCCCCCACTGTAATGCCTCAGGCGCTGTGGGTACTGTGTAAATAAATAAATAAATAAACTGTGTTCAGTTACATTTGGCAGCACCTGTACGGCTTCCACTCGAGCGGCGAATTGAAAGCTAGTTCTGCCTCCGTCGGAAGCAGCGACGATCGGGACTTTCCTCATCCCCCTTTGCCCCGTGTATATGCATAGCATGGCTCCCTCGGTGAGCACGCGCCCTCTCCCTCCTCATCCAAGAGAGAGAGAGAGAAAGTGTGTGTGTGTGTGTGTGTGTGTGTGTGTGTGTGTGTGTGTGTGTGTGTGTGTGTGTGTGTGTGTGTGTGTGTGTGTGTGTGTGTGTAAATCTTGATTGATTGATTGTGGGGTTTAACGCGCCGACGCAACGCAGGCGATGAGGCGCGCCGTAGTGGAGGGCTCCGGATTAATTTTGACCACCTGGGGATCTTTAACGTGCGCCGAAATCTCGTACACACGGGCGTTTTTGCTTTTCGCCTCCATCAGAAAAGCGGCCGCCGCGGCCGGGAATCGAACCCGCGACCTCGTGCTCAGCAGCGCAACGCCTTAGCCACTGAGCCACCGCGGCGGGTGTGTGTAAATCTTCGTTGACAAATACGAGAATTTTGGCCTCTTGTCATCAACACTAAGAATGGCTTTCGTCATTTCAACAAAAAACGTTGGTTGATTCCTCTGTCATAGGAATTAGTAAAACACGAAAGTGAAATGTGCAGCGAAATCTGCAGCTGAGCATGATTTGCGGGTCGGCGGTGTCTCGTGGGTGTGATTGGCGAGCAATGTCCTGCTGGCGGGTCGCTTTAGAAAAGGTGTACTGACGTCATTTCGTGACGGATATGACATCGATGAAATCTTGGGGTATTACGACATAAAAAAACTTTCGTGCTAAAATATAAAAGCCGAAAACGAACAACCCTAAGGATAACATACTTTTTAGTACTAAAGGTTGCTGCCTAGCAAGAAGACCCTGTGTGCAGGGGTGCACCCTTTACAGGCCGCTTGCTTCGTTGTCCTGGCGTCACTTCCGTGACGGATATGACGTAAGTGAAATCTTAGTGAATCCCGGAATAAAACACTTTGATGTTAAAATGCCGACGTGTCCACATTAGAGACCCCAAGCATCGTAAGTATTAGCCCGCATGCCTCCACTACGGCGCGCCTCGTAGCCCAGCGAGAGCTTCGGCGCGTAGAATCCCTATTTTATTAGTAGCTTACCTTGCGGAAAGAAAACCGCCGAAGTGGCTGCGTGCGCTACGCTTCCCAGCATTGGTGGAGCGCCGACGTCTGTAGTGAAGGCCACAGCTGCGAGCGCACTGCGCGAAGGTGGCATCATTGGTACACGTCGCAAGTACGCCAAATTATGGGAGCAGCCGAACTCTTCATTACGCTGTCTCGCGCAGACCACTGCATCGTGGAGCCTGTTCACATTTTGCACACGCCCCTTACATGAATCATAAAGTGTGTCACGCCAGCGGTAAAATGCGCGCGGACAGTGCCGGCGTCTCTGTTGCCGCGCCATCAACAACGCAAATACACTTACGCTTCCCTAATAATACATACGCGTCCGGTGTGGATCATTGTTCGGGACACGCTGTGGCATTGTAATGCCTGCTCACGGGACTCTGGGGAAACGCCGCAGGCCCTGCAGGTGCGAGCCCTCTGGTTGGTTGTCTTTTCTTCCGGGAGCAAAACACAGGTGTGCGCACGTTCGTTTTCGCCCAGCCCGGCTCCGCTCCCGCTAATTTCATACCCCCGAGTTTCTCCTTTTGTTCTCTCCCCTTTTTGCTAAACGCCCAGCGGTGTTCGTGCCTCGCTTGCGTCGTTGCTGATCTCGGCGTGTATAATGGAAGCGGCGTGGTGGGGTTCGTTCGCATGATGGCTGTGGCATGGCCCGAGCATTCACAATGCATGCGCCGACGCAGCCTGTGAATTCCCGATGAGGGAAACGGTCAGGTGGGATCGTATCGCGCTCTTCCCTTGCCCCCCTTAACTTTCCCGCACGTCGCGCTCAGCAGCAGCAGGTTTATCTGGGCGCTTCAGCGACACAGTGCCCGCGCAAGCGTGCAACCGTCCCTTTGCAGCTCTTTTTCTCTCTTGCCGTATACTGCGAAAGTTTACAAAACGAAAGTTTTTGCACATAGACAAAGCCTTGTTTGGCTTCGCTGTCCGGCCGTACTCACACCATGGCTTGACGGCAGATTTTTTTTAGGAACGATAGTGTTGGTTAGGCACCTACCGTGAAAGAGCACCAGCGGCTCTTTTCTTAAATTTCAAATACACATAGGAAACTCCGTTAATATTGATTACATTTACAAACACTTGCGGCATTCGATCACTCGAACTGTGCGGGACCCTACGTGCTCCATAGCGTCGACGGAGGGTGCTTCCCTTTTCAGAACAAATTCCTTTAAGCGACTCGAACCATTACCAGAACAGCAGCGTCACTGCTTCATGCGACAGGCTTTATTTCAATTTCGATTTCGGTTATGATCTGCCTTGGTGAACAAGGGTGGTTGACATGTTTATGAAAGTAGAAGCAGGTGCAAGCGTCTTTCTCCCTACCAGCGTGCTCACATGGGACGAAGAGCGGCACGGATGTGTGAGAGTGCTAGCGGAAGCGCCCAGGCCACCGAGCTGGTTGTTCCTTTTACTGTTCTTGCCTCTTACACTTCCCGCTAGGTGGAAGCAGCTCACGCAGTACTGTGTCAAATCAAATATGGAATCAAGGTTAGAACTGAACCGAAAGGCGGCACAGGTGGGGTGATTGAAATGTTATGCAAACAATGAGGCTTTGCAGGGTGACATTGGATGGGCTTACTTTGAAATGAGAGAAGCGCAGAGTAAAATATCATTTGAAGAACGGTTTAGAAACTTAGATTAGCAGGAATGGGCAGCCAAATGGCTTTACGTGAAACGCGTGGACACGTGTGGGAGAAAAGCAACCAGAAGGCTTTGGACGGAGTACATGAAACCTGGAAGCGCGGTGTAAACGTTCAAGGCAATAAAAAAAAGTGAGACAATGGGGGACAACAAACTGGGGAAAAAAAAGATGCAAGCAAAGAAATCTTTGAATATCTACGGAATCGGGAAGCGAGACCCCCCGAGAGAAAAGTTCTTTGGTAGTACTGAAGGGAGCGCACTGCTTTTTGAAGCCCGGGCGGGTAGCTTGCGCACAAATATACGCGTATCCGCCAGCAGGTACAGGAAGATACGTTGCGGAAGGAAGCGTGAAACCATGCTACGTATTATATCGTGGTGAAAAGGTATCCGACCAGTCCTCAAGGGGAGAGGCATCCAGCTTCCGCAAGCCCCCCGCGGTAAGCTGAACGAAAAAGTGAATAGGACAGCACTTAGTAAGGTTGATGTTGCGTATGTCTTACAGAAAGGAAAGTTTGGCATCCACCTGAGTGCAGCCAAACGGCTACAAAGGAAAGCTAAAAAGGATAACCTCCACCTTGGGGATTTCCCCCAAATCTGGTCGATTAATGTCTTACAGCACTTAGTAAGGTTGACGTTGCGTAAGGGACATAAGCAGCGCTGCGTATCTCCCTTACCTGTCCTTGCGTGTGTTTTTATTGCGCTGTAACTTTAACATGTGGACAGCATTGTAGAGGTTCGTAATAAAGAGGCTACAATGCTGGTGAAAAAAAAAGCAGAGAAAAATCCAGAAAGGCCTGCCAACAAAGGAAGTGAAACTAGCACAAAAGAACCACAAAGGGTGCACCTTTTTTTTTTTTTTTTTGAAGGCGAGGTGGATGTACACAGGCGTTACAACTGAAGCAATTGTGCTACACTACCTCGTTTTTGTGACAAACGGGAAGCAGCTAAACATCATCATCATCATCGTAGTCCGCATGCGGGTGGCACTTGGCCGCCTCCGTTAACGACGTCTTGTTTCCCGACAAGAAAAAATGAAGGGAAAACAGGAAAAACAAATTTATGAACTTTAGAGGAACAAAACATGATCCAGCTTCTCGTGCTGTTTCTGTGCCACCGAAAATTGCTTTTGACTTGTGACGCCCTTTCCTCTGTGCAGCTTCACAATTTTTTCCACGACCTCCTGACGCACCTGTCCAACGTGAAGCCATCAGTCGCGGCAGCCATATCGAACAGTCCGGCGCAGTCTCTCAGGGGTGAGTATCCTTGCACGAAGACGCAGAGGATGCTTAGTACGTACTTCAGTGTCACTTGGGCAAGGCTAAATGTCAGGTGCATGCTAACCGGCAAAGCGGTAACTTCGAGCAACGGTAAATGCTGACAGAAATTCCAGTGTCTTTGCTGGTTTCGCTGCAAGCTGCCTTTGAAAGCAGTAGCGTTGGAGTGGCAGGTGGTGGAGGTGCGGGCCGTGGGCTGCATCGGTCGGCGAGCCTGTACCACGAATGTGCATGGCGCGGTGCACAATGAAGTTTAGTAAAGCTTGATGTCGGGCTAGTTGGTGTAACATGCTTTTGAAGGTAAGTTGCGCTTGTTATCATAACAGAGACGGACACAGGATTAAAGTGTGAAAGTGTACGAGTTCTTGTGAAAGTGTCCGTTTTTCTTCCTGTGTCCGTCTCTGTTATCATAACAAGCGCAACTTACTTTCAAGAGCACAGTACAGGCACGCCCCGCAGAGTCCCGGCGCCAATCTCAGTCAAAATAGCGAGCCTCTACAAAAAACCGCGCAGGGAAAAAAGGCTTAGTAAGGGCCATGAACTCTGTTTTGTGAAGCGAGAAACGCCACTTTGGAAGGCTTATTTTCGCCCTGTATTTCGCGCAGACTCCCCACCTCCGCCACCGTTAGGAATGGGCCTCCCGCTGCCGCTGGCACGACGCTTTTGCTATCGGCCTCCGGTGGTCGTCAATTCCGTGCGAATTTCGCCACACTTCCTGCATACGGGGCGGCCATGGGTTTCTCCTAAGCCTCTATTTCCTCCATGGCAAAAACTGTTGTCACTCTTAACCTTGTTGTGATCATGGACTGCGAGCCAAAAAGTGGCGTAGCATCTTACGAACCCGGCTCAGTGCAGCTTAACGTAAGACACGAAGGACTCGTGACACGACGCATTGCGCTCATGGCCTAAAGGTGCACGTCAATAGCTATTGCCGGAGTTCGTGTCCAGGTGTACCCGATCCCCTTGAGTAATTGCATCAGGTCTTCAGGAGCCCGTGTGCATCGATCTGCAGCGATCCTTATCTCTAGAAGGGCCGCTCAGGGAAGATTGGAAAGCGTCGCCAGCTTACCTGGAGGTTGCTGTCGAGGGACCAGCGTCTACTCAAGAAGGCGTACGCTATAGCTTATTAATATCCGTGAAACTACTTTGCTGGTACAGGTTCGACTTAGTATAAACATACCGTGCTGTCCCTTCGCGTTTTGTGTCGGCAAAGTCGTCGGACGAAGCTAACGATGTAGCTTTCGCCAAATTGAAACAAGTGTATTGATTTACCCGTTGTTAGACCTTCGGAAAAATAATGTACACCTAGCAAGCGAGCGCTTTACCATTCCAGGCAGCTCTCAATATATTGGTCTAGTTAATAAATCATAAACCACAATTCGTTATAAAACATCACCAGGCTTCACGGCCAATACCGAAGGCCTCTAGGGCTAATGTGCGTACATTTGGCTGAGCTGAATATCTTTGTAATACTTGTTGCGTAACTATAATAAATGCCTGCGCACGTTCATTCTGGCTTTCCTTCTATACACGCTAGTTCTGTTGGCAAACTTAGGCTGGTGGCCAGATTTTTAGTATGTATCTAACAGCTTCGTTCTGTCTGTGCCTACTTTGAATTTGAGCTTTAAACTGAGAAGGTTGGAGCGGAGGGGGGGGGGGGGGGGGGGGGGGTTCATGGGGGCAATTTGATGTCCAAACCGAGGAACACAGAAGAAAGGGGGAGAAGGAGGAAGGGGTGCGAACTCAGTTCAACACAAATCTCTGAGACAACCGGAAAAAATGATAATTCGCATCACGGCGGCACTCATCAAAAATGGGTTTTGCCGCTAAAGACTTCACGCAGTGCGTAAAGTAAAGCTGGCTTTTTTGCGCAACATGCGAGCTGTGCCATAAAGCCAGACATGTGGCTCAACGAAGGTACGAAGCACTCTTCCCGGTGGGTGCGCGAACAAATTGCCCCTGCAACAACTCCCGCAATGACGCCGAGTTTCTCTCCGCACCAGTGGCTGAAACACTTGTGCTCGGGTGCGGCCAAATGCCCCCCTTAAATGTCGCAGGCCAGCCGAAGGAGCTGGAGAAGAGCGAGCTGGCGGAGCAGGAGCTGTGGCGCAACACGAACCCCGAGGAGGTGCAGATCGAGGAGGCGTACCGGGGTCCGCACCTACGGCTCCCGCTCACCACGAACCAGGTGGACGCGCTCATACAGGGCTTCAAGGAGCGCAGGGTGAGCGCGCGCACACCGTCCTATCGAGGCGGAACAATGGGCACCCCTCGCTGCTGTGCACGGCCCGCCTATAACGGCAATCATGCGGGTGCCAACTGCTTCTGCGCCAGAAAGAGGCTCCGCCGGTCTGGCGATCCTCGGTCTGCTGAACCTTTTTCATCCCGTTCGAAACAGGGCAATTTCCGTTGCGGAATGAGGGCTCCGAAAAGAAATGGCGGAAGTCAGCGATTTCCCGACAGTTTATCGGGTCTCCTAACGGCGGCCCTATTTCATCGGCTGTCCATTTTTGCTGCCAGAACGCGGATGGCGCGCTGTTCTTTTGAATGAGCTATTCATTGGGGTGGTAGAACGTTTTCGGCCACTTATCCCACGAAATGTACCGCTTGAAAACGCGCTGGTCAGCGGCGCTCCCGGCGGAAAGCAAAACGCTCTTTATGCCGGAACAAAGCACTAAAGTTGAGCATAAGGTGCTCCGTAAGCCCCTTCGGCTCGTTCGCGTCGTGTGTTTTGTTCAACTAAAGAACCCCGAAGGGTTTCTATAGTTGAGCATTGCTTTGAGGCCGAAATTGAAGGGGGTGTCCGCTTCTGAACCGTTAACCTCCCGGGCAGTAGCCCGTTCAATCCCCGGCGGGAAATAAAAGTCCTGCAGACAGGAATTTCTTCAGCTCCTTTTCACCGAGATCACGGTGCACGACAAAGCTAGCCTATCACTCTGCGCACGAAGCGCGTGGTGCATTGCGTTCACACATTTTTTCCGTGCGTGCACAACCGCTGAGGCACGCGAACTGCGCCTGTTCGCGAAAGGAGACGATAATGTGAGAGACAAAGTTGCCCGCTTGTACGTGACCTCACCGACCGATGGGTCCAAAGGGAGGCTGCACAAGCCCGCCTACATTCAAGGGTGCCGGGGGGTGGGCTGCCGCAGACTCTTCACGCCAAGTACGTGCTTCTGGTACTGCACGAGGCGAGGCGCTACCTGCAGACCAAGCCGAACGTGAGCGCGGCCTCCACCGCCTTTGCCAAGCAGATCACCGTGGTTGGCGACCTGCACGGCAAACTAGATGACCTGCTCACCGTCTTCTATAAGGTACGCCCTCTTTACTCTGCTCCACCAACAAGGGGGAAGGGGAGACGGGACGAGTGGATGTGCTGAGGCTGTCCTCCAAAAGTGTTGGCGGTGGCCATAGAAGAAATATGTGGGAGCACGCACACAGATGGTAAGGCTGTGGCCTTTTGCCTAACCCTACTTCCTTTCCTGCTCCATTCACTGGTTTAAAGAAAGAGGCAAACATTTCGGGGTTATGGTTCGCTTCCGCCCCAGATTGCATATTTGTGGCCGCCATATTCAAATAGATATATGGAGCCAATTATGCGGGTGTCGGTTAATGAAGGCTTTCTTCCAAACCACTTGTCTCCGGACATAACACCATTGCCGCATGGTGCTTTGTTTTCTTCCGAGCACTGGAAATAAGCTGAACTCCAGACTCCCACAAAATTGCGAGTGAAAGGATCGCACGTACACACACAGACTGCATATCGAGAACGAAACCCTCAGCGTCCCTTTGACCTAGTGTGCGCGCGAAAAAATATAGGGACGATGTAGTGCAGAAATGTCATAGGTGCGTAAGCACGGCTTGTCTAAAGCACCGAAGCTTCGACCATCTCCACGGGGACCACGCGACGCCATGTACACTCGCGGATACCAGGGCTTCCGCAATCGGTTCCGTCGCCTAGCGGTCGCTGATAGCGGAGGCCATGCACATACACGCACAAACATCCGCGCGCCGATTCGCGCTACCCCACTGCGCGGGCGCGGCGCGTGCTGACATCGCGATTCATGTTGCTTCTCCGTTGCGTTATGTCGCGGGTTCGGCGCTCGCGCTGTAATGTCGTTCGTTCTTTTTTTTTTGCGATAGTATGCCCTTTGGCATAAAGTTCTAGAGGTACAAGTTGCCACCCGTTTCCCGGAGGAAATCCAGTCCAGAAGACAGCGGTGGTGGGGTCCCACAGCCATCGTTGGAGATCGTGGGGTCTCCCAGGATGCAGGCCTGTGCCTCGAAGGTGTCGGGATCTCGCTGCACTCAGGGAAGGGCACGTCCATAGCAGGTGGTTGGTGTCGGCGTCTTCGGCAGGAACCGTACAGAAGGGGCAGGTGGTGGTAAACGGGGCATGGTATCGTGGTGGCCACGCCCGGGTTACCGCAGGAGAGAGTGCCACCCCAACTCACCCGCTGGACGCTCGCTTCCACTGGGTTTCACACACGGGTTACACAGAGTTTACAGTCTGAGCCTCCTAAGCTTATCTGACTGTCACAGTCAAGGTCAAAGCAAGGTTACAGTCGACAAACAGATGAGTACGCTGCTGCGCAGTGTTGATGCTCGGACTAGCAGGTACATCCTTCGTATTTATGAAAAATGATTTTGTGAGCATTCCAAGCCCGAGTAATTCATTGCTCAAGCATTGTGTCCGTGTTCACTTCCTGCCGTCCGTGGTTTTTTATTCAAGCTGAAATTTGCAGACAATATGAATCGTGCAATTGCAAGCTGCTGAAGCTGGCTTCGCTAGAACGCGTATTTTAGAAATGGGAAAGCGCTGCTCTTATGTAGGTGAGCTATTATGAAGGAGCTATTATGAAGCCTTTTACAAAAGACGAATGATTTGCTCACATACTTCATGTGAGTAAAAAGTAGATAGTATAACGCCGGCACCAGGCAAAACAAGAAATACTACGAGCAGCAAAGCCGAAAAAAAAAATACTCGAGGCTACGTCCCAGTCAACGGCTTTTGGAAATGCGCAAGTACGAGACAATTTACAGACTACAGAAATTGCGCTTAGTGTAGACGCCGTCAGTCAAGTTGCAAATGATGGAAACAATTCAAATAATAATGTTTTTGACTTCGCCAAATAGCACACAGATGCTCAAGCGGCCGCAAGTAAAACGTTGGACACTGGGCTCGTGGTTCCGTAAACGTGTGGAAAAGTACGGAAAAGTATGGTAAACGCGGTTGTCGTGAAATATTCTTATAAAAATATGTGCTCCTTTGTGTTTAAGAAAAAAACATTTCTCTTGCGATTCATGTCACCTCAGAGAGCACGTTCCAAGCTCGTGGCTCCTCTTAAAGGGGTCATGTAGACAAAACACAAGTTTGGTTCATTCGAAAGGTTGCGTCGTTGGAATCATACTGACACCACTTTTAACGCACACGTCGCTCAAGTAAGCTATATAATTAGGAAAAAATGGAGTGGCCATGCGACCTACTAGCTCAATCCCCGCAACAGAACCTATGATGTCACATGCCCAGCTGTGCGATGGGCTAAGGCCGGCAAAAGCAAACGCAAATAAGGTAGGGCTTATCAGCTTTCCGAACGAGCTATTTGCGCTTAAATGTTGTGCATGTTCATTTTACAGCAGTAATAACGGCGGTGCAAACAATTAAAGTTACGAAAATACACGTAAACATAAAAGTACCCATTCGCACTGCTGTTGGTACTGGGCGCACTATGCTTGTTTTAGCTGCACAGCCGTCCGCCGCTTTGGAATTCCTTACACGACACTGGCCGATTCACGTAAGCGACGTCGTCTTACGCTGCCCTGTTTGCCGAGCATACCACATGTTTCACGAAACGATTACTTTCTACCGTAACAAGAACAAGCCAGGTGCAAATATGGTCAAAAACAAAGCAACGGCGGACAACGGTCCGCGGCTCAGTATGGTAGCGCCATGTGGGAGGACTGACGGTAAGCAAGGCTGCAGAGCCTAATGACGCACTGTAAGATCGTTTGAACACCTGCCCTCGTGATCTCATGGCAGACCACGAAAACGCACGATTTAGCGGGGGGATCTAATTTTGACCTAAATTGATTAATTTCTCAGTGAAGACGGCATCGTTTGCTGCCGGACAAGAGCTGGGAGTACCATGAAATACGAAATCTGTCGAATAAAAGAAACTTGTATTTTGTCTGCATGGCCGCTTTAAGGAGAGCTTATCAACATCTCCGCAGGCTGTCCTTTACTGCAGTGTTTGTCAAGAGTTTGCCGAGGACAACCCCTCTATGAACGATGTCGAGCCGTGTCTATTTGCATAGCTGGCTTGTTGTGCCGAAAGCCAACGTTAAATCTTATGCTACCGGTCATGCAGCGAAGCCAGCTTTTTGCGTTGCCGACGGAGTGTCAAAAAGGGAAACAAGAAAGATCTTGGGGACTGAGTTTTGGGGAGGGTTTCGTGGAACCCGTGGGGTGCGCCATAGAGTTTCTAAATATTACCTAGAGTGGAAAATGTCACTTCGATGGCATACCGCTATGGGAATTGTGGGTACTGTGAGAATCGGATTGGCAGCGAGTGGCTAGTGCAAATTGCTATGGTTTCAACTTGTCGGCTCTGAAGTGTTTGTTCTGTATTCGGCATGCTTTTCCGTTTTCGGCATGCCACTTTCTGGCCTTCAGTGGCCATCACAGATATGTCTAAACAACAGCGTGATTATCACTTAACCCATGTTCTTTCGTTAGCGGGGAGTTTCTTAAAGGAGCCATGAAGAGAAAATACAACTTTGTTTAATTTGAAAGAACTAGTATTCAGTATCTCACTCAGATCCATCACAGCCACAAAAGATATTTTTTTAACGAAAAAAAAAGCGAGAAGTATTTAAAAACTTTCAAATTTTGCGCCACAGTGACGTGTTATAGCAAGAATGACGTCATACGGGCCAACAATAAAACAATTTTCAGTGCGTTAACTGCACGTTAGCATTCAAGTGATGCAGCCAAATGGAACTAGAGGCCGCATTACAGACGTCCAGTCATGTGTCGTCGCGACAGGTCAGTTAGGCGGCCGCCAATCGCACAAACAAGGTTCCGTGACGTCATAGAAAAGTAGCGGCAAATTGGCTAGGGGGTCGCGACTGCTTCAAACGTTTTCTTTAATATATCCGTTATTTGTTCGAAGATTACGATGATATTGGTATCATTGTTATCGGGACTAAGCAGTCTTTCTAATAAACCCAACTTGTATTTTGTCTTCATGTCTCCTTTAAGATGAAGGGGTAACCATATGCAGCGACAGCGACAAGCGACGCGAAAAGCGTAACTCAATGGGTACAAGAAACAGATAGTGTGGGCGACAAGCAAGAAATTAATACTTTGCAGCCAAGCACCTGAGCCGCTGAGCGAAAGCTGCGGGGCGACGCCCTCCCTAGGGGGCAGCGGCGTCCAACCCCGTAGCGAGTAGCGAAGGGGTGGTCCGAGTAGGGGTGACGTCGGGATCGACGAGTTGCTACGTCCGGGTGCAGTGTACACACTGTGTCTGTTGCAGGCATTCAACAAAGTATTTCTTCCTTCCTTCCTTCCTTCCTTCCTTCCTTCCTTCCTTCCTTCCGTCCTCGTCGCTGCCGCTCGCTTGTGGGCTGCTTCTGGCCGGCAAAGAGAGAGCGATGGCGACGGCCCCAACGGCCCTTGCATAATTTTTTTTCGTTTGTCGCTGTCGCTCACACTATCTGTTTATTGTACCCATTGAGTTACGATTCTCAAGCCGCTGTCGCTGCATCTGGTTTCCCCTTGAAGCGTGCACTGCCTCAGACGGGCACATTGAAGCAACATACATGGTGACAAACCGAAATTTATTTGCCATTTAAAGCCTTCATGCAATATCATAATGCCTTGCGCGCGTGCTTGAAGACTTAGTTGCGGTAATAGCTAGGCTTCGCCTCTAAGTATATTTAAATCTGCTTGGGCAAAACAAGTACAACGCGGCGACATCACTTTTGCACCTCTAGCTAGCTGTTCCATCTGCTTCGCCTGCCAAAGCGCGTAGCAGACGATAATAGTGCAGTACTGAGAGGAAGTAAGGATACATTTTAATACAATCTAAAAACATAGAAAACATCATCTAGCTTGGAGTACGTAATTATTTATAAATAAAAATTACACCATGTGGGGAACCATGAGGAGGATGCGAAACATCATGGGGGTTCCGTGTAGGTTCCATTGTATTGCCGTTATGTTGTTTCATTTATCGGAGCACGAATGGGAACGTAGTGTGAATCCCCATGTAGAGATAGAGAAATGTAGAGAAATGTAGAGACAGCGAAGAGACCGACAACCGCGTTACCTGCTAGAACGCCTACTGGTTCTCGTTTTTCTTTATTGCGTGCTCACGCTCCTACCCCGCTGCCCGCCCTCTTCGTCCTCTTCTCTGGTTGAGCTGCAAGGCGCGTGGCGCTTCCCGCCACAGCTTTCCCGCTGGAAATTCAACATCCTCCTGTAAAGTTTTCAGTTCTCCGTTTCCGTTGACGTTCAGCTTCGCGTGCCGTCGTTGTATCAGCAGCTTCTTGACGTAGTTTGGATGAGTGAAGGACATAAGGCGCGTTCGTATAGCACGTGCTCCCGTCTCGGTTTGTAGCGCAGTGGGAAGAGCCCCACGTACCTCCCGTTGCGGCCAGAGAGTCTTGGGATCGAAACCGGGCGCCTCCTAACTATTTCTTTTTAAAGTGGACTGCGCTGACGTCAGTCCAAACGCTGACGGGGCTGAAGAGACGTGCATGCGCAGTAGAGTGCGGACGCAAGACAACGACAAGGGAGGGAGGGACACAGCCCCGAGCATGAGATGCTTCGCATCTAATATCCAGGACGGCTGGCAGAATCTGGCGGCGTGAGCCAAACGTGAGCACGCCTGCCTTTTTATTTCTTTCTAACTCCAAAATTTATTTCTCTACCTAAACACTTTAATGTAGTATTTTTTATACAAAGTAAAATTTATTATATACCGGCGGGACTTTCGGGAGCAATTTATTTGACAAGAACACACTTTGCGTAGCCACAAAGCCGCTGCCGGCCTTGCCACGCCGAACTTCCGGTCAAACTACGCGGTAATGCGGCACCCGTGGAATCATGGAGCGCTTTCGCATAATCGCGTTGACACTAGCGCCAGATTCTACTCTAGGTAAGCTAGCGAGAAACTCTATCGGGTATGCGGACCACCATTTGTCAACCGCTGCCTTACTGCTCACAAGATCCCGTTCCGCTACTCACCTTGGGGGACGATCACGACGTGCTGTGACATGTTCGTGTGAATGGAAGGCTTTTTGCGCTATCCCTCCATGAAATATTTGAAGAAATGACGAAGCCAGATTACTCCAAGTTGGTTGAGGTTTGTCTGCTGCGCTACAATCAAACGCACAAAACTATGTGAGTCCGGTCCGTGCAACACCAACTTCATTTTCCCGAAGATGTATCGCCTGCGCCGAAGAGAGCTGTAGGAGCTTTAGGGCGACGCAAAAAACGTCAGAAAAATAAAATGCGTAACGCGCTTCAACTACCATCTTTGCTTTTCGGAGCATTCGTTTATTTTTTTTCTTTGTGTTTTTGTATCCGTTTTGCGCGTTTGCGCAGATTGAGTCCCATTTCAACGGAAATTGGAGCGCGTTTGATTCGCTCGGCCGTCCGCCGCACGGCATCGTGGACAAAAGGATGGTCGGGATGGCGCATGGAGGATGTCGCGCCGGCAGCCTAATTTGGAGCAGCGGTGCGACAAGCTCTTCTTCCTAAGCTGCTCTCGCCCATCGCTCGTTTTGCGGGGGAATCGTCGGGGCCACTTTGGTTTTTGCCGGGGCCGCGCCGTTTTCTTGTTTGGCGGTTGCCTTGGGTGCTCGGTCCCGGTGAGAAGGGCAGGGCCCGCACCGGCGCCCGAGGTTTCCGCTCGCGAACGCTTCGTTGTCTGCCGTTTCCCCCCGCGTTATGAAACGAAGATGCCCTCCGCTTCACTTGTTCCCTGCGGTTTCGTTTAATAGCGCCCCAGTGGTTCACTTGCATGGCTGTGCTTATTTTCTTTCCACTGGTACGGGGAACGTAAGGGGCGTCCACTGGCAGCCCTTCCTTACCTCCCGGAAGAGCCTTCTTGTCAAAGGACGGCGGTAGGGCCAAACCTTCAGTCACAGTCGCATTACACGTCTTCTGTTCAGTCTTCCGTATGGAACATTGGTCATCTCTAGCTCGTTTTGCTTCTTTTATAGTGACAGCTGTCCGTCGCTTGCTGCTATAGAGGCGCTTTTTCTCCGCACGGTGCGGTAAGCGTATGTCCATCGCCGGTATCACTGCGCATGCGCCACTGATGGCAGGCTTGAAGGACGAAACGCCTTGTCACTCTGGAAGCTCTATTGGAAATGATAACATTCGGTCACGAGGCTGTTTTTGATACTATGCAGATAATATCTTATATTTGAAGCCTAGAAAAAAAATTTAAACGAGTGTCATGACTCGCTGTAGAAAATGACTACACGGGCTCCCACAAGATAGGAGATAGGTGCGAAGACAAGCCAGAGTCGCAAAGCGGGCAAATAAACGCATGTACAGGTGCTCCAAAAGTTAAACGGAGCACGCGAGCAGTGGCCGGAGCAGACAAAACTGCAAGCCAGTGCGATTTATGAATAGATGTGCCGCAGATAGCGAGAGTGCGTGGGCACCGTCCGGCTGGCCCATCTCCATACGCTGACGCTCGCCTTATCGCCGGCTCAAGCGAAGCCGCGCTGCTGTGATCCCTGCTCGCCAGGCATGCGCTTCCGATCTTAGGAGGTATACGCTGGCATACCCTTTTACAACATAACTTACTGAAGCTTGTGCAATAAAGTCGATTTGTTTTGAAGCAGCTCGCATCCGACTGGCTCATCTCCTCAATTATCTTGCGCGCCCATTAAAACCATAGAAGCAATACAGCAAAAATACACGCGTAAACTGTACGTTTTTATTCAGTCTCCTTGAGGCAAGCATGGTTAATGCCGCAGCTGCTGAATGATTCACGAGCGTTTAAGCCTTATGGCAGCACAAACTTCCCGCCGTGGTAATCGCGAACTACGGCAGGGACGTGGAAAATTAATGTGGTGGCATTCCTAAAAAAACGGCACCAATACGCCACTCAAGGTCAGTTTTCTTGACGACGCGGGCAAACAAATTCGTGCGTAAAGCATTGGAAGCACCTCTGGCGAGCAGGGATGACAGCAGCGCGGCTTCGCTTGAGCGATGGCTTGAGCCGGCGATAAGGCGAGCGTCAGCGTATCGAGATGGGCCAGCCGGATGTGCCCACTGTTGTGCCAGAGCGCCCGACCCAAATGCGTTGCACGGGGCGACGCGCCGACAGCGGGGACGTTCACGCCTCAAACCAGACCAAACCACCCACGGCCGACTTGCCCAGGCTTGTCCCGCCACAGTGTCGCCTCTCCTTTTGCGCCGCGGCGGCTCGGCCGAATCCTGCATCGGATGAACTACCAGCAACGGGCATTCCACGCCGTCTCCGCGAGGCGAGCTCGCGGAGACGGCGTGGGTGTCGCCCTTCCTTTCCCCAACGGGGCGGCTCGGCTGACTCACCGCTTCGCTGCCATTCGTCGGATTTCAAACTTCAGCCACCGAGAGTCCTGATTGAAGTGATTCAAACTTCTCGGGACCACAACGGAATTCCGGGGGTATAAAAACCCGCCCGGATCACGCATCGTCGGCATTCTCCGGCGGCATTCTTCGGCGGCACTTTTCGGAGGCATCGAGTGGAGAGGTGCTGTCGCCTTTGTGCGAGTCATGTAATGTTTGCTTACCCTTGTACATACTGTTTGTATATGTTACTTCAACGTTTCGTCGGCTCGAGAACTTCATCGCTCTGCTCTGCGTCGATAGCGGACGGAGCAAGGAAATGCCGCTACCCCGGTGGCTGCGCTCGGATGGCCAGTCGCAACAATGTTGTCTGCGGCGAGCGGGTCCAGTCCCAACAGCGGAGATAGCGCCGGGATGACTGATTCCCAACATCGGTGACGAGCTGGATGCGAGTCACAACCTTGGTACCGGTGCTGGGAAGGTCATTCCCAACACCACGCACTCTCGCTATCTGCGGCACATCTATTCATAGATCGCGCTGGCTTGCAGTTTTGCCCGCTCCGGCCACGGCTCTGGTGCTCCGTTTAAATTTTGGAGCACCTGTACACATGGTCATGGCGTTCGCGTCGAGTCTCGTTTAGATGAATTGTCATTTTACTAAAGCGGGACTTATAATGCCCTCGGTTTAACGTACCTGTCCAACATGCGCGTTAACCATCTAGGGCCATCAGAAAAAAGCAGGCCGTAAGGCTCATCAAGAAGCTAGAAGGTATCGCAAACTTTCGGGTACCTAATTAAGGTACTTTTGGAATGTCTTTCAAAAGCCATACAAGAATTGTACAGCGTCTTCACATTCAAAGAATGTTAATTTGTTTCCATGTCATCACAAAGCCGACAATTCACAAAGCAGGCAAAAATATCTTACATGACATTTCTTAACGGGAAGGCGTCATCAGGAAACTTGAAGAGGGAAGGTTTCGTGCAAGGAAAAAAAAAAGTCATTTTACAAACTTTCCTAAAAACACTATGCCCGCATAGACTATTGTGAAGGGATCTACAGAGAGGTGCGGGAAATGACATTCATATAACACCATCGTAAAGTGTATTTCGCGACACCGCGAAGAATTATATGTGGGAAAAGCGAGCCGATAAAAGCCTGAGGAAATGCCCCCTGCACGAATCCCAACAAACATGGCCGTGGAGAAAACCGGGAAGAGGGAACCTAGAAAGAACATCTAAAAGGTTTACTTGAAAAAAAGAAATCTCTAACAAAAGGATGCGATGAGTCACGAGTTGGAGGAGGAGGAAAGGCCGGGAGTTTAACCACGTGTAGAGCCGGCTTTCCTACTTTGCACTGGGGAAGTGGGTTCACGGGACAAAAGAGAGGGTGGGCGAAAGGAAGAGATAGGAGGGGGGACACGTTCTCCCTCAAGTAATGAAAAAAAATCCGCGTATCTGCGCCTTTCGTTGCAAACGTCTTCAAAAGACGATAGTCTTTCGTCGACATTTCCCAAGTAAATGCGTCCCTTCGCTTTCCCGCTTACCTCTCATGCTGTTCCTCTTCCGTCACGGTCCTCCCAAGGTAAATACGCTAAAGGTTTGCTCAAGTCCATTTGAATTTACCGCGTTCCACTGCTCGAGGCCGGGTGCCTCGATGCCAGCGCTGCCGTACGGCGGAGACGCTCGTGAATTGTGGCGCCCTACTTCAACATGTATAGAACCACGTTACCCTACTCCACATGCGCTCCAAGCATAACGTGGAACCTATCTAGTAGAACATCTCGTAACTGTTGCCGCTTGATTTCATAAAATACCGCAAGAAGCTATAGTGGCGCGGGCAACAGCAGGCGACGGAGCGATTTTTTTTTTTCTGCAGTGGATGTAGTATTTCATTTCGCAAAACTCAAGCATCCATGAATTTCTTTATAAAGGAACATTGCAAATACTGCTTCTGTATTAGTTTTCTGCCTTATATTTCGTAGTGTCTTGTTCTTGTTCAACAATGTTGACAAGCATGAACATTGACACCGGACTTAGACGTTTAGATTTGGCTTTGACTATATAAGACTATTGCGCAGATTTTGTTTCACTTTGGCCGGGTGGCTGAATCGAGTCACAGACAGACAGGCAGATATACAGACATACAGACTGACAAAATTTATGCGTTTAAGAACCCCAGGAAAGGCTATTCCATTTAGAACCCGGAAAAGGCCTCTAAGACACCCAAGCACTTCTTATGAGCTGTGAATGCAAAATAATTCCAATGGGGCGCCGGTGCGGGATCCTTGGAATTGTGCCCGCGAGTATGTTCGAGCATTTTTGTTGCCCTGCGGTATGTTTTGCGGTTTTGTGGTTGAATTGGCGCGGGCTACTTTTCGGAACTTTTATGGTGCCTTGTTGGCTGTAGACCGGAATCCTTGGATGGTATTGCTCAGAAGTTGCGTGCCCATACCCCCACGCAGTGTCTTCGGCAACGTCTGCGAAGAGACGCACTTGTCCGACGTTTGTGGCGGCCACGGTGTGTGCACCCTCACGCACTGAAGTGAAATTGCTCGCGGTGACTCTCCCCAGCAGGATTCAGAGCGCGGGAGGCTGTGGAACGCGTCGCGGTCAGTGCCCGTGGCCAGGCGCGTCCCACCGGCAGTGCACGGCCCTTCACATGTGTTGCTGTTCGTTGGCGTTGGCCAGTCCACCTATGCGGGTATACGTGCTCGGCCTCGTCGCTGATGAATGCTTTAGGGTCGCGAGAATTTCGATTGGTTATGTTGACGCCAGAGCTGAATGAGAAGCCGTGAATGAGCCGTGCCTGTGTTTTCGCGGCAGTTGTCATTGTTGGCGTGGGGGCGACTGTCTTGTGTCGCAGTTGCGTAGCGGCTGTGAGCGCAATCGCAACCACCGCCTGCGCATGCACGCTGCACTTTCAGTTGTCGGCACTGAAATTCAAACAATAGCATGTGAAAGATTTCCACGCGATATCAATTACAACACGCTGCTCGGCAAGTTGGTTGACGTACTTTGCATGTAACGGCGCTATCAAAACACACACTTGCACACGGAACAAAGAAAGGGTGAGCCTAAGTATTTCTGCCAGTTTCGCACTGCGCGTGTGCGTTTTTGTGTTTCTGAGGATGGGATTGTTAAATCCGATTATGCGTACGGTCTAAATTAACGCGCGGTGGTTTGGAATGGCTCACAGGTGAGTGTCAGTTCGGTGAGTTTCACCTTAAACACGAATTTCTATTTTCCCATCGTTATAAGAAGAAAGGGTAACTAGCCTGCCGACAGGCGTGCGATGAACTGCTCCGCGCTGTGTGTGTGATTGAGCGGGTGCTTGCAGAACGGCCTGCCCTCGAGGGACAACCCGTACGTGTTCAACGGGGACTTCGTGGACCGTGGCATGCACTCGGTCGAGGTGCTCATGCTACTGCTCGTCTGCATGCTCGTCTGGAGGGACGCCGTCTTCCTCAACCGAGGAAACCACGAAGACTTCAACGTCAACCTTAGGTGAGCGCGCCGGGCCATGTGCGCCGTATCACTTCTCATTTACCGCACTCCTACTATGCCAAACAGTGTCCCTACAACTCCCCTTTTGAAATATGCGTGCAAATGCACCGAATGATTAGAAAAACAGTTGCAATGATTGCTTTCATTGTTTTTCACAGCCAAGCTGTATACTTCTACCCCCCAACGATTTCATCTCCGGAGGCAAAAACGGCATGGTTCCAAGGCCTAATACGCCGAGCGCATGCGTCAGGCCAATCAGGCATACAGCATTTAGCTCAGAATTCGTTTGAGGAAATCACAGAACAAGCATCGAAACCGCATTATGGATGATAAGGCGCTTGTGAACATTGAGACCTCCCCCTCCCCCTTCCGTTCACCACGTGTTCTTGGCAAAGATTGTTTCCAGATTATCTGTGAAGGGCAGGCAGGACTAGTGTCACTAAATAGAGCTGTTCTTGTCCAAGACGCCGAGCGCATGCGTCAGCCTAGGCAGGGCCAGGCATTTGCCGCCAGGGAAGCTAGCCGAGCGTGATAAGGTATTAGAGTGGCGCTACTGAGGCACGCAAGTAAGCAACGGCAACATTCTGGCGTTTATCAGTAGGCCTGTTCGGTTTTCCACTTCCGGCTGCCAGCGGCAAGAGCCGGTTATTCGTTTTTCTCACGCAGCCCAAAAGTTCACTTCCGGCGGCGCCAAAATGCCTTTAATTTTTTCGGGTCGGCAACTTCTGGCTCCCCTCAAGCTGCTCAAGCTGCCAGAGCCACCCGGGCGTTTGTAGTCTGGCGGCGAGCGGGCACCAATCTGGAAGCTAGTAGACGACGCTGCTTGCAGACGACGAGTGGCACGGCCAGTTTCAAAATAAAATAGCGAATATTTTTCGTTCTTTCTGAATTTATGGTTTGAAGTGGATTTATCTGATGTGAAAAATAACTTTTGCGCACATTACGGTTTATTTTTCCCATCGCAACACCCGCTTTTTTTTTTTTTTTTTTTTGTGCGGAAAGCGAGATGACAGATGATTCACGCCTAAGCGGTAATTTGCGGTTCGTCTTCTGATAGACAAGGAGGACCTATTTCGGCTCGTGGGCGAGGACGGGGTCGCAATTCTAGATGAAGGCATGCCTGTGTTTATTACTGCAGGTAAGGGGTTCTAGGCGAGTACATTGGTTGTCCGCGTGTCACGAATGAAAGTTTTCGTTAATTCCACCGGAAAGGAAAAGCTCTCCCGCAGCACTCCGGCGTCGTGGGCGCTGCCAGGAAAGCAGGCGAAGGCGTCGCTGAACACCATGTCCGTCCGCATTGTAGATCCCCTGGAGTAGGATGGAGTGAAACTTCTTGCGATTGTAGCAAATCCCTTTGGACTCCGAGGGTCTAGAAATGCGGACATGGCTCCCATAAATCGCGCCGATCACGTCCAGCAGTCCCCGCTTCCTCGACGAACGAGAGCGCGGAACGCCCGCTTGTTGAGCTCCCGTTCTGCTCGGTCGGGCCAGCAGATTTCCCGTACGCTGATAGAAAGAACCATTACGATGACTCGGTAGACTGCGGCGTGAACAGATGACACTCGCTCACGCCAAATTCGTCACCGATTATGTACATGGTACACTATGTACCGATGTATGACTGCAGGGCAACCAGAACTGCCTTCTGGACATGTATTTTGGGGCGTGCGCGCAGTCCTTCGGGGGTAGAATTTAGAGTGTTCAAATTCAGCGACCAAGTGAAACAGTACGGGCGAAACAGTCTCCTGAACTCGAACTCCAGGTATGGCGGCACAACGTTCTCCCCGTAGAGGGGTACTTCGTGCCGTTCTTCCCATCGCGAGGACGACGCACACAATGAAAACGTGGGCTTCACCATCGTATTCGTCATCTTCATTCGCTCCGGCAAGAGCAGCGAGCGCACTTGCGTCGTCCGACATTCTGCCGCTGAAACTGTGGCAGACGACCGAAAAAAAAGTTGCTCCGCAGCGCTCGTCGCGACTGGGATTTCTCGATCTCGGCTCCGTGTATCGCCGGTATCGCGAGGCACTTGAGCAACGTAATCATGACGCAACTTCCGGCCCAAGAGTAAGCTTCTGGCAGCCCGCGGGCTGCCAGAACGCCCGTTAAATGCGTAAATTCAACAGGCCCAGTGTTGCGAGATTGCCGCATCTACGACCCCGCCCTTGACTTCGACGGGGTCGTTTGTTAACAAAACTACTGAAGATTCAGCAAAACGGCATCTTTGGACACACTTCTGCTGCTGAAATGTATTTACACGCGTTATCTTTGATTCTCGGGGAGGACAAGCTAAGCCTACCAGAGTAGGTCGATTAAAAGGCATACAGAGCAAAATGGCGGCGCCCATGAACCGTCGCAGTGTAAATAAATGTCACGTAATGTCAACTGAGCAACGATCATGCTGGCGGCACGGGACAGTAGGGGAGAAGAGTGCGGTACTCTGTACCCTTATCTGTAACACTAGCCGAGCGCAAGCGGCGAGCCCATTGAGACGAAGGGAAACACTACATACCCTCCTCCATCACCAATAGTAGTGGTCTACAACAGCTTTGCTGTACATCCACTTTTGCAGGGCGAGAAGGCGACCAAGTTTTTCTGTTGGGTTGTCGCTAGCTGTTGAGATCGGTAGCGAGAACGTCTGTGTGTTTTTGGTAATACGAAGTTTAAAATCTGTTATATCTCTTGGTCACTGTCATTCTTCTAAAGCCGCCACACGAGCGCCACGTCGTTTTCCTTGTTTTTACACGGTCAGTTGGGCATAACTGCTTGAAGCCAAGGTGTTCTTCGTGCCTCACAGGCGACGAACCACTGCTCGCTTTTTTCCCCCTGCTTTTCCCTTTTTTTCCCCCTTTTCTTCCATTTTGCTTTGCAACAGCTCAAACTATCGGCCTTAAAGCGTGCACCGCACCCTGCTTTCAACACGCTTGACTCGCGACGTCAAACGCTATTTCGGGTGGATGGCGTGATGCTCGGAAAAAGCTGACATCAGCGTCCAACGTGCTCGAAACATTTCTCAAGACGAGTTCGATCCGTACGCGTCTCAAAAGCGGGGGAGGGTGGTTCGATGGAAGCGCGGGACGCAGGCTGCGTCCCGAAACGAAACCTATCTCGCACCGACACCTGCACCCAAGCGTGGCTCCCACCGTGTGATGAACAGGTTTGAACGTGCACCACGCTTCCAGGAAATCGGCGGTTGTCCCAAAACGTTGTCTCACGCTCGGCGTGGTTCGTATACCAGATTCGTACGCCTTCGTTTGGTCATTCCACAGAGACGTGAAGAAGGCATAAACAAAAGGGCGAACGAGTCAAGCCCGCGAACAAAGAAAATGTCGCTTATAACGAACAGAGAAAAAACGGGAACACATTTCAATCGAATTCGGTTACCGTAGTCGTGAAAAGTCGTGAAAAGGTTGTGTTCCGGCCATTCAAAAGAAGGAGAAATTTCGCGCATGCGTAGAAATGCGGTTTCCCGCCCACAGCTGACAGGTATACGGCCGGAAGACAGCACGCTGCAGGGACGGGTGATCTTTCTCTCAGCAACCCCTTGCCTCGCTATCATTACAGCTGACCGATTTGCTTCCGTATTCACGGGAGGATCTCCGGCGCCGGGCACAAAAGTTTTACGCGAGTTTCTGCCTGCGATGAAATCCTCGGGATGAATTACGGCGCATCGCCTCATGAATAGGTCACCGGTAAAAAGCGCAATTTTCTGTTCCCGCAAAGTCCCGCCACTTCCGGTTCAAGAGCTCTCCCCTCCTCCCGTGCGCCGACATCTTTCACGCATGTGTGTGCGTTTTGTTTACCTGTTTCTACAGAAAAAAAAAACGCTCATGCACCGCGCATTCAATGAACAACAATGATTAATCCTGCTAGGGGCTTCTCTTAACGGTAAGCACACTGTGACTAATAAACAACACGCACACACGCACGTGAAAGCCGCCAGGGTACGGGAGGGAAGGAGAAATATTGAACGAACCGGAAGTGGCTGGAGCAGACGACGTACCCATTAGCCTTCGCGCTTTTTACCTGTCACCTATGAAGCACATGCCAGGTGACCTGCGAAGCGGTAGCACGGGGTTTTCCTGGGCGGTTAGGTAGCAACCGCTTGAAGTGCCTGACGTGCCGCGTACATGACAGCAGCTAACGTGTGATATAAATCAGCAATAAAGAAATAAGTGGACGCTTTCTAAACATTTGACAATACGTGATGGAAAAAGTTGCAGAGACATCTACGTTTGGATCCTACGATGCAAGGCGCGATAGCGATACTTCGACCCCCACGGAGCGTTTCGTACGCAGTTGCTGCATTTCCGATCTATGCTTCACCAGCACTAAAGGTCATCGAAAAGCTAAACACCTAGAAACGACGGTTTTTAATCGCCGTGGCCCAGGATAGACAAAGGCTCTCTACGCTTCTGTGTCTTAAAATGCGAGCGTGAGAGATTGCGGATGCCAGGTGTTGGTAAGTTTTAGAGAGAGAGAGAGAGAGAGAGAGAGAGAGAGAGAGGGGGGGGGGATCTTTGTTCAGGAAGAAATAGTTGTGGTAGGAAAATGGGGTAAAGAGATGGCAGGGAGCTCAAAGGTGGAACCTGAGTCAATGGCACCAGATGCAGCAGCTCCTTCCCTTGCCCTGTAAATCAGCTCGCGCTGATCTTGGTATAACGAGCTGGTCAAATCTGCCTCCCGTCTCTCGAGGAAGTGGAAAATGTTATTTGTTTGAGTTGTTCTCCCCTGACCATACCCTTGCACATGGCTAGGTTGCGTGCCAGAGGGTGGATGTTTCTCCTGTTTTAGCACAGTTTTAAGTTTATGTCTGTTGTTCTTACAGAACACCTTAACACACATAGATTTTCAGATACTTGTGTTGGTTTTTCGTCCACAGAGTTCGTTATTCTTCGGCGTTGAGACCTCGTTGAAGCAAGGGGAAATATCATGTTCCTAGTCATAGTATGAGGATTCGTTCTTACCGTTTTTTGAGGAGGGCAGTAGGGTAGTCGGGATCACAAGGAGCGTGGTATTTGAGTTCATGTGTCTTTTGGTCAGTGCGTCGTTTTCTTCCAAGCAATTAGGTCCTGGTGTCCACGTGACGTTTTTAACTTTTTATGTTGTGGATGGCAATAATGCACCGAAGCGCTTAGGTATTCTGCCTGCCGATAGCAGTACAATGTTCTTTGAGAGTCTGTAATGATGTTACGCTTCTGTTTGAAACTTCCGCTACTCGGGTTGCCAAGAGGATTGCTCTAAATTCCACTTGCTTGTTCTTGTATGTTGGAGGGTCGTGCAGTCACAAATATTGCCAGAGTAGTCAACTACCACAATTGGGGCCTCGTGCTTTTCTACTCCCCGGAGTCGGTGTATACTGTGATCTCATGATATTGGAACTTTCCCCGAATGAACTTGATCCTGCTATATCACCTGGATTGAATCCATATTATTGGTAAAGGGGAGTTTTTTTTTTCTCTTTTTTTTTGTGCGGGGTCGCTGGATCGGTGTCATGTCTATCATGGCGTGCAGTAGTTTATTTTCAAAGGGGGGCGGGGGGTGCCGGTCGGCGGGTACGATGGCCCCTTCCGATTTTTTGTGCTGGGAGAGTGGTTGAGGGCATATTCATCGTGATTATAACCAACATCCTATTTAGGACGACTGCAGCCTGAAGGCCCCTCCTATTAACCTTAACCCGCTGCTGTCCTGTGCTTTCCGAGTCCATTCCTTGCTCCGAATATTGTTATTTCATCCCTCCACCGAGTCAACGGCCGTCCCCTTCTAATTCTAGAGCCATCTATGCACATGTACATTGTGTTACCTAGGTGGTCCACACTTGTTGGTTCGTCTCACGGTCAAAATTTCTAGGTTGTGAACTGCTTTTTATGCTGTTCTAATGATGGTGTTTTTTTTTTTACTTTCTTTTGGTGCAGGTAAATTTGTGGTACGGCAGTCTCTGCAATATTCTGGTTATAATAAGCGGTTGGATGAGTCTTATCGTTTCGTTTCTCTTTTTCTTGCTCTTATCTTCGTTGGACGTTTTGTTTATAAGCAATTGGTTAAAGATTTTCTGTTTTTGGCGATTGTGAGTTTGGAACTACTGCCCCGCCGAGCATTCTTAAGTGACTTTTCCTTAGGAGGACATTCGTAACTATTTTTAGGGTGATTTTCAACTGGGCCGATTGGCGCCATTTGTCGTTTACCAAAACGAGCTTGCAGCGTAGGCAGAACCGTGGGAATTCTGGAAGTATTTTGAAAACCTATGTGATTAGACGCTATATAGTGGGCTTTATTTTAGTTGATGGAGGCGAAAAGCAAAAACGCCCGTGTGTACGAGATTTCGGCGCACGTTAAAGATCCCCAGGTGGTCGAAATTAATCCGGAGCCCTCCACTACGGCGCGCCTCATCGCCTGCGTTGCGTCGGCGCGTTAAACCCTACAATCATCATCATCATTTATTTTAGTTATTTTCTGTTTATAATATATGCCTTCGTTGATTTCTGAGAGACTGGCGTTCATCCTTTGTTTCCTGTTTTAGTTAGGTCAGCCACTGTTGGTGCCGGCAAAAGTACCGCTGGAAAACACACCCCGGTGGCTCGGTGGGTAAGGCGTTGAGCTACTGATCCCAAAGACGCGAGGTCGATTCCCAGCCGCGGCGGCCGTTTTCCTGATGGAAGCAGAAAACAAAAACGCCTGTGTGTCGAGATTTCGGCGCACGTTAAAGATCCTAAAGTGATCTAAATTCTTCCGGAGACAACCGCTACGGCATGCCTCGTAGCCCATGTGTAGCGTCTGGGCATGAATTACCGGGAATTTGTTTTTTTTATCTTCTTGTGTAAACATATGCTTTGCTGTGATGACGTAAGTTGCGGACACGGCTGGCTACCGTATCTGCCCGGCGTGCTACCACCGACTGGGCATAGAACAAACTTCACCGCGCAGGCGCGGCACCTGCTCAAAACACGTGTCCTTTCCTTCGTATCCGACGTCGTATCATTGCCCTCCTTTCTACACTTCTGTTACCATTGCACCACATTATACATTCAGAGGAGCCCTCGAATCTTGCTGCCTCAGTCGTAGCTTCCGGGTGGCAGCGGTGACGTATTTACGTGGACGTTTGATGAGCACGGCTGACAGCGGATGGCTAGGAGCCACGGGGAAATCGAAAAATGAGCCTAATAACACTATCGCGTTAAAAAGAAAACATTGTATGTATTTTAAATATCCCACAGCCGTTTCGGGAGGAGCAAGAGCAAACTTTATTCAGACGAGCCTTAGGTGCTGATTTCTGGGCACCCGCCTAATGGGTGGTTTCCTCTGGTCTGGGATACCCTGGCCTGCGCTGGCTACCCGGACACTCTCTACCAGGCAACACTGGGAGGAGAGGTCGGATCTGGTCAGCTGTGCCGCCCACTGCTTGTATGTGAATTGTACAGGGCCGTCCACGCTAGGTGCGAACACGGCGCAGCGTGGCCTCGCTCTGCGGAGCGCCAGCGCACAATCTGCGGCCGCGCATCGAAGCTAAGCGGCGCAGCCGCACAGGGGCTTGGAGGGGGGGCTTCGTGTCGTCTGCTAGCGCGGGAGAGCGCCGTGCCTGCTTTGCTGTGAAGCACGCCTAACTGTAGGCATGCTTGTAGCGTCTAAGCACGCCGCGACGGCGTTGCGGGAAAGCGCACTTTCCTTACTGCTGCGCGCTGTGTAGTTTCTGCGTACGAGAACTCACAGCTTCCGCTTTTCAGTTCCGGTATTGTTGCAAGTATGCAAGTATTGTTGCAAACATTTGAGGACTGGCTTGCTTTGGTTCAATGAGAGACGCTGTATAGAACGGCATCGTATAATTTCGGCCACTAGGATTCATTTAATGCTCACTAGAATTACGCAGAACATAATTGTTTGTGCATTTCGCCTCCGTGGAATTTTGGTCACAGCGGCTGGGTTGTGATCTGCCGAATTTCTTCCCTATGTGTATTGGCTTTTTTCACACATATGAATATCACGCATCGTCGAGATGGTTCAAGCAGTCGCCCAGCCAGGAAGTCACGCCCCCAGCATTATCGTCTACTCTACGGTCGAGTCCTGGACTGGTCCCACTATAGTGTGCTAAATTGTAATGCATACGTCATTGGTTGCGCTCCCTACAGCGCTAGTTATTAAGAGACAGCGGCCCTTTCTTTGTTGCCACCTGTACGCATCCTCCTTTCTGGTAAGACCCGTACTTCCTCGCAATGGGCCTGCGTGAGCAATGAAGCTGTGGTCACCAGTTCCATGCTACACAATTGTGGAACAGCTTCTCCGTTCTTTAGGTCCACAAGTTCGGCGTTCTTCTCTTTGCTATCCCCACACACATGTCCTAGCCAAACGCCACGAAGAGAAAAATCACCAATATGTTCAATACATTTTCAATATGCTTAACAATGCATGCAATGCCTTACATTAAACAAACACTTGCATTGTGGACTCGGCATATTCTGATTTCTTTTCACATTTACGATATTTCTTGTCGATTTCCATGAGCTCTTTGATAATATTCGAAGTCGCATCGAGCAATCCGGGAGCGTTTTCGAGCAAGACCGAGCATGTGAATACTCCGATCAAAAAAAAAAATTCGGGAAGCTAGCACTCACGCGCAAGACTTCAATGTTGAAGCTGTTGTAGGTGAGCTTTGCTGGACGCAGCTAAGCTTTATTATCATTGTTTATTTTCATACTTGCGGTGCCAGTAATCGTCGTCATATGCATCAAACCGGTCGTCGTCTTTCTCGAAGCGAGTGGTGGATTGAAAGTCGTCCTCTGCATTGTAGTCTTCAACCAGCTCTTCGTCATCGACTCGAGACGCGGTTGCAGGATCTGCAAGTCGTCTCGGGAATTATTGGCACACTCGTAGCCATGTCTCCAATTATCCACAATTGGCCGCGGTGACCTCTACCAAGCAGGATGTTTTTTTTTTTTTTTTATTTTAGCATTGGACTTTAGCATTAACGCTGAAGTTTTCTTACATGCGCGGTAGGGATTGACGACATCGCTGTTTTTTTTTTTTTTTTTTTGTTATAGCCAATGCGCGAGCCGGGCACTCGGCGTTTTCCGCAAGGTATGCGCTGACGAGTGCTCGGCATGTTCTCGCTTCTCGAGGTTTTTGCCAGTTTTTTATTCCCAAATCCACTGCGCGTGCCGGCGACGCTCGGAGGCCGCCGCAAGCACGCACTCACGAGCCTTCAAAATTTTCTCTCTTTTTTTTTTTTTGCTGCAACGGCGGTCTTACGGCCAGTAACATATCCGTTGTTAAAAAAGCCGGCCGGACGGCATATTCGGGCATACGGCCATCTGCTTTAGAGAGCACTCGCAGAAAATACAGCTTTGCTCCCTTACCCTCTTTAATTCCAGGTTGCGGTTAAACCCCTGAAAAACCCGCCAGGACTAGACCTGGTCCGCCGCGGTGGCTCAGTGGTTGAGGTGGTTGGCTATGCTGAGCCGGGAGACCCATGTCCGATCCCAGTAGCAGGTGCCGCTTTCAAAAGAGGCGAAATGCAAGAACGCGCGTTTGCTGCGTGGTATCAGTGCACGGTACAGTTCCTTGGGTGGTTATTCGGAGCCCTTCTCTGCAGCGTTTTCGTAGCAAGAGTCGTTTTGTGGCGCTAACCCCTATAACCCGAGCCAAACCAGTTCTGAAATGCCTTCAACCTTCAACAATACTTGCATTGAATCGGCACCGCGGAACTGAAAAGCGGAAGCTGTGAGTTCTCGTACGCAGAAACTACACAACGCGCCGCAGTAAGGAAAGTGCGCTTTCCCGCAACGCCGTCGCGGCGCGCTTAGACGCTACAAGCATGCCTACAGTTAGGCGTGCTTCACAACAAAGCAGGCACGGCGCTCTCCCGCGCTAGCAGACGACACGAAGCCCCGCCTCCAAGCCCCTGTGCGCCTGCGCCGCTTAGCTTCGATGCGCGGCCGCGGATTGTGCGCTGGCGCTCCGCAGAGCGAGGCCACGCTGCGCCGTGTTCGCACCTAGCGTGGACGGCCCTGTACATTAGGTGTAAGGTTGGCTTCATTTGACAGCCTCGAATAGGGTGTTATAGAGTGGTATAAGCCCATAGTAAACACTTTCTAAATGAATGTCCAGCGACATAGCATGGGCATAGCTGGCATGGATGCCCAAACGTCGGGTTAGCGGTTTCTTATTTAAAATGAAAATGAACACCTTTTGCGAGCCACGCATCAAAAGCCGGTGTACACGCTGTGTTGAACTAAACCTTGCATCTCAGGTTCTGTCTGAATTATTAAAAGCGCTCCAGCGAAGTTGGCAGTGCTAAGTTTAACTAACGATGCGTCAGAGTGTCAGGTTCTAGGACAATAAGGAATACAAAAAGAAACTCTGTGAACCAGCCTACGTTTATATTGCCAGGGTCTTTCAATGCTTTTCTGGTCACGAAACTCCGCCATAACGTTATGGGAGCAGTTTGCTATATCGCCGAAGCCCCCACGGAGTGGTGCTGGGAGCATGGAGGGGGCAGACGAGACCTGCGGGTTGCGTCGACGAAACTAGGCTCCCACGGAATCCGGTGGCGTCGGCAGGTTGTTTTCCGCAGTTTCAAGTAATTTGTCGATGTGACACTTTTGGTCGTATTGCAGAGACTGCTGTTTGGCCTGTCGCTACGGTAGCATGCTCAGTCCCGTCAGCGTTTCTGCGTGTTGTAGTAATGCGTGTTGTAGCAGGCGTGTTGTAGCAGGCAGCCCATACGGCTGCGAAGGCGAGAAAACGGGATCACTGAGATGGTTAGAATGCAAAGCACAGTTGGCACGGTGCGCGAGAGGCGTGCGAGAAACGTCGTGCCGAGGGCTTCGGAAGCCGGAGCAAAGCGTGCCCATCGGTCCGAGCCTCATGCTCGCAAGAGAGAGGCAACATGAGCGCACGCGCTCTTATATGGTGCCGACAGTACTTCTGTAACATGGTACCCAACAGAAACCAGGTGATCCATTGCCATGATCGTTTATCGTGTAGTAATGAATACGTGGAGGAACAGTGGAGCGTAAACGGAACCTGTGTGACGTCCCGTTCAGCGAACTGAGTGCAGTGTTACCGGTGATATTGCTGTTGCCGATATATGGACTGATGAAGCAGTAGCTGTCGTCGAGCGCGGCTGGAGACGATACAGACAGGTCAAACCGGCTTGAAGTTTACAAGCCGATTAGTTAACAGCATTAAAGAATTCTTGTGGGAAGCAAACATGGAACATCTTGTTCTGCGCTGCTCCGCTTTTTATCTTCATAGACTGAACCATAGTGTTTTTCAAGATTCAGATATAGAAGCATTGCATAAGGACATCCTTGAACATCCTATAGCACCTGCTGACCTTAGCCAAGTTCGGCGTTGCCAGCGGCCTGACGATCGTGATTTAGTGGGCGTCTACCTCCTTCCCTATTCCTCCTCTTCCCGCATCAGCGACCTTCGGTCCTCCCCTTCCTAATAAAAGAATTTACATCTATTACAGAATTGTTGTTTCCTTATTGTCTGCACCGCGAGATTTTTCCCTGCAATTACTGATGTTTCTATTTTCCCTTTTTTTCCGTAAGGTACGGATTTCTCAAGGAAATCATGTTCAAGTACACAGTAAGTGCTGTTTTTTCTATCATTTTTATGGTTTTGCATTCGTACCTGCGACTTCCATTAGTCGTGATTCAAACTAAGCTGCAATTTATTAAGACGAAAGCCTTACATATCTCATTGGATGGCTGACTTCTAATGACCCCGGCGTCGACACGAATGATACGAAACCACCAGTGAATCAAAGCAAGCCAGAAGTGAATAAAAACATGCCAGCCGTGTATAAATGATTATTTATGGTTGCCAAAGGCAATTACTGATCCAATTATGATTGATAGTAAGGATTAGTGAGGTGAAATTATGGTAGATTAATGTGAATTAAGGTAGATTAAGGTGGATTCCATCCTCACTCATGATACACCTTTTTTTTTAATGCGATAGATTGCCCTACGGCATAACAGAGAGGCTTATAGGTACAACATTGCACCAGTTGCAAGCAGTTTTTCTTTTCTTCTGTGTATCTGTGTGCCTGTATGTGTTTCGCCTGCTTAGCTGACTTCTGTAAGTTTTCTTTTCTCAACCTATTAATTTTTTTTGCTAATACCACAGTAATCATACATTAATAATAAATAAAATTATGGTGAATTAAGGTGGATTAAAATGAGTTAGGATGAAATAATGATTGTTTCTAAACATGGGTTATCTACCCTGTTTTGGTTGCACACAAATAGCTTCTACGACATCACGTGCCGTGACATGCCTGCTTTCTCACTATTTTTTAGATCTCTCAGGCCGGGTGCACAGTTACAATCCTTTATATGAACGAAAAAGAAATGTGGCAATGTCACGTTCTTTATCTAAACGACATGCTCTCGAAAGAGGTCATTCACACATCGGTCGGTTTAATGGCCGATATAAACTTTACCAAAGGACAACATATCTCCTAGACCACACCTGTCGCTCATTTAACGAAGGGCTTTACATGCTTCTTTCACAGTTTTGGGCAGACACTCCTGATTTTTGTAGGGTTTAACGCGCCGACGCAACGCAGGTGATGAGTCGCGCCGTAGTAGGAGGTTCCGGATTAATTTTGACCACCTGGGGATCTTTAACGTGCGCCGAAATCTCGTCCACACGGCTGTTTTTTGTGGGCAGACACTGTGTTGACGCTATTCGCCAGCGAAGCTGGGCAACTTTTAAAGGGACGTGTCTCTTTTTTCAAATGCTTTGCGGTGGCCCTTTGCAAAACAGCTTTGGTCTTTCTTAGCCCAGTTTCAGCACGGCAAAAAACATCAAGCGCAGAAAGCGTGTGGTTCGTGTGCGGTATGAGGTGTTCGTGTTCAGATAGCATTTCACTTATGATTCGGAGTATCTAAAGTGGAGCAAAATAAAATCCGAATTTTGGAGAATTGGATCTATACAAGATTTAGACTCCGGAAAACACCCAAAATTTCTCTAAAAAATAAACTCCGAAAAACACCCTCCGAATTCTACCAAAAATAGACCCCGAAAACCCAGAGCCCGACTCATAACCCAGGTGTGTGCCTTCGGCGTGTAAAGCCTAGTTTTGAATTTTTGATGAGAATGGTGGGGGGGGGGGGGGGGGATTACATGGGGTGTTCCCGCCCAGCGTTTCAGCCGCCGCCGCTGGATTTGCTTTTGATCAGTGCCCGCGCGGCCGTTTTCTGCGCACTTGCAAATGTCTGTGGATCGCCTTGCGCGCCGTCTGAGTACAGGGTGCACAGTGGTCCTGACAATAGAAGAGAGTCGCTATGCCACTGAGGTGTCCCCCACGCGTGGCAGCGCATTGTCCGTCTCAGCCGCGGCGTTCCTTCCAACCCTTCCTCTCCGGCGCAGCGCCAGGCGTCCAAGATCGTGCAGCTGACCGAGGACCTGTACAGCTGGCTTCCCGTGGCGACGCTCATCGACAACCGCGTCTTCGTCGTCCACGGCGGCGTTTCCTCCATCACGGACCTCAAGATCGTCTCCGCCATCAACAGGCACCAGGTACGCATTCAGCGCAAGGATGCATGTGTCATCCTGGGTGCGTATGCACTGGAAAGGAGTTTCTTTTTTCTCACCGCTTTCCCTTGAAAACACGCGATCGTCCGTATATATTCCCCCAGCAACATTCCCCCCTGCCTCATATTTTTGTCCGTGCTGCTACTTGAAGTTAAAGGGACACTACTTGCTGTTCTCACTCAAAGCCCACGCGTTTCGCAGATCTCTGGGCTTTTGTTCGACGGCCACCAACAATGCCTTGCTTGTCGAGAAATTAATAATTAAAGCTGCCATTTCTCTGTCTCCTTTCACTCGGTGATGCATTCCACAGCGCTCTAAATGCAGGAGTGTGTGTCGCACGGCATCGACGCAACCAAGCCATCTGTACATTTTCTTTTTAAATCTGCGCTTCTATAATAGGCTCTTCACACGCAGAAGAATTTGAAGATGGGTTGAGTACTCACGGCCGAAGGAGTTCCATGTCTATCGTATACACCCTTTCGACGAAGTCTCATATTTAACAATTGCGCCACATTTCCCCGTTCTACAATGAGATAGAACTGTGTAGGCGTCAGGGCCGCCTAAGCAGGGGCATGATGGTGCCAACGCGTACTTGTTGGCTTCGGGCGTGCAACCGGCTTCTAACCCGCTTCTTCCCCTTTGTCTCCTCTTGGCAGTTCGTGACGGTGCTGCAACCACCGCTTCACCACGGTAGTTACAACGCCAACGAATGGAGGCAGGTGAGTGCACACGCACGAGGGCGCCAACTATAATCGCTGCCGCGCATTTTCATCGGGCTGATCTCCGTTGCCTTGATGCGACAAGAAGAAGGTGCCAACACTTTCCAGCTTGTATGGTGGCATTCGTAAAGCAACTAGCACTGGGAGAAATATATTTGTTTCGCAGGCTGAATTTAATGTCATTGGGTGCGAATAAAAAGCATTCAAATTATGTAACTAAACAGGGTCAACGGATTTGACATTTTTATCAAATTGAAATCGAACTTGTTTCCTTAAATTCGCCCGAACATACGTCTTGGGTAAACGAAGCGACCGTCATATTCGCAGCACGATCATTTTTTGTGGAATTGCTTTGGTTTGGGCGAGTTGGTTTTGCATATCGACTGGAAATTTCAGCTTGAACAGAAAAACGATAGGACTTAGGAAGGAAACTTAGGAAGCACTTAGGAATTAGAAATAGGACTTAGGAAGCACTGTGTTCGTGTTTCCTTCCTAAGTCCTATCGTTTTTCTGTTCAAGCTGAAATTTCCAGTCGACATTTTTTGTGGTGTGGAATTTTCTTGAATTGCCAATTAAAGAGAGATAGAGAGAGAGAGAGAGAGAGTAAACTTTATTCAGTTTGTCAACAGTGATGCTTATTCGTCGGCCGTGAGCCCTTGGGCTCTGGCAGCGTCCTTAGCCAGCTGGACGGCCCAGAGTTGATCTTCCGGGCAGAAGCTGAGCAGCACGGTCTCCCGCTGCTCACTGTTCGTGATTGTGCGGCCGTTTGTGATCGCCTGCGGACATTGCCATAACATGTGCGCCAGGTCCGCTCGTTCCTGGCATCTATGATACTCGGGGGAGTAGCACCCTCGGTATAGCAATAGCTATACACAAGAGGTTTTGGATACGAGTGGGAGGCGTTGTGCTGCTGAGCACGAGGTCGCGGGTTCGATTCCCGGCCGCGGTGGCCGCTTTTCTGATGGAGGCGAAAAGCAAAAACGCTCGTGTGTACGAGATTTAGGCGCACGTTAAATATCCCAAGGTGGTCAAAATTAATTCAGAGACCTCCACTACGGCGCGCCTCATCGGCTGCGTTGCGTCGGCGCGTTAAACCCCATAATCAATCAAATCAATTGGATACGAGTGGGTCTGTAGGAGTCGCCAGACCACCGAATGCAGCTTACTGATGGATGGGTGCGCGCAAGAGAAGAAAAATATTTCGAGTAGCAAAAGAACAGGCACATAAGCAGCAGAAAGTGCTGGATGTTTTTTTCGATAGTCCACGAATGTCTCCAAACCAGACAGACCTTGCAAAGGAGGCTCAAAAATTTGCATGAATGTAAGCATGTGGACGGGTCAAAAGAAGTTGATGTTTGTTGACGCGTTGTTGAGGCATATGCGGCTGTCTTATTGGGAAAGCCACTCTCAGGGACAAAGAGCGGCCTCACCGCATTTGTCGCCTCGGAGGGAGGGGGGGGGGGAAGCAGGAGAAAGGGCTTTATTGGAGAGAAGCCGACGACGAACTTGGTCGCTACCGCGCGCATCCAAGATATTCGCGAGCGGAATCCTTAATAAAAGTGTTTGGCGGCATTGTAATGGAACAGCGCGCGTTCAAGGTATGGAGTACGCCGATGTGGCACCAGGCATGCACAAGCAACGCGGAAGCGTCGTCGTGCTGACGAAACATCCCCCAGCATACCGCTCGCTTGCAAAGTGTTCGCGTAGCCGCGAGCCGTCGTTTACAAAACAGCACGGAAGGAGATTTGATTGATTGATTGATTGATTGATTGATTGATTGATTGATTGATTGATTGATTGATTGATTGATTGATTGATTGATTGATTGATTGATTGATTGATTGATTGATTTTTCTTAGCATTCCCACAAAGCAACTCGTGGCATATTTATTTACATTTTAAGATGGTGGTCCCGCAGGAATTCCGTACGACCGCCATCTCTCTCAGGTAGCAACATAAGGACTTCAAGGGGGGAAAAAAAGCAATTGTGTCAGTACGCGATGTGCAGGTCATCGTGGGGTGAGATTTTGCGCCGGCGCTGATTTCGAGCGCGCGCGTATTCGCAGTTGGTGGACCTTCTGTGGAGTGACCCCCGGCCCCAGTCGGGCTGCCGACCCAACGAGATGCGCGGTGGCGGCAGCTTCTTTGGTCCGGACGTGACGCAGGCCTTCCTCCGGAAGCACAAGCTCGACTGGATCATACGTTCGCACGAGTGCAAGCCCGACGGCTTCGAGTACACGCATAACGGAAAGGTAATTCCTCCACATGCGCCTCCTCCAGCGCTCCTCGCTTAATCGCAATCTGTACGCATGCGCGAGCCTCCACTATCCTCACTCTGCTAGACCACATCAGGCGTAGCTTGAACCGGAAGGTACGATGTGAAATCGGCAGCGCGTGGGGAATGCCCGGCCGCCCGGGCTGTGTGAGCGCGCCTCTGTGCACGTTACCGTGTCAACCGGGACACATTCAGCTGCATCGCGGATCAGTTCGACGTGAAAGTCAGCTTTCAGGCAGCTGTGCTGCCTAAACGGCTGTAGGGACGCGTACAGCAACTGTGGACATTGCTCAAATTTACTGCTAATTGCTTACTTTAAAACCTGGGTTCTTGCATTCCCGTACCGAATTTCCGACAGGAAATAAATTGGCTGCAGCCTACGCCAATTACCAACAGCCAGGTGCTAAGTATACTTCGACACTGGTGTGCCGGAGGCTACCTGATGACTATGGAGTGGTCTCGTGATCCAGTAGCTACCGGTTCAGAACCTACGAAGTCAGCTGGTTTGCAGGCGGCAGAAGGCCTCCACCGTCATTCGTGCTTTTGCCGCAAAGGCGCTAGACAGTGGTTTCCGATCATTTGCACGAAAGACAAGGGCAAACATTTTGGTGCGATCTGTTGCAGATCCGTTATAGGTGCTAAGCACCTATAACCATCAGTTTTGTTAGTTGTATTGAGACACCGTGGTTTGCTGTAGATGTTTTTTGTTGAGGCACCATTTGCTTTATATGTCCCTTCGCCGAGCGCGCCGACATGAGAACTGGGGCCCACAACGCGGAGTTTCATCTTTTTGCACAAGGTGCGCTTCCACTCCATTTTCGCCGCTGACGTCAAGCTCCCCCACAGTGTTCCGGAGGCTTCGCCCATCACGAGAAACAGATCCGGCCGGTGTGAGTCTCCTATGCGTATGCACACAAACTGACCCGTACATGCTTTCTTCTCTGCACATGACGTCAAAAGTCGATAGCGTTTCTGTCGCCCCCGCTCCGTACTGCCCCCCCTGCGGTTCCCTGTTACCCAGGGGAAGACGTCTCCCAATCGGGCTCCGTCGCCTCCGTCATGCGTGGTAGTGTGGAGAAGAGCGGCCAGCAAAAGTTGTTGCCTTGCTGAGCAAGACAGGAAGCCGAAGCAAAACTTAAATGGTTTGAAGCAAAATGGAGAGACGAGCTAGTTGGTTCGCAATTTCCATGAGTGAAACTTAAGCGCATAAATTTTTCACAGGGACGAGAAAGGGAACGACAGAGGCGCTTACTATCAACTGAAAGTTTTAATGAAAACGAATACACATTTATACCACCCCCAGACCGAACAACCCAGCACGTGTGCCCTTCGCACACGCGTACGGCCGTACAAGAGAACCGCCCCATTCCCTTCTCGTTTCTCTTCTCCTTTCCCTCATCCTCTACCCCCTCTCCTGGTTTATTGCATGGCGAGAGATGAGCCGAAGAAATGCACGAACAGTACCCTTCCGGGCGAGCTTACAGCAATTATCGAACAGAGCGACAGCATGGATTCGCTGCTGCAAAACGAATGCGAACTGCGAACTGTCCACCGAGAAGGCGGATTTTATACACAATAGCTGTAACAGCTGCGCGGCTTTCGTAGCGCTTCTGTGCACGCGGCCCAAAAATAGTACAGACACACGCAGCACTCTTTCCGAGTTCGTGAGGGGCCGGCAGTAGTGGCAGTAGCGGAGCTAGTTATAGTCTTTCGACGGCACTGGCAGGGAGGTGAACAAATACGCCCCCGATTTTTTCACGCTCAATGAAAGCATGTGCTGGAGTGTGACATATCAAGCGCATTTTTTTTTTGGTTACGTTGCTTGCGGCATTAATATAGGATTCGTGGTAGAGCGCGACATTGCCTAAATCTTGCCTGTTCTCTAGGTTGATGGGTATCTAGGATGCGATGGACGATTGCTTATCATCCTAAATCATCGCAGTGATGCCTGAAGCGCAAGACACATGCACGACTAGAGCATGCGATTGGCACGCGACTGATCGGTACGACTGATTGTTAGGGCCATGCAGTTTTGGCGTCGTACGCTCGTCGGAGAGGTTCACGACGCGCGACTGGTGAGTCAGATGCATTCGTACAATCGTTGCGACCGTCGTGCGGCCGCAGATGAGAGCCCAGAGGTGTCGTCATAATGACGTCCCTGGGAAAGGTTCTTTGAATGCCTCGAATAGGCCTTGTGGAGGCGCTCTCCAACAGAACGAAACTTGTGCATGCTGCGGCAGGGATCGGGGAACCCTATAGCATATTGTCATAGACTGCACAGAGATACGACCGTGGCGGAACGATGGGGAAGCGACGTTGCGGAGGCTTTGAAATTTGGTGTGAGGGGGAGCCTCAACTTCAGGGCCATAGAGGCGACGAAGAGGCGGCTGGAGTGGTGGTGGAAGAACAGTAGGAAAGAGAATGGGACGTCATTTTTACACCAGTGAAGTTGATAACTGTTTCTTCTCCTGCTCTAATTTCTCTTGCACATAATCTAAACCGGCCGGAGGACGCCTAAACAGAGAGGGAACCATGGAACGAAAGCAGTGGGCGGAGCGCGCCGACGACGCATCGCATGCACGCGTCGGACCATGCGTGTCAAATTCAAGTGTACGACTCGTCGTGGCAGCCATATTTCCGACCAGTCGTGCATCGCATACGGCGGCGCCGTGGTGCATGTGTCTCGCGCTTAAGCCTTTTACGTACAATCAAACTACGTCGCTAGTGCTTTGCGTTTTGAGACGACAAGGACGGCGTGCCTGAGGACCGTTGAATTACCGATGATGGCGCCTCATCGAATGATCCAGCCCGCTGCCGTAAATTGTTCCCGCTGCAGGCCCTGGTTTCGGTGGCATGTTCATATCAAGTTGTGAAGGTCTGCCAGGGTCGTGGCGTCGGAGCAGGTTGGCCGTTTAACAGATTCCCGATAGCTCCTGGGCAGGCATGAGGGCCACCCCCAACCGATCATTCGATAACCTCTTCTTCCAGCTTTAGGAGGTCTCGGGGAAAAGGAACCGAACACGGTTGTATTAGGACTAAGCGGACTAATGGCGTTAGTGTGATGACATGCGAAGCAGATAGCAAAATGGCACGCTGCAAGCTCTGCGACAAACCGATACAAGCAGACATCAATGTGCACTAGTGCAGTCTATCCAAACATACCGATCATGCCAATTCTATATGCAGGATGAATAGCATTCGCGATTGGAAATAACGGTTACATTTTGTTGTCTTTCAGGGGCCTTTTAACTTAATCCGTGAGATAATTCCGCTTGAACTGTGTCACCAAGCGCCTTGTGTGACAATTAATCGACTGATGACGTGCTTCGCGCATTTTGGCAGTTTTCAACTCAACTAATAAGTCAGGTTTATGTTTCGTTTGTCTATAATTCAATAGAGCTATCATGAGCCAGTTTTCTACGGTTTTAAATTATAGGAAAAGAATAGGATTGTTCATCCGTTCCAGGAATATAAGCTTCTGCATTCCTAGAAATTGTAAGGAAGTGAAATTCAACGAATTCTAGCTCCCCAGAATGGAATGGAAAGGAGTTGCCTATTGCACAGCTCTGGCGAGCACACGAAGCTGATTATAGGCTGAAGGTTCGGGGAACTCGTCTTCCACGCGCTGCTTATGTGTCGTGCCCTCCGCTGTCGCTTCCTTTTGGCCATGCAAAGGGCTCGTGTCGGTCTTGAGCATGTCAACTGCCAACGGGTGCGCCATTTGTGCCGGCAGGTGTTGACCATCTTTTCGGCTTCCAACTACTACGACATCGGCAGCAACCGCGGGGCGTACGTCAAGCTGGTCGGTCCCAAGCTGGTGCCGCACACCGTCATGTTTGTCAGCACGGCGCAGACACGGAAGGCGACCATCCAGCAAAGGTGCGTGTCCTTCCTGGCCGCTTGGCCTGGCGACCTCCGCGAAACGGAATGGTTAATTCGTGCACACCAGCAGCAACGAACGATATCTGAACTCGCATGTCTCAGTGTTTTGAAGTTCGGAGGTGTGCTTGGTCCGGGGGCTTTTATGAAGCGCCAACCAGGACCTTATGAGAGAGCGTGCATCCTTTCCATATCCATGGAACGAAATTTCTTAATTTGCATACTCAGGTTAGAATTCTCAGAGTCAGAGCACACGGTTTGTTGCTTGCTACACAAATCATTTCTGAAATATGCCAGGGGCTGTTGTTTGGAAACTAGTGTATTACAAAAGGTACCATCAGTTTTATCTTATGTTCTTACTCGCGGCCTCTGTTACTGCTATCATCCGCCCGCACAACGACAGTCATGACATTAAGGGCTCAATGGTGTCTAATAACGGCTTCGCGGATGTGGCCTTTTTTGAAAACTGACTTGGTTGCACCGGCTGTGCGCAGGAGCGGCTACATCGAGCACAGTGCGCTGCGGGAGCTAAAGCAGCACGTCTACGCCTGCCAGACACCGCTGCGTGCCGAGTTCCAGAAGTACGACCCTCAGGGAAAAGGTGCGCTCCTTGCCCGCCCTGCCATGCCTGGTTTGCCTCTTTCATTTCCACATACGAGACACGTCATGGGGAGTCAAAGTCACAGGGACGTCAGTTGACGGCGTGGCTTCCGGAGAGCAGGGCAGTTGAGTGCTCTGAAGTCGTGGTGTCGCTGATGTCGTGCAATAGAGTGCACATGCGCAATTGTGTCACTATTAAGGGGTGCGTACAATGCTAGGCTCTTAAAGGTTTCTCAGTTTGTAAGCTCCGTATCCCGTCCAAGACTCGCGCCGGAGACCAGTTACGAAGAGTGCGAGGGAGGCGTCACTCCGAGCGCCCGCGTTACTAGCAGCTCGGCAAACCAAGACACGGGATTCAGACCATTTCCTCAATGAGAGCCCGGACGCAAAGCAGGTTAAGCTGGAGAAGAACCGAAGGTTTGAAAAGGTAGTTTAGCTGCGCTGTATTTACACAACTGCTTACTTCATGATTACGGATTGTTACAGTCGTGCTCGCACAACCACCCGGGCACCTCAGTTTTGCCACCTATCCAAGAGAACATGGGAGATACCTGGATAATTTCGGGCCGTTAAGAAGCGAGTTCTGGCGCGGTAAAAAATTGCGTGAGCTTCTCGCTCTCTCTCCCAATGTCTGTCTGTCTGTCTGTCTGTCTGCCTGTCTGTCTGTCTGTCTGTCTGTCTGTCTGTCTGTCTGTCTGTCTGTCTGTCCGTCCGTCCGTCCGTCCGTCCGTCCGCCCGTCCGTGGAGGCTTTGTGTTCGGACGAGGGGGTGTCTCCGTGTGCAGGCCAGGTGAGCCTCTCGGACTGGTGCTCCGTGATGGAGAAGGTGGTCGGCCTGCACGTGACCTGGCGCATCCTGTGCCCCAAGATCGCCCAGGTCGACCCGGTCAGCGGCGCCGTCCTCTACGAGACCACCTTCGACGAGTACGCGCTCACAAACAAGCTCGCGCAGGTTAGCACGGCTGCTGCACGGCGTGTACCCCGTGCCATTGACGCTCATGCACGCGCGCTTTTTTTGGACTAACAGCCGCAGTTGATCGCAGATCGAGGCGAGTGGCTGTTTTACTGAATTATACGTTACATCTCGTGTTCAGCCGCTTTGAGCCTACGTGTGCGCCTACGTGAATGACTCGTCTGTACCGTTCGTTTTGGAATAAGTTATAAAGCTTCCCACCTACTCTTTAAAGGCAAAAAAAAACATTTCTGTTTTGGTACAAGCTTCATAATTTATTATGCAGTGAGTCCAGTTTCTCCTCTCTCTTGTCCTGGAGCAAAATAATCCAACGTAATCTTCATCGCATGTTTTTTTTTCTTCCGAACAGCAGACAAAATCACTTCATTGTGTTGCATTACGGTTGAGGTGTATTTACACAATTAGGTTTGCATGATGTTTGCAACTGCACCCATTTTCGACCGCTTGAATCTAAAATTTTTAAAAATATCTATGCAGCGTTTATAGCCGATAAACGAAAGGAAACTAACATGCTGTATGCGTCGCACAAAGAGAATACGCGCAAATGACAGCGAGTTTTTATCAGACTCGAAATTACTGCCCCAAAAATACTGCAGACAATGATGCCCGCTTTCTCTGCAGAATGGTCCGTCCTTCCTGGAGTCGCTATACCGAAACAAGGATAGCTTGGAGACAATATTCAGGATAATGGACAAAGATGGGTCTGGTAGGTACTTTTGTGTTTTGTTTTATTACCTGAATGTTTGCTGTTAATGTTTGCATGCTGACAGCTTGACGCGGGTCTATCCTGCGGCCTTGCGTTATGTACTTACACTTAGTACGGTCCCCAAAAGACCAGTTTCTTCTATGCCGCGACTTCAATGCTAGGCACCAGTCAGGGGGCTATGACACTATACAAGGCTCGGGGAATGCACATTGTGGAATCAGCCGAGCTAACTTCACCCACGCTAACGATTTGTGTTACTTGACAAGGCATGATCAAGTAATTTACATCACAGTGGCATTGTCTGCAGTTATTAGAATCATTAAAAACGCACGAGCAGTGCTCACACATTGAAAAATTTATAGCAGTTTGCCGTGTCCTCGCCATCACTATACCTCGCTACTAACATCCGTACGCATTATTTTGTGCATGCATCAGTTGTCCTTAGAATAGGTTCGAGTAGCAATAAGGTATCGGTCTGTCTATCCACGCTATGTATAGAATAAATTAAAGCACCCCTAGCTCCAAGGGCTTTAAAGACTGATCGCTGTCTTTAATATGCATTTCACTTTTAAAAACGATAGCCTTTCTTGGGATACTTCAATACAGAAATTTTGGTCTGTCTCTGTCACTCGATTCAATCGTCCGGCCAAAGTGAGAGAAGATAATCAACAAGACGTTTAAGTACGCACAACCACTTCTAAACATATAAATCTGGTGGGAATGTTCATGCTTGTCAAAATTGTTGGGCAAAAACAAAACATTCCGCATATCTGAGGCAAAACATCAATACATAAGGGACATTTGCAATGTTGCTTTATTAAAAATTGCATGGATGCTTGAGTGTTGCGATAGCAAATAATATAGTAGAGGCCCAGAATAAAAAAAAAATCGCTGGGCAAAAAGGCGCCATCTGGCAGTGGCCCTGGGAGAGCAATCTTGTGCGTTTCTCAGGGCCAGTGCCAGGTGGCGCCACTGTTATCAAAAGAAATATCTCCGCCGGTACGTTGCGCAGGTCATGTTTCTTGTCTCCATTACGCGGCGTCAAATTTCATTGCGTGCGGAGTGCTCATAGCTCTGGAATAGACGGCGCCAAATACGCGATTTTCCATTCTTCGGTGGACATGGCAGTGGTGATGAAGTGCCTAGTCTAGACGCGATGACATGCCCACAAAATGCAAGGAAAACACCGAGGACACGACATTGCGGTGGAGGAGTGCCAACGTGCCGACGCCTGTCGTCTCAAGCGTGCCCCGGAAACGTCCTAGCAACGTTCCGAGTGGCTAGCGAAAGACCGTGAGGCGAGGCGCGCCCGGAGGCAGCTAGACATACACCTGGCGCGCGACGCGCGAATCGTCCGTTTCCGGACGACCCTTCGGCGACAACGCGGTAAAAATGAAATCTCTTTAAAGGGGCCATGAAGACAAAACAAAAAGTTTGCTTCATTCGAAAGATTGCCTCGTTAGAATCATACTGACACCACTTTTAGCACACACTTCCCTCCGCCACGGCGGCTCAGTGGCTAAGGCGTTGTGCTGCTGAGCACGAGGACGCGGGTTCGATTCCCGGCCACAGCGGCCGCTTTTCTGATGGAGGCGATAAGCAAAAACGCCCGTGTGTACGAGATTTCGGAGCACGATAAAGATCCCCAGGTGGTCAAAACTAATCCGGAGCCCTCCACTACGGCGCGCCTCATCGCCTGCGTTGCGTAGGCGCGTTAAACACAATCAATCAAATAAGCTATATAGTTAAGGAAAAAATGGAATGGCCATGCGACCCACTAGCTCATTTCCCGCCACAGAACTGTGTCATATGTGCCAGCTCTGCGATTGGCTTAGGCCGGAAAATGCAAATTAGGACGGCTTATATAAACTTGCCGAACGAACTACCGGTAATGCACATTGATTTGGCAGCAGTAAGAATGGTGGGGTAAACAATGAAAATTACAAAAATACGCGTAAGCATAGAAGTACCGATGCGCAATGCTGTTGGTACTGGGCGCACTATGCTTTCTTTAGCTGCACAGCGGTCCGTTGCTTTGGAATTGTCTTACACGACACAGGCCGAGTGGCATAAGCGACGTTGTCTTACATGACCCTGTTTGTTGGTATGCCCCACATTTCACGGAACGATTACTTTCTGCAGTAACAGAAACAAACCAGGTGTAAATACGGTCAAAAACAAAGCAACGGCGGACAAGGAAGCGCCATCTGGGAGGACTGACAGCAAGCAGCGCTGCAGTCGCATCATGCAGTGCAAGTTCGTTTGTATGCACGCGCTTATGACATCATTGCTGACGTCCCGAAAACGCACGATTTTGCGGGAGAATCAAAATTTTAACCTAAACTGAACAATTTCTCAGTGAATACGGCATTATTTTCTGCAGGGCAAGCGCCAGGAGCACTATAAAACCCGAAATCTTTCAAATAAAACAAACTTGTATTTTGTCTTCATGGCCCCTTAAAGAAACCGCAATTGCACTTATGTCGGGACGGAAATGGTAGGGGAAGAGCATCAAGGCCTGGTGGGTGGTGGAGAGACGAGGACTGATGCACCAGGGACGGCACAAGAGTATCGTCTTTCGACGACATTTGCTGCAAAGCAAGCAGAGACGCGGCCAATTTCTTAGACAGGGCTTCTATTTAGACGTCAGTACCCGCCGCGGTGGCTCAGTGGCTGAGGCGTTGCGCTGCTGAGCACGAGGTCGCGGGTTCGATTCCCGGCCGCGGCGGCCGCTTTTCTGATGGAGGCGAAAAGCAAAAACGCCCGTGTGCTCGAGATTTCGGCGCACGTTAAAGATCCCCAGGTGGTCGAAATTAATCCGGAGCCCTCCACTACGGCGCGCCTCATCGCCTGCGTTGAGTCGGCGCGTTAAACACCATAATCAATCAATCAGTTTAGACGTCAGTAGCTTCAGCATCGATGATGTGTGCCCTTCAGCATGTCCATGAGTAACTTCATATCCGTGGAGCGAGACATGGAGGTGGCGAGGAGCGTGCCCTTGCTAGCTTCTCCCTCGCCGTCCAACAGCAGCTGGTGGAGAGGGCGGCAGCCGCAGCGAGGAGCAATGGAGTCCTGGAATAAGGAAGTCACCACGAGGAAATCCTTCTTTGCCCCACCAATAAAGAACTTGAACTTCGGAACATGCACTGCCTGCCTTTATATATGGCCGGGACTATAGAGTGCTGCCTGGTCGGATCAAAATGGCATCATTGGGTACCATGTGAGGCTATACTAGACAGCTCAACCGTACTGGGAAGACTGAATGGGGTACAAACAGCACTCCTAATCAAAAAAGGTACACCTTGGTGTATTCTTCGGCGCAACTCCCTCAATGACTGAACAACCATTGCTCTTGTATACTTACATTGTGTAATCGCGCATTATTGTATTTTTTAAATAAACTTTGAAACCAGGATCAGCTGAAAGTCTGCTAGAGACCTTTATTCTGCAGTAGACACCATTAGGCTGGTGATGATGATTAATGCGAATAAAATGAGTTGTATTCTACGCTTATGTGTGGCGTCTAGCGCTGCTTCCACAGGTTGGGGTAAAGAGAATTTTCTTTATGACCTCCGGGCCTTGACTCGAATGTCTACGGCTTGTGCCTCGTCAAGCTGCGTAACGCAGCTTTTAGCCCTGGAGCTTTTTCCAGTTTGTTTCTGGAATAAAGATTTTTTGATTGATTGATTGATTGATTGATTGATTGATTGATTGATTGATTGATTGATTGATTGATTGATTGATTGACGAGGGCGGTCGCCTGGCGGGGAACCCTCATACGACACGCGCACAAAGGCTGCGAGAGCCGAGGTCATGGCTGTGCATGTACCTTGTTACGATTGTCAATGAGGGAGACTGTACATGTATAGAAATATATATATATATATATATAGAGAGAGAGAGAGAGAGCCAGAGAGAGAGAGAGAGAGAGCCAGAGAGAGAGAGAGAGAGAGAGAGAGAGAGAGAGAGAGAGAGAGAGAGAGAGAGAGAGAGAGAGAGAGAGAGAGAGAGAGAGAGAGAGAGAGAGAGAGAGAGAGTCTGTGTGCTATAAATAGTACTTTGTCTCCTCGCAGGGCTGATCTCTATGGAGGAGTTCAAGGACGCGTGCGACCTCCTCGGCCAGCACGCCAACACACCGATGTCCCAGGAGCAGGTGGAGGAGCTGGCCAAGAGCATCGACATCAACAAGGACGGCTTCATCGATTTCAACGAGTTCCTCGAGGCCTTCCGTCTCGTGGACAAGCGGCCGCCGTCCCCGCCGGCGGACGCCAAGGAAAGCGGCGCCATCCCTTGCAACGGCGTGCCCAACGCCGCACCCGTTGCTGTTATTGACGAAGACGTCGACGAGGACGAGGAGGAGCAGCAGGAGTCCTACTGCACCAAGCTCTGAAAGATGGAAAGAGCGAGCCATCCCGCGCTCTTCGACAAACTCCCTCCCGTGTTCCCGTGGCACGGAGAAGCGTGTGCCCGCCTGCCGATTAGGAAACGTTGTTCTCCTTTCCACTGGCGACGTCCCAATTGCTAGTTTGGGGACAAGTCTCGTTTTTAGCCCTATTGAAGTTCTCGCGCATAAATTTCTTGTGTGAAGTTAAGGAAAAGGCGGAGATGACCACGTGGTGTTGTGATGAAGCGATGCAGGAACCTTGCCTCACAAATGCTCAGTCAGGAAGAAAACTTCCTCACGGTCCATTCATGTCGCCCTTTGCGCACGCTCGCCCCAACCATGGATATACAGAAGAATAGATTAAGGTCTCTTAGGCGGCGCTCCGCCCAACGGTTATGCTCATCACAGAGCAAAAATTTCACAATTTCGCTGTATAAACGCACACAAACACCTAAAAAAAGCGAAAAGACTGAAAAATAACAAATAACTAAGAACGTGCCCATGTGTAGAAGTGACTGGATTCGTCACAAGTAGGCAGAAAAGTCTAACGGGCCGGCACTCGATGGCTCGAACCACGCTTCAACTAGCGTCCACCGTTGCGATACTGCCAGAAGCAAGTTGAAATGACACTACACAATCGAGCTTATGCGCGCACACACCCGCCTGCACGGAAACCCGTAAATAAGTACTTCGGAATTTCGCTTCTGATTTGGTGTGGCAAGCAAATACTGGTGGACTTAAAAACCGGCATGCATTTGTCAATACGAAGAGTGGCAGACCAATGACACGTGCTGTTGCATTTAAGCACTCTGTAACTGTGGCTGTGTTGCATAGGAAAAGAAAAAGCGAATTTAAGCTGGGTCGAGAACCTCTGCATTGTTTTTGTACATTTCATTTGGGGCCGCTTTCGGGCCAAACACTGACCACATAAGGGCGTGTTTTTTCCGCCCCCGAGAACATTGTGCAAGTTGGGTGAAGGCAAGCCGGTTGTCGGGAGCGAACACACAAGCGCATCGAGACGTGCTGGCGGCTCGCCTGCGCAGCAGCACCTTTGCGCACCAGAAGGTCATTCACAAGTGACGTCTTCAACTGTAACCAGATAGCGCTAACTTTCAACGCACGATTACGTGCTTGCTCCTGGGATATATCTGTATGTGTGAATGGGGGCATACACGCGCGCGCGCATGCGCACACACGTGCACTCACGCACACAAATCCGGCGCCTTGTCTGAGTGTCCCTGGCTCTGATGATCCCACCATGCAACTCAGCATTTTTCTTTTCAAGTCCCACCCTTACAGTGTAAGCGGACCATGTCAAAAGACGTATGACACTACGAAATGATTCTGCGTGACGGGAGTGATGTAAATAACGTACCGCGTTTGATTCATTGCAGGCTATAATTTTGACAGAGAGAGGGGATAGATTTTATTAAGAGCATCGTATTGTGATGTGGGGTCCTCAGTTCAGGACTCCAGTGGAGGCCCCTGCTGCCACGGCCCTTTCCACCAGCCTAATCTGGGAATCGAGACCGGAGCTGGACAGCTCCCTGTCCCACTGCTCACGAGAACTATGCGCGATTCTTTGAACTTTGGGGTTTGCCGAACACTCCAGTAATTCATAAATTGTCATTATGAGGCCGCTGGGGGCGGAATGGGGTGTACCCCTGTGTGGCGCCCCATTCCCTTGGACGCCGAAGCAGGAGTGGTATACCGATGTCATCAGGAACTTGGTCGCCCGGCGGCAGGGTGCACGTCACGGGAATTCTTCATCGCTCCAGCGCCACACTGTTCTTCGTCATGGATTTTAGCCCGCTTCGAGTGTATACGGTGTTGAACTGGCAACTTAAGCTTCTACACTGACAGTCGCCCCAATAACAGGTTTTGAGTGAAAACCAGCCTCACTATCCTACGTCCATCTGTGTGGTGTATACGTTCTAACTGTCTCGGCCGAAAGAAACCTGGTAACGTTGACCAGAGGCATGAAGGAACAAGATATTTTTCTTTCTGTTGCGTCCTCGTTAGTCACAAACTCGCATCCTCAGCGTACGTTCATCTTTCTTTGCGTTTGTCTTTATGTTTATGTCTTTCGTTTCTCCAGTGCTGGCTCATGCGGATGGCAGCTTGCGAGTTGATACGGATACGGTCGATACGGATGGCATCTGCAGTAAAGTTTGGTACATTGGTTATTGATGCGTAGTAGTAGTTTCCTTGCTCTATTACTTTGCCGTGGGGAATAATATGAAACGAGATGTAAAGGAAAGAAAATACAGGGAGGCAGAAAAGTAAGGGAAGAAGAGAGATATGAAAATCCGAGATAATCAGGGAGCTTAAAGAGTGGTCCAATTAGAGAGCAGGTCTATACGAAGGCAGGGAGCCCGGTTTTGTGCGGAAACCTATAACATGTCGCGAGAGTCGTGATGTAGAGGGCCGGCTCTCATAGTTTGCGGTGCAAGCAGTGGCAGAACAAAGCTCAAGACAACCACTAACACTCCCAGATCCGCCTTGACTGCATGCTTGTTAGTAGACCTGCGCGCGTCGTGGGCTCCACCCGGCCGAACCCCTGCAGTGCGGAGAACTCTGCAAGCGCTCGCGCTGGCCCCGAGCAAGCCAGGTCATAATGTACGTTCGAGACAGCAGCCGATGTTCAAGTTGGTATGGCGCACGAATCTTGACCGGTTGTAATAACCGCGAAATTTTGGGAGTGAGACAAACTGTCGGTACCACCGCATAAAGTTTCCCCAATGCCCAGCCCGAGCAGACTGCGGTTCCGCCACTCAGGCAGTGATCCAGCTATTGATGTTAGCAGAATCTATTTAGCATGCGACCCACAATCTTCAAGCAAACCGAGCTCTGCTGCTAAAAAGTGTGCAGCATGTATTGTAACGGCTACTGGAAGTGGTCGCTGCACAACGGTCGTTATTTCGGGCACCTGCACCCCTTTCACGTCACATCGACACCGCGTCAGGTCGTCGCCCCTTCCAAGGGGCCCCGGTGCTGTGGAGATGTGCGTGTGCAGGCAATGGCGCCACTTCATCCCCCGAGGGCTCAGTCTAGGTACTATCGCGCGCTTTTTATACAGTGAAACATTGCAAAAACTTCCAACGCCTTGGGGGAAAGTTTTCTTCACAGATTTCATCAAGCACACTTGCTAGCACCGTACAAATCATCAGACACTGAGCGTCGCTCTGAGATATTCTTGTGTACATGTATGTATATGCTCGTTGCGTGTAGTTTCCTCAGGATTTCTCCCTCAAGCACTTAAGACACGTCTGTTCGGTTGCCATTTCTTAAATTGTAGACCTGCCGTGTGTGAGCGCCTTCATGTGTCATCTCAATTATTTTTGCAGCTGGTTTGAAAGGGTGGTCCAGACACTACGTATATGAGGCGGCATTGTAGACCTTTCGCCTCTGGGTCCAACTTTCTTCCATTGATTCTAGGATTGCTGTATATATGCCTGGGCTACCTATCTATCGTGTCGGTGGTTGCAAAAGTACTGGCTGAAAACCTCGCGGTGACAGCACGTTGTAATGGCCAGCATTTATCGATCCCAAGAAGCAATGTTGGCTGGAATCCTTACGTTTCCTAACAGCCATCTGACAATTTCAGTAGGCCACGTTCAGACTAAAGGATAGGTGAATACCTTGGAGCCTAGGAAGAGCCATCATTTAAGGTCTTATTGTTTGCATCACAATGGACGTTAACAACAGAAGCTCTTCTGCTTCTTCTGCGTCATTATTCGCTGGTATCCCGGTGAAAGGTGCGCGCGTTTCTTGATTCGCTGACACAACACCACGAGCTTACCTGACCAGGGCATGTCGCCTCCGAGGTATAGTACGGAGCCATTAGCCTCGTCGGTTTATCACCGCAAGCGGGTTGCCGGCTTGACGCGTAAATTCATGGCCTCCCGTAAAATACGTACGTTCAGAATCTAGCCAAACGTTTTCTAATGCATACGTGCAGAGTCAAACGGCACATATTTTTGCAACGCCATTTGGTAGTATAAACTATCAAGTCAAGTGAGTCCAATAAAACGTAATTATTTTTTAGACGACATCGCCTGTTTCGTAGGCAAATGATTGCTAAAGTTTTTGGTAGGTGCTTGCATGTCCGGGCTTCGAGGTACGTTGAGGTGTTGTTACACATAAAGTTGGTCGCATCTGGCATTCGTGTCAGGGTGCGTTGTCGCTTGTCGCAGGCCCGAAATGGAGTCTTGTATATTTGGGGGCCACTTCTTGCTGTCTACACGAAACGAGCTTCACTCCGTTGTTATAAAAGGCTCGACGCGTGACACGTTTACCGCTTCGGAAACCAGAGCCCCGCTCTGTTGACTGCGAGGTCACTCAGCGCCGCCCATCTAATCACGGCAATCCGTGGTGTGGAGTGAGAGGGCGGTGGCGCACAATTCTGGCCTCCTGGAGGACACTGAGCTGCTTAAAGTTCTGCAGCAGTTTTCTGATTCTCTTTTTTTTTTTTGCACTTCAAGTGCAGTTTCTGTGCTTAGTGCTACTTCATAATGCGTGTTCCATCCCTCATTGACTGGCACATTTGGAGCCTGAACATGCGCCATGTTTCCAGCATGACAGTAAGTTCGCACTACAGCTCTTGTACCCTTCGCCTTCGGGCCATCCTACTTCGTGTTGCAGCAAAAAAAAAACTTAAAAAGTAGTCCTTGTACAAGTAAAAAAGAAAGGTCGATTCGTTATTTAAGCCCTGCGAAATGCCGTGACCGTCTGTTTCTAGGCGCAAAGCCCACCAGATCAACCTCCTTGCATTCCCACCGACACCCGATGGCTTCGTTTGGGTGTTGTCCTTTTGATACCACTGCGATTGTGTCACCGTGAGCTGTGAACTGTTTTGTGGTGACCCCACTGTTGTTGTTGTCGCGTGCTCAGCACCGTTACAGTTTCTCGTTCAACATGGGCTACCTCCGTAGCTGTGTCGCCAATGCTATAGCAATGCAACACAACCGGTGCTCTGCTGTCGGTTACCAGTTATTTATTATCTGTTCCCAACCGCAATTTACGACGTGCATAGTATTGTAGATAATCGGAGCATTAGGTTAGCGATCATTAGAACGTTTCGCCCACTGAAACAGATTATATCCGGTGATGCAAGTCGACGGGGCATAGTCCCGTCTTTCGATTCTTTGGTGCCAAGCCACGTAGACTTCGGTAGGTGGCTCACACTTAGGCGATACTGAATGTGGGCGCTACCCCTTTCAGCGACGGCTCCAGGCTGAACTCTTAAGAGGGGGGTGGTGGAAGAGTGGGTACATACGTTTAAGCAGGGCCAAGAAGGGCGCGAGGAGGTGGAGGAGGGGGAGGGGAGGGGTTTATGGCAACCACCGTAGCTTCAATAGATTCGTAGTGCTATTGAAAAGGCCCTCGAGGTTGGCGCCTCCCCGCCCGCTTTGAATCCGCCACTGATTCTTTTCTCCTCACACTTAAGCGTGATGCCACGATTTCCCAGAAACAGTACACCAAACCTCTTGTTGCAGTGGAGGCCATAGTGAGGCACCCTGATTTGCGTTACTATTATACAAGAGAAATTTGTGCGCCCTTTCCTCCTTTTCCGTTTGTTAGTACGCGTATCTGAACAGCATATCGCACCATCGCCTGTTGCGCCTGGCTTCCACCAAAACTGTAAATCTGTGCTAGCTTTCTTGAGAAACATCTTGCCTGAGATATGGTTGTGACCGCCATGAAATGTTAACACGATGACCTGCGTTCCCGTGGTTACTGGAATGTTAGATGGCGTCAGGCGGTGTGACCAAATTCTCTCCATCGAGAGCTCGATTCGTTTCCCGCCTTCGGGTATCGTCATGTATCGTCATGTCCCTTGTCCGCCTGGCATGCCATCTGCAAGTTGAGAACGCCTCCCGACGGGTCGTTAATCATGCAGGCGAGCACTATGATTATATGTTCCTTTCATCAACCTCTATCAAGATGTTCAGTGTTTCGTACAAGCCTCCGCGTCAAGATGGCTCCGAAGCACTCACGCCACGCACCGCCTTCTCTGCCCTTAGGTCACATTTCGCGGAGAAACCACTTGGCGAATCTCTAGGTGGTAGAAGGTACGATACCACCACATTTAGTCCAAATCGGCCGACTCGAAATCCCAAAACCAATCGCTCCATGCCTTTTTTCCGGCTTATCTCGAAACAATTACGGGATGGCTTAATTAATGATAATGTGAGAAATCTCCTGCCAAGGTTCGGAAAATACCTTCCCACGCATACATACGTACACTGAAGCTCGCTATAAAACCGCGACCGCGCATGATTAGTGAATTGCCTCTCCTAGAAATCACAATAAGGCGCTACTTCGTATCTAAGACAGATTGAGAAAAAGCTAGGTGAAACGAGCCTCATATGCGGCAACGAGCGCACTCGGCGATAAGTGAGCTACTATAGCTTCAAGGGCAGTTTTGTTGACCAAGTTTGTGCAATACATTGTCTCCCTAACAACTCATCTGTTTGTATTGACTTCCTTCCCATTTCCTGGTGCCATTGTCTCGTTTCAGCAGTGTGGCTTGTTCGTTCGTGATTTCGGTCGTGTTCGGTGTCATCCTTGAGATACAGGATTCCACAAACACCTGCTTTATGATATCTTTCTTGATATACAGGATGAAATTTTGTGATTGCCCTTCACTTTGGAAACTATATTTTTTTATTGTCCCAGTTGCTGAACGTTCGATTTTATTGGTTATTGGCCACCTGTGCTCTAAAACTCTCGATATGTCGCTTGACTGGTATTTTCCCGTAACTGATAGGTTAAAGTCGTAATATATTGCTGTGTCCCCTCGATGTACTTGACCACTCTCTTTTCTGCATATATGTAAATATTCTACAAAGGTATTCACACGACGCTATGCATGGAGCAGGAGGCGTAAAAGGGACGCCCGTATCGGCATGCAGGGCATATGCGCACGACCTAAAAGAGAGATTGTGGACGCCATGAACCTGCGTACCTGCGAGAAAACATGCTGAAGACGTCTTGAGAGCGCTGGAGGTCACGCAAGTCACTGGGGATGGTTACGAGTTTAAGCAAGTTTTTTTGTGCGGTCATTCACCACAGTAGTGCCGGGTCAGGCAAGAAATATTCAACAAGTAGCTGCACTTGTAGATTTAAGTTTTGCGAGCACTAGCCTAAACCAACATGCCTTTCATTTTTTATGTGAATGTGATTTGCGGTGCCCTTTTCATTTGTTTAAAGTTTTGGAGGAGCCAAATAGTAGCCTATTTTGTTAAACTGGTCCTGTTTCTGAAGCCACTACAGGTTCGACGTCACTGCGTATTCGCATGCACCGGACTCATTGATGACCTGCCGTGCCGAGGCCATGGTTTTACGGACTATCTGTAACTGTCCATTCGGTGTAGCGAAGTTAACGCCCGTTAGGAATCTCAAGCGGCGGAAATATTCCTTTCCGTTGCGAATGATCGCACATGTAGCTAACGGGAAGGAGCTGTTAGAAACGCACATTGATTGCGAGGACGACAGGTAATCGTTCAAGGGCGGGCGAACATTTTGCTCGATATAACGAAATCCGTGATGCGGCCGTTCCCTCTGGGATGTGTGTGACCTCTAGTCCGCCAGTACACCCAACTTGGCTAGAACCCCAGCCTGTGGAGGCTATAGCGGAAGTGCTTACTCGGTGGGAATCGCGCCGCCATTTCATGAAGCCGCTGGCCCGGAGGTACGCAGGTCTCACCAGGTCGAGCGGCTAGTGTACGCATCTGGTTATTGGGCTGTGTGTATAGCTGTGTGTGTACATACACCTCCCACCTTAAGCCAATGGAGTGACACCGCGGTATTCAGCACAGTGCACCCACGCGCGCCAAGCACAAATATGTAATAAACTGTTTATTTAAGACAAAACACCTCGTCGCTGTGTCCTCACTCTCTCGGAATGATGCACGTGGGTAGCGAAGTCAAATGCGGAAGTACTCCCAGTACATGTCGCTTCTGCTGCCAACTTTTTTTAGGTTCAGATTTTAACGCGAGAGCATTACATGCCCCATTAAGGGAAAATGCGACGTCCGGCGCCGTTGTGACCTAAATTTGCCCCAAAAATGGCTGACACCAGACACAGGAATCAAAATCAAAGGAAATAGAATTAAGTGGGTCTTAAATTCCAACTTCAATCCTACAAAACGCGGGCCCAACTCGCATATATGCACTATCGCCGAGCCTTGCCTTTAGCGAACAAAACCTTCTGGTGGACGTGTTGTGGCTTTCCAATTACAAGCGCGTACTATATATGCATTTACTAACGCCTACGGCAGGAATTTGAGCATGCGAATTAGAAACGCATCAAAACCCATTAACGCTAAATGCGAATACGGGCTAACAAGGGCGAAGAAGAAGGAAACAAAAAAGAAAACAACCCCCACGTCGCACGCGCCAATGCACTAAAGAAGAAGGAAAAACCAAAGAGAAAACAACCGTGATGATATAAGAGGGCACAATCACACCACCCGCGGAGGGCCACAGGAGTACTTTGAGCATCCTGATTACAAAAGTAGCAAAGCGTGTTACGCTAAGCGCGTGGTGCTAACTAGGGCGGTCGGAGAAGCCTTTCAGTCTTCGTAACCGGGAGAATAAGGACCCAGCGGAAAGGGAAAATGAGGATGATAATGGATGCCCACCACTGGAGGCCTACTCGATTAGTTTGAGCACGGTAATTACAAAAAGGCACATGTACCCTAAGCGTATACGCACCGCTAAAAAAGGCGATTGGCCAAGCATCTGTCATATATAGGGACACAAAGAAGAAAACGACACAATCGAAAGAGGATAATGACAATGCATAGAATGGCATAGAACGAGAGTACACATTCCCATCCCCGGACACGCTCCTGTATGTCTGCGCTGTCTCTACTGAGATGCACTCTGAAGGGTCTACCTAGTTGTGAAACGTCGTCGCCTACAAAAGCATACGCCTCGGAAGAAGGTGTAAGGGTACACACAAACTGCCGCCCTGGCAACCATTCGGACTCGAATATTACACGCCAGACACATATCCCTCACGGGACATCGACGTTGCCGCAGCAGAAGATGACATAATCGCGACAGACCCGCCCTTAAACATAGAGGATATTTTTTTAGAATCGACAACAACCAGACGACAGTGCTTCCAGCTACGCAGTCGCCACCTACCAGACATGCGACTCGGGGGTCCGACCACCCCGAGGTGTGGGTGCCTCATTCCGAGTCTGTTCGAGTGCGCCTCTGGGGTCAAGTCCCATCCTACAAGAATTGGAAAATGCTACCACGGCACACCAACGTCAACCGTATACGTTTCTGTTCCCTCCGGGATTCTGCACGCGAGGCCAGCATCGTTATTGCCGGACACGATTTGACCCTTTCCTTTCCTTGAGATTCCATCTAACGCATTCATATGTGCTGTGCCACCCTCCTTCCAAAAAAATTTAGTCTAACTATTTAATACACTACATTAGTTGGTACCAATTAGTCAATGGAGCATACCCACTTAGGGGATTGGCCAAGTCAGATTTGGTAAAAAGGTCAAGAACTAAAACTAAGGAAAAAATAAAACTGAGAGGATTGTGGGGAACGTCGTGTTAACAATTTCGAGAACCAAAGAAAATCAAAATAACTGTAACATAATGCAGTAAAAATAGATACTACACGTACCGGAAAAAGAAAGTAAGAGATGTGTTTTAATAACAGGGTAAACGACCTGTTTCCGAAATAAAAGCGTGAATGCCACGACCAACACCCCCGTGGCAGACACCCAACCCCGATGCCCAAAATGAGCGTAAATTCCTAGCAGAAAGGAAGGGCCCAGGCGCCCGAGGGGAACCTGCAGGAATCGACCGCGGAGAGAAGAGGACCGCCGACGAGACATCAGGAAATGTTCAGTTGTCTTCTCCTCTTGACAAAAACCGTATAGGGCCGAAGGCGCTATGAGTGCGCGGTGAAGGTATAAATTCAAGTTGGGCACTCGGCAGCGAAAGCTGGTCAGTGTGACCTCCCACAATCGAGACTGCGCCAAGTCACACTTCCACAAGTATCGGAGGCGCTCAATTTCGGGGCAGCCAGAGATACTGTCTGGTGGGAAGCTGTGCAGCGAACTGCACCTTTGAAACCAAGATTCAATAACTTGGGCTGTCGGGGACCCAGCACCAACGAGAGGTCCATTCAATGCTACAACTGCCAGATAAGGAGCGGTTTCATTCAGGCAGATACTTCTGTGCCCTGGAACCCAGACCAGGCCGATTTATCGTACATATGCTGGTACGAGCATCGAGGGCATTTGGCGGAGAGGAGTAAAGCTTGGAGAAGATAGAGTAGAAGATACTGAAAGATAATCCGTCACAATGAACAAGCACTTTAGAATGGTCTTCACTGAGTGTTCGATTAGTGAGGGCAATCGCAAAAAATTCTGCCAGGGTGGGATGATAGGGATTACTGCAGGAGACCAATTAAAGTTGCTCTCTCTCTCTCTCTCTCTCGCCAAGAATATTGTCGTGAAATTGGGTGGGCGCAGGGAAAATTGAAAACCATAGTTCCCGATTTTTCAGCGCTAAAACTTAACCCGAGGTCTGCTTCCTGGCCGCTAATATTTATGGGCCGTTGGATATTGCTCTGGTTATCAGATAAAAGAACACTGTCGTCTGCGTATAACATTCCCGGAATACGCTGCTCTACAACTTCGCCTTGCCACATATGCGTTAAGCTGAAGTATAACATTTTTCCAGTTTTTTTTTTCTAACCCTACTATGTAAAGCATAAACAATATTGGGCTCAAAGGCCATCCCTGTTTCAGCCCTCGATGGGTGTTGACCTGCTGTGCGCATTTCTGCCCTTCCCATGTCAGGTGCACTCTGTTATCTTGATAGATCGCTATAAAAAACTATTAACTCCATCTAAGCCCTGGAGTTTCAGCACCCTCCACAGCAGTTCTCTCTTTACGTCATCATATTCCCCTTGAACGTAATGTCCAAGAACGTAATCCATAATGGTCTATTCTGTGCTTTCGCAATTTCAATGCACAGAGTTATCACGAACAAATTATTATCCAAGCTCCTGTCTTGCCTAAATCCATTCTGCAGTTCCACAAGGATTTCATTTTCTTCCATCCATGCTTGTATTTCTGATTTTATAGCCTGCAATACGAATCTATGCACCACTGACGTTACTGTGAGTGGTCTGTATGAACCAATACTGGCTTTGTTGCCCCTGCCTCTATATATTAAATTCATCCTGCTTTCTAGCCAATCCTTCGGTATTTGATTGGTTTGTGTCACCTTATCTATTGTTCTCATAAACAACGCCTTACTTTTTGGTCCTAGCAGGTTTATCAGCTGCATTGTTATTCCGTCCGGGCCCAGTTCTGTTGTGGGAGAAAGGGGGGGGGGGGGGGCCTTTTGCGCTGCTTTTTTTCAATCAAGGCTGCTCAAATTTATTTCCCTTTCCGCTGTCTTTTGTGGCGCTTTTCTTCTCGGTGTAGGCTTCCCTACCTCTACTCCCGTAAACTTCTCACTAATCACTCGATGGATGCGCCGACACCTGCTCCCGTTTAAATGTTTCTCCTCATCATCAATCAAGAATTTTTGACGAATGTCATTTTTTGAGCTTCGTGGTTACATAACTTCATGGAGCGCTTTTCTCCTTCTTCCGCATTTCGGCCAGCCATTGTTCGCTTTTTTGTTTTATCTTTGCCTGCACCATTTTCTGCCCTTTGATAGTTTTTACTCCCGGTAGCAATCCCATTTTTTCTTCACTATTTCCGATTCCATACCAGTTCTCTTTGCGTCTCTATGTTCTCCCGGGGCCTTTTTACGCTGGTAAATAGCCCCTCCTATTTGTTTATTTCACCAGCTTCTCGGCTTTCTCTTCCATTTCCATCGGTTTCGTTGCTTGGATTCATCCATCTTCTGCTTTATGAGCCCTATCATTCCATCGTAATCCCAATTCTTATCTGGGTACTTATTGATTTATTCTTCCATCATATCAGCGATGATCTTTAACTGTTCGCTGTTCAAATTAGTTCCTCCGGCTGTACCGATTTCTAAACTTGTCCGGGTTGCCCCTTCAAAGTGCAAGGTAAGCCGCTTGTGGTCGCTTCCTAAGCTGTCCTTTCTGTTTTCATCTATCCTCGTTTTCCCGCAACCTTTCGTATACTGTTTCGGAGACTAGATTATAGTCAATGCTGGACTGTCTGTTACATATATCTCTTTCCCATGTTATTTGTCCGTCACACTTGTTTTTTGTGTTTACTATTACTAGCCGGTTTTCCTGACATAGATATATCACTAGAGAACCATTATGATCTGTCTATCTGAATCTTTTATGTGGGCATTCATATCTCCAACTAAGATGATTTCGCCTTAATATTTAAAATTTATATCTCTTCTAAGATAGTTTACGATTTTCTCATTTTCCTCTCTAACTCATCTGCTGGTCCACAGATACACAACTTCTAAGCATGTATTTCCCCCGCTATGGTGCCTCTAACCCATAGATGCTCGTCACAGCTTTCTGCCAGTCGGTCCCTTGTTTAATAAGCATGCCAACGCCTCCCACTCTCTTCATTCCTGGGGCGCACACGTTTATTTCTTCCCTTTCAAGTTGGTTTTGGATTTCCGCCAACTTATCAGGTTTCCTGCTGGTCTGCATATTTATGTAGCTGATTAAATATTTATTGCATTTTTTTTCTTTTGGCTTTACACTTACGGATTTTATTTTCGTCCCTTACTAAATGTTTTCTTCTATTTTTTCTACTTAAATCGCCTTCGTCTATACACTAGATTCTCATTAAGCGGAACTTCAAGGGACCGAAAAAATTTGTTCCGTTTAGCAAGAGTTCCGTTTACTGAGATCGATGTGTGAATGTGCAAATTTATGTGCGTGCACACTCTCAATACCATTTCAAGGAACTCAAAGCACTAGAAGGTGAATGTAGCTGATAGCTTTTCAGAAAGCAAGCAAACTACAAGAGTTAGGCACAGCCAAGGAGGTTAAAAAAATTGCAATTTTTTTTAACCTCCTTGGGCACAGCATTCACAAAGTTGATTTGGCAACAATGAGTCGCTGTGAACTACAAAATACACGTATTATTTTTGTTTGAGTCCTTGCAACTGCATCTTCATGGAGGCTAGACGCCTCAACTTCGCGAGTGCTTACGAGCCACCGAATTTAGAAGACGGCAACGCGGTAATGAAGCGCGGATAGCCCTACGATGGCACGATCGAGGCGGCGGGAGCTGAGCCTTGTAACCTCGGCGTCTTGAATCGAGACCGAACAACTGTAACACGAACTGCGATATTGCATTTGTTGCGTTAACACAGCTGACCACTAACGAGGCGAGGCTTGCGAGTCCAGCGAGGCTAAAAAAACATGAAGGAAGCGAAAAAAAAAAAATTGGCCGCGTATCTGCTCCTTTCGTTGCAAATGCCGTCAAAAGACGATAGTCTTCATCGGCTTTTGCGAAGTAAATGCCTCTCTTTGCTTTCCCGCTCACCTCTCATGTTGTTCCTCTTGCGTCGCGCTCCTCCCAAGGTAAAGACGCCAAAGGTTTGCTTAAATCATTTTAAATTTCCCGCGTTCCACTACTCCGAACCAGGTGTCTCGATGCGAACGCTGCCGTACGGCGAAGACGCGGGTTAACCGAGGCGCCCTACTTCAACGTTTATAGAACCGCGTTTCCCTACTTCACATGCGTTGCAAGCAGAACGTGGAACCTATATAGTGGAACCTTGCGTAACTGTTGCCGGTTGATTTCTTAAAATGGCGCCAGAAGCTATAGTGGCGCGGGCGACAGCAGGCGACGGCGGAGTGAATTCTTTTTCTGCACTTGATGAAGTATTTAATTTCGCAAAAGTCTATATATATAAAGGAACACTGCAAATATCACTTCTGTATTGATTGTTGTGTCATATTTGCGTAATGTGTTGGTCTTCTTCAAAATGTTGACAAGTATGAACATTACACCGGGCATAGAACGGTAGATTTAGCTGTGACTAAATAAGACTATTGCGCAGGCATTGTTTTGCTTTGGCCGGGTGGCTGAATCGAGTCACAGACAGACAGACGGACAGACAGACATACAACCATACAGACAGACCAAAATTTCTGGGTTTAAGTAGCCCAATTAAAGACTATCGTCTTTAAAAACAAGGCAGCCGGAACTGTAAAAAGCTGATTCTCATGCCAATGGGTTTCACAAGAAGTTCCATTTCTGGTTCCATTCACACGGTGACGCAGAAATTTTAGTTCCGATTACCGAGTTTTATTTTTTTTTTACGTTATCCGAATACTAAACCAACCAACAGGCTACTGTTCCGTTTAAGCGGCAATTCCATTTAAGCGATTTCCGTTGATCGAGATTCTATAGGTTCTCAGCGGTGCCTATATGTTCTCCGGTTAGCTCTAGGCCTGGCTGATTCCCAGCATACGTTTCTCACTTCCCATTTGTCGCCTAGCTTGCCTTCATTAGCTCCGCGGGGCCTCCTTAAAAAGCTGCCGCTCTGCCACCTAAGTGCCACCCTACCTTGTTTCCTATCCTGGGGCGGAAGTGAATCCCGTCATACTGAAAAGTTTGCCTATGTCCAATGCTGCCCACTACCCTGTTTACGTCTATCACTTCAAACCTAAGTTCCCTGCTGCGCCTCTCGCAGCGAGCACTGCCCGTTCGGTGTGTGTGCCCTGTTTTGACACCTCCGGCACGGTGCAGACTGCAATCATCACATTTCGGGGCGTTGCCCGCAGGTCGTTTACCCCTTTTGCTATCTCGTGGTCAAGTTTTTCCTTTTCACCCGTGAAAACATCGTGAAGCCCCGCGGTAATCTGGCTTTACTGGACAAGGCCAGCTGCCCCTTCGCTTTTGTCATCACCATCTGCATCGCCTGAACGGGGGAATACCCAACCTTCACACGTGTGTCCACCTCTACCCTTTCTTTCACGGCAGCGCTACTACTCTTCATTTCCGAATCTCCCGCAATGATTACAACGCTATCTTCCGCCACGTGCTGTTCTTTACTGTCACCCCGCTTTCCGACTGGTTTGGTGCGCCTATCTCTCGGCAAGTGGGAGTAGCGGTCGCCTTTCTTACCTTCCGTCCCATGTGTCACCTCGGTGCGTGCCTCCGCTACGTTCGATGGGCCGTGTTCGTCATTTGTTGGCGAAATGACGCTCCTTTCTAGCTTCCTCTCAGCTGCTTCTAACTTTCCGTCAACGGCCCTGCGTTCGTCGCGTTCGTTACTTAGCGCTGCCTCAATCCTGCAACCCGCTTAGCTAACGCCGAGTTATCCACATCTACGCGTTCTAGCCGCGCCACCACTAGGCATAGACAACACGTATCTGCCCCTTCGTCTGCCTTGCCGCCATCTCGCCGAAACTATCTGCATCTACTTGCCACGGACAGCTACCACACTGTACCAGCTTTCTACGCGTGTTCGTCATCTCGGCTGCAAATCCGACACACCGAGAAAGAACCGTGCAGGTAAATACTTAGCTTCGGCTGTCCTTCGCTTCGCTGTCGTTCCGCTCTCCCTCACTGCAGTACACGCCGTTGTCGGAGCACACACACACACAAAAAGAACGACCGTACAGGGGTGCCGCACTGACTGCACTCAGAACCACTAGTACGCAATCATCGCGATCTCATTTTTAATTGTACTCACCTGTACTCAAACTCATCTGTACTCACTTGTTCTCGAGTCGTACTCAGTCTGTACTCACTCGTAGTCAACTCGTCTGTACTCACTCGTACTCATACTCACTTTGTACTCACGAGTAGTACTCCTACTCAATCAGCACTCGCTTGTACTCAACTTATCTGTACTCACTCGTACTCATACTCAATATGTACTCCCGAGTAGTACTCGTACTCAATCAGCACTCACTCGTACTCAACTTATCTGTACTCACTGTACTCATACTCAATCTGTACTCACAAGTATTCGTACTCAATCTTCACTCACAATTACTCGTATTCAAAAGTGTCTCTACTAATTAACACAAGTTCAAAGACAAAAATACTACAGATCGTGCGCTTGCTGCGCGAAAAAGTGGGTTAGTAGAAAAGGTTGTGACGATGGCGGTGCGTTTTTAATGTTGTTGCAAACGCGCACTATCAACGTAAAATGCACTATTTTAGCATTTAATCACCAAAATGGCTTTCTTGTCTGGATGGCGTTGCTTTGATTTGATTGATTGATTGATTGATTGTAGGGTTTAACGCGCCGACGCAACGCAGGCGATGAGGCGCGCCGTAGTGGAGGGCTCCGGATTAATTTTGACCACCTGGGGATCTTTATCGTGCGCCGAAATCTCGTACACACGGGCGTTTTTGCTTTTCGCCTCCATCAGAAAAGCGACCGCCGCGGGCGTTGCTTTAACGCTTGAAATGTTCCATCGCTAGAGGATGGGGTGTCACTGTCGTTCTACACCGCGCCAGACTTATAAGGCCCAGTACGATTGACTGCTGCCGGCAACCGCTGGGCCGTCGATCACCTCACTCGATACGCTGAGACCATCGGGCTACCGGCTGCAACGCTGCACGGTATTGCTAATTTCATTTTGCGTCATTTAATACGGCCTCAGGAAGCACCTCGTAAACTTCTAAGTTACAGAAGGCGTGTCTTCTTGTCAGAAGTGGTCGAGGCTCTCCTTAAAGGAGCCATAAAGACAAAATACAAGTTGGGTTTATTAGAAAGACTGCTTAGTCTCGATAACAATGATACCAATATCATCGCGATCTGCGAACAAATAACGGAGATATGAAAGAAAACGTGTGAAGCAGTCGCGACCCCCTAGCCAATTTCCCGCAACTTTTCTATGACGTCACGGAACCTTGTTTGCACGATTGGCGGCCGCCTAACTGACCTGTCGCGACGACACATGACTGGACGTCTGTAATGGGGCCTCTAGTTCCATTTGACGCCATCACTTGAATGCTAACGTGCAGTTAACGCACTGAAAATTGTTTTATTGTTGGCCCGTATGACGTCATTTTGCTCATAACACGTCCCTGTGGCGCAAAATTTGAAAATTTTTAAATACTTCTTGCTTTTTTTTCATTAAAAAACATATCTTGTGGCTGTAATGGCGCTGAGTGAGATACTGAATCCTAGTTCTTTCAAATTAAACGAAGTTGTATTTTCTCTTCATGGCTCCTTTAAAGAATGCAATGTCACTCACTGTAGCACTACCGCCTACCCTCCCCAGGCTAATGGGTTGACGGAGAGATTCAACCCCACCCTTGGCGACATGCTCGTCGAGTGTGTCTCCTGCCCACTCCGATTGGGACACGGTTCTCCCCTTTGTGCCTCACGCGTACACCAACCGCGGCGCAGACCCCCGCAGGCTCCTCGCTGTACTTCCTCCTTTGTGGCCATGAAGCATCCTGCCCTGTTGACACCATTCTCCCCTACCGACCCGACGCCTCCGAGTACACGGCCGTTTCTCAGCGCTGCAGCCACGCTGAGAAGTGTCATCCGCTTGCTCGCACCTTTGCCTCCGAAGACCAATTCCACCAGGAGCATCAGCGTGATGGTGAAAACCCGCAAGTGACTTTTTCTCCCGGATCTCTGTCGTGGCTTTGGGTACCAGGCACTACGCGTGGGCTAGCATGCTTCTTTCCAAGTTCAATCGACCATACTGTGCACTCGAACGAACCTCCTTCGCTAATTACTTCGTGGAGCCGTTCACACCATCGTCTGACCTGCGCTGCCGCGGCCGCGAACGGTACACGTGCATCGCCTCACCGCACGACTCATCCGTCGTGATACGCCCCTAGGACACCAGGGTGGCTCCCTTAGCGGCGGGGGGTAATTGTAGTTCATAAGATGAGCAAGTGGAGCGAAGCCACCGTGCGAGAACTATCGCCGCAACTCCGGTCGTAGTTGCTCCAAGAACAGGCAAGCTACGCGGCAACCTCTAAGCACTGGCCTCGTGATTGGTGTTGGTGATCCCGACAGAACCTGTATACACCCACTCAAGGTGATTGTCCACTCTGATTTTGCCGATGCAGATTTTTCAGATCTTTTGCTGCCCTTGCCCCCTCTCAGTGCCCTTTTGCTGCTATGCGCTGTCTGGGCAATAAAAGCACACTACATGTTGGTGTGCGGGATAATTGGAGATCTGTGAGAGAGGCCTTTGCACTGCAGTGGGCGGAGACAGGCTGATGGTGATGATGATGACATTTTGGTGTAGGGCCTTATGCGCGTGCAGCATCGCGAGTAGGTCTTCGGCGCGAATTATGGCGATTAAAATTGCAGAGGCATGGCCTTACCTTCAGCAGCGAGCTATGGCCAGTGCCGAGACTATAGCGTTGCCTTCGGAGGCTAGTTATGGCGATAAAAATCGCAAGGGTATAAACTTACCTTCGGCGGCGAGTTATGGCCGTGATAGTGGCAGCCTTGGCGGCCAGTTATGGCGATGAAAATGTCAGAGGCATACTTTGGCTATGGCTATGAAAATGGCAAAAGTATATGGCTATGGCTATGAAAATGGCAACGGTATATAGACGATTCCGAGTCAAGAGGTCCAATGAGTCAAGAGGTCCAACGCGTCAAAAGGTCCAATATTGGATCTTTTGACGCGTTGGACCTCTTGTCTCTTTGGACCTCTTGGCTCACCGTGGACCTCTTGACGCGGCTGAGGCGAGTCAAAAGGTCCAACGAGTCGAGAGGTCCAAGCTTTAACAAATCACCGCAAGCTGCCAACCGCACTGCGTGAACGCTTGTTGGCACTGCAGGTCCTATAAAGGATGCTACACTTGCATCCATGCTCGTAGAATTGTTCAAGCACTCTTACGAATATTTATTAGGCGTGAAGCAGAGCGCGGTAGACGCAACCATGCACAGCGTTTTGTTATTCCCACTTACGCAATTGTGTGGGTTAAGTGCGAATAATGCGAGTAAATAATAATTTTGTGGGCTGTCTTTACAAGGAAAGCTCCAACGGCGCTTATGCGGGTTACAGGTAATAATAAAAATACCGAAACTAAATATCAAACGCTGACGCCTCTACGGCAGGGCCTGTTACATCAGCTGTGCTGTGCTTTCAGCGCGCTGTCGGAAACGACGATGCCGCAGTAACAAGTGCATGTATTTATTAGAAATACCTACATCGTCCATTCCTGTGGAGGTTTGAGAAAGAAAAAAAAAGCAGCAAATTCAAAATAGCAATCACACATAATGCTAAAAAAGAGAACGAAGCACAAACAACCCAACAAAGCACAATATGCAACTGGAATGCAGCATTTATTAAAAGAAACCAGTACGTTAATGAAAGAACAATGACGTTCCCCAGTTTGTTCGTCGCTTCACTTTCTTCTCGTGCATGCGCATAGGAATGTTATGTGGAGGGTACGGCGGCTTTCTTCAACCGTGGTTTCAGAGGCTGCAGACCATCTATTATTAAACGACGCACCCAACATGCACAAAAGACACACCATCAATAACTAGAGTTATCACAAACTGCGGTTTTGGCTGTTACACTTGAAATTCCAAGTGTGGTGACCGTGGTCACTTGGTTGTGAGCCTAACAAAAATAAATAACCACACTTTTAATTTCACGATAAAAAACAAAAGAGAAGCAGTGTAGACAAAAGGAAATATCTTTAAAGCAGTCGCTTCAGAGCCAAACGCAATGCAGTCGCGCGCGGCGAGGAGAGGGGCTTCCCCAAAAGCTCGCAACCGGCTTGGTTTGCTCAGGTCTGCTCGTTGTTGTGAACTTTAGGCTTAGCGTCGCGGTGGATATTTGACCGCCGCTATCTCTACAACTGCGAATTGCAATATATAGCAGAATTTTTCACCGCACTAACTTCCACTTTCTCGCATGTGGAAGTTCTTTTCCGCGATCAGGTTGATTTCGAAGAGCAGCGATAAGCTGTTGCTGCCGTGGTATGGCCCGGTTCGAGCCGCTTGCAGTTCCGTGCGGGCAGGCGCGCCGGCGTGTTCACAGACACGGCCGACGTGCGCGCCGATCGTTTCCGAATGCTGAAAACGCTTCACGATTGCCTGGTTTATCCTTTTTTTGTTGGCGGACGACCTTTTTTTGTTGGCGGACGACGCACGGAATTCACAAATTTAGCACGGCTTTTGTCGTAGTTGATCGGTTGGATCGGGAAACGAGCCGCTGCTGACGGGCAGTCGCGCTGCTTGCGAGAGCGACGCAAAGAACGAAAGCGCCTCTTGGGCACAGCTACAGTGAACTAGAATGTCTTGATCCAGTGGCGCGAACGGGAGCGCTCTGCCACGTTCGGCTGAAGCAAAGCGCGTCTACCGCCGCCAGGGGCGCCACTGCGCCTTCTCCGAAAACGGTACCGTGGTTGAACGGGCCGTTGCTTGGGGCACCCGCCAGCTATTGCCGCTGTCGTTTTTTAGTGTGGTACCGTAATTAAGTAAATAACCTTTATGGAAGAAAGACGCTCACTTTTGCTGTCCCTGTACCTTTCTATGAACGTTTTGTTGCTTATCAGACCCGTTTGAGCCATTGGGCAACGGCTACAAAGTAGCGCTTTGTCGTCTGCTAGCGGCGCAGACGATGCGAGCGGATGTGCGATGCGTTGGCGGCGCGCGGTCGGACAGACTCTCCGTCTGTTTATGGTCGAGGCCAGCCTTTCATTTTCTGCGTGTTTTACGTTTCCGTGATGTTCCCCTACAGAAGCAAGAGGTATGCAATCGTCAGTAAAATAGTTATTGCGAGTGCTATCGAATAGAGGTTGGACAGGCCGGGTAGCCGCGATGTCAAAACGAAGGACGGACACCTATTCCTTTGCTCCGGGTTGTCACAGTACGTGGTTACCCAGGTGCTCCCAAGGCATCTTTGTTCGCCGCTCCCCTGGACGATGAACTGCGCAAAAAGTGGGAACAAAATTTGGGAAGACTGGACAAACTCTTGACCATATCTTCAGCCGTCGGTGAGCGCCACTTTGAGCCCGAGTGCATATTGCGGGATTACATCCACGTAATAAACGGCTGTGAAGTGCGACTTGCACGCGGGAAGCGGTCACTGGCTCCAGGTGCTGTACGTATACCATCCTGCCTACTGTGCGTCGAATTCTGTACGGAGCATGCACGCGGAAGCCGCAAAGGAAAAGGCGGGCAACAACAAGAGTTTCAGTTTCGGCAGCCAGCAAGAATTCGCCACGACAAAGCTGAAGAGCCGGAAAATATGAGGTGCGCCAGCCACACCACGAGGCTTCTCTCTCTCCGCAGGGCTCACCAAATGAAGGCGCAAGTTCTGTGGAATGGGATGCTTTCACAGTGAGCCATCTTCAAGAAGTCAAGCTTCCTTCAAAGCTCTGGTGCCGGCTAAATTTTGCCGACGATCGAAACGTTCTTTTCGCTACCACGTCGATACGAAGAGAAGAAAAGCTAGAAATTTTTCACGAGAAATCCGTGCTCTTCTATTCACATGACGACAAAGTGTCGGCGCAAACATTTTTTCGCGGTGTGTTATGCGGAAGCGGTGAGATCGATTCCCTAGCTGTTGCGAACATGTAGTGTGCTGCAAGAAGCTGACAGCCGTTCGGCCTGCGAAGGGGCCATGACGGCTACGGGGTTTAGTGATGTATTGCACGTGCTAACGCCGCCTTCAGCCTGAAGGTAATTTGTTCATTGCAAACTTTGCTGCTGAAAAAATCAGCCGGGTGCTACTGGACGCGTGAATACTGGGTATAATTTGCTTCTGTAGAGGCAAATTCACAAGTAGGTTCATGCCGGGACTTTATTACAGTAAATACAAAAAAGTAAATCCATTCGTAAAGAATTAAACATAGCAGTTGTCCGCCGGCAACACATCGAACGCGTACGCTCGTATCGATCGTCTGCGCAGGTAGCAGACGACACCAAACAACTCCGCTCAAACGGGCAGATTTGCAACAAAACGTTCATAGCAAGGTACGGGGATGCCAGACGCGAGTGGCCTTTTTTTTTTTTTTTTGTAAAGGTTAATTACTACCCTACATCGGAACAACGACAGCCACAAGTACAGCGACTGCCGCGGTGGCGGCTCTCGAAGAGGGCGCAGTAGCGCCACCTGGTGTTTTCTACACAGAAGAGCACGCCCCTTCCTCGCCGTTGGCGCCACTATATCATTCTAGTTCACTATAGGCACAGCTTTGGGGCGCCCGCTATTTGAGAACCTTCGTCTCCTCCGAACGCCAGGTGATTTTTATTATTTTTTTTTTCGCCTTCGCTGATGCGCCACCACTTGCGTCCGAACTGACTTGCGCGATTTTGAGCACTGCGGCTGCGGCAACTGCGGTTAGCGTGACTGAACTGAGGTGGGCAAGTTCAGTTTGCGTTGACCATGGTTAGCGGGGTAACCGCAGTTTCGTCTGCCGTGTAACGCAGCAAACTGCGGTTTTGTCTAACCGCGGTTCGCTTGACCGTTGTTAACTGCGCTCGTGTAAGTAGGGTATTATTAGCAGTCTGTCTGTCTACTTTTCGCCAACAACCATATAGCAGTCGTATAGTACAGAATCATCAAAATAGCTAGAACAATCAGTAACCATCACAAGCACCCATTTATCGCAATCTAAACCCGCAAAACTTAAACCAGATATTACTAGGACATTTTATTGGATCCAGCGATTTTATAAAGTGAGCTGAAGGAGGCTCGTTGGACCTTTTGACGCGTTGGACCTCTTGACGCGTTGGACCTTTCGACGCGTTGGACCTCTTGACGCGTTGTACCTCTTGACCCAAATTGAACCTTTTGACTCGTTGTACCTCTTGACTCGGCTGTCACGTGACTATTGGACCTCTTGTCTCGTTGGACCTCTTGACTCATTGGACCTCTTGACCAGAAGCGCTTAGAGACTACCGGAAGGTCACAAAAGAGCGCTACTGTCTCCCTTCTCCGGGCGTATGCGCGCGCTGACGCAGCTCTGTGGTGCGTGCTTTTTTCGCTGCGCGCGTGCTGCATCTCTTGCGCTAAGATGAGATCTGGCAAAAATTTCATTTCATGTTCTGAAACCATGCATGTTAGTACGTGTACAGCAAGTTCGGTTTAAACGCAGAGTAGCTACATGAATAAGTTTTTTGGACGTGCTTGTCTTGTCGTCTGCTACGCGCCGCTCTTCCGGCCGAGTGCCCGGCGATTTCACGGGCAAAAACGTGCTGCTGCGCTGTCGTAGCTTGCCGTCTTTTCGTCAGCGAGACTATACGTGTTGAATTTGTCACAGCGCATTTCTCTCTTGTTTGTTACTTTATTCGCGTGTTCGCACTTCGTATATCCCGATTTTACGGACTGCAGAAACACAGAGGCTTGCAAGAAATGTTACATAAACGTGACTGATTCCGCTTAATGTATTATTTTTGACACCTGAAATAATCAGCCGCATCATGTCAAAGACGCATTTAATATACACATGCTATGGAAGGGGTGTGCAGATAACACCGCATGTTCATTTCGTCTTTCGAAGGAGTTTCCATCCGCAACCTGCGAACCTGACTGCAAGAAAATATTTTTTTTGTATGTGATGTGTGGGTAAACAAATTTTGCAGCAAAAAGAGAACATTCTGAGAGGTAAACGTTTTGACTTCGGAATTCATGAAAAAAAACATGATACATGCCTCGACGCTTACGTGCAATTGTATAACGGGTGACGTGCAAGTATACCAACAGTAATGAAAAACAAACACGTGCTGAAATAAAATAAGATTTTGAAACAAACAGATCAGCATGTGTAAGCCATTGGCAAGTAAGAACCTTAAACAACTAAAAAAACAAATTTGCGACATTTCCTTCCAATTTGACAAAAATTATGTCGAGTTGCATTCTAAAAAATTCTCGGAAAGCCACTCGTAGAGCCCCAAAGTTAGAAACCAAGAATCCTGTTGCGCGCAATAGAAAGGCCGACCAGGTGTTGGATTAGCCTTGGCTTTCGGTTTTACCGCCAGACATCGTGAATCGGCTGCGGGAAGCATCTTCTGAAGGGGTTTCCAGCGCTCCCGAATCGATGCAGTCGCCCTCCGGGCCGACCGGAAGTTCCTGAAAATTGCACGTGCTGGCTCGATTGCACGCGCAATTCCCTTCCAAGCCCCCACCGTCACCCCTCAACCTCGGCTATCCGTCTCTGCTACCCCAGAAAGAGGTCGCCGGCTCACGCGCTGATCAACCTCGCACGTCCCAAGCGCAGCGGCACCCCTTTTACGCCCGGGAAAAGCCAAGCCTCGCTTCGCGCGGAAATCAGCGCTGCTCTCGCTCAACAAACTTGAGCTCCGCCTTCCTGCTCACACCCCATTTTTTTATATATATTGCTCTGGAAAAAAGAAGTCTCCCCAGCAATGCAATTATGTTTAGAAGTGAAGCCCACTTCAAGATGATCGCTGTAAGCTTGCTCTTCGTAAGCTGTCTTTATCACGTTATGCGTTGAGAGCGAAGCGTGCTCATTCCCGGGAACGCAGAGGGAGGAGAGTCCACCGACGACGATCAGGCCACAACCGACATGCGTAAGCGTGATGCCCTTCGACACTCCGAAGATCGCGAGGCGGAAATCACAAGACGCCGGCGCAGTGAGCGTTTTCCCATCAGGACGACGGCGTACTCTGAGCGGTGTTACGAATCAGCGGGCCGCAATGCTTTGAGCTTTGTGCAACACTTCTCGGCTGTGTGGCGAAGCCTCCACTACGTGCGCCTTTCGAGCAGGCCTCCCTGTCGGTGACTCACGCTTGCAGCCGACGGATTCAAACAAGCTTCTACACGTCTGGATCGCTGGCGCCTCACTATCGGCGCGATTCAAACTTCGGCGTTGGCAGACGATACATGCTTCAACTTGTCCGAAGGACGCGGAGGCCGCTGCGGGGACCTCCTCTTTCCCCTCTCTGTCTCCGCGTGCGCCGCTACTACCGACCGCTCACGAACTCTGGAAAGAGTGTTGTCTGTGTCCGTGCCGTTCGTGTCGAGCTCACAATTTAGAGCGAACGCTTGTCTGACCGTTAGCGCTTTGGGTATAAACGAGACCCCCCCCCCCCCCCCCCCCCAAGCGCTGTTGCAGTTCATTCCTGTTTGAGCAGTGAATCAATGTTGTCACTCTGCTCGAGTCCTGTACTGTAACCTCACCCGTCGGGGCATTGTTCTTGTCTGGCTCCAGCCATCTCTCGCCATGACGTAAACAAGTTAAGTTTGCCTTCGGCTTCTGGTCTTCTTCGAAACTCTATGCTTCGAGGCAGCAACATCGGCTGGCCGCTCGCTTCACCACGCTACCACACGCATGTCGGAGGCGACGGAGCTCGGCTCGGGTACGCCTTCCCGTATGCAGCAACGGATTGTCAGCGGTGGGATGACAACGTCACAACAGCGGGAATTTGTGGCAAACCAATAAGCCGCAAACAGCCCCGCTGGCCATTTACCTTCATTGAGTTGAGTGGCAGTGAATTTTTACAGCGAAGCTGTATTGCGCCAGATTCTGACCGAAATTGCGTGCATGCAAAAAGTTGCAGGCGTCTGCTCAAGAGCTAACTAGTGCTAAATGCCCTCTCTAGCTGCCAGTCTAGCACAAGTACCTTGAAAAAAACACACCGAAATTGGCCGTTACGGCACTATCATTAGGCCGGGTTTACTGTTCTTATCATTATAGTAAGTTCGCAATGAAGTTGTGAACGTTACAGAATTCCTGTCTGCAGTCAATGCATGGCCACCTACGGGGGAGAATGGTTAACGAAAACGGCTGTAACTCTTGTCTTGTCGAAGCTATCCCGAAACAAATATATACGGGAATTTAGAACTAGTTCTAAGGAACCTCAGTGTACGTTTCTTTACTTGAGGAATGTAGTAAAGCCACCATGCATAACACAAGGTAGTTAGCCCCCAATACAGCTTCGCTGGTCTTCCATCTTCCAGTAGACGGACTCTATTTTTTTTCTTTTGGAAGTACTATCATTATCACTGTAAGGGGGTCCTGAAACACGCTTTGGACATGGCCAGTGACATTGGCAGTGGGGAGGATACGTACTTTAGGACATCTAAGCTGAATATTACTTCTCACCGAACACCAAAAAGCTCACAACTATGCTCCAAACGTTTCAACCCATTTTCTGCTCTAATTGAGATGTTTTTCATCCTCCGTGAAAATTTTATGAATCATTTCCGCTTTCACGCATCACACAGCAGACGTCCCCAAAAGTGGAGGAGGAGGAGGAGAGAAACGTTTATTGGAGCGGAAAGTGCTATTGTGGGTGGCCTTCCTAGTCCGGATAGCCGCGAGTCGTGGCAGCTGCTCTTGCCCGAGACACGAGGTTAACCTGCGTCTCTAGCAGGCAGCTGGTCAGCTCGCACTCCCACTGCTCCAGGGAGGGGGAAGGGATGGGATTTGGGTGGTAGGGGCAAGCCCAGACAAGGTGGTATGTGGTGTTGGGGGTTTTACAGGATGGGCATTCGTATGGATACAGGGTTGGTGATATGTTGTGTAGAATTGTTGTGTTGTATGTCTGGGTTTGTAGTCGTCGCCAAAGGCGTGCGTCGTTGGTGTTGAGAGATGGGTGAGGAGGAGGGTAGACGAGGCGATTTCGACGGTAGTGGTACAAGATGTCTGTGTAACGACTCGGGACTGGGGGGTGATTGAGGGATTCCGGTGGGTCTTCTCTGCCTTCAGGGAATTCCCGGGTAGTTAATTCGCGGGCAGCGGCATGTGCCGCCTCATTCCCTGGAAGGTTGGCGTGGCCTGGTGTCCACACGACATAGATGGAGGGCAGCTTGTGTGTGCGTCGTAGTATGTTGAGGGCTTGAGGCGAGATACATCCTTTTTGATAGTGGCGGCATGCTTCCTGGGAGTCTGTGATGATGACAATGTAATCTGTCGTGGCTGTGGTTGCGGCTAGAGCTATGGCAGTTTCTTCTGCTGTCGTGGAGGTGGTAGTGGATAGCGTGGCGGACGTCAGGAGGGTTTCCTGGGTGTTGAGGGCTACAAGGGCATGAACTTGGCGGTTATGATATGCAACTGCGTCGGTGTATCTGGTGTCGGGGTCCTTCGAATAGCGTCTCTGGAGATAGCGGACTCGCGCTGCTCGTCGGCCTTTGTTGTAAAAGGGATGCATATGGCGTGGAATAGGGGCTACTTTGATGTTGGCACGGATGTCGGGAGGGATACGGGTGGGGGCTTCTGCCGGAGTTATGACGTGGCGGCCAAGTGTCGCGAGAAGGGTGCGGCCTGTAGGTGTTAGAGACAATCGCGTGAGTTGGTTGGCTTGTTGGGCTTCCAGTATTTCTGAGTGTATTATGCAGGCCGAGTTTCAGGAGGTGTTCAGTCGGCGTGAAGGACGGAAGTCCGAGGGCTATTTTATATGACTTACGTATCAGGGCGTCAAGTTTGGAATGCTCTTTAGGTTTCAACTGAACATAAGGTGTCCCGTATGCTATGCGGCTTGTCAGCAGTGCTTGGACGATACAGCACGTGTCTTGTTCCTTTAGGCCATGGCGCTGGGTGCAGATGCGTCGAATTAAATGAGTCAGTTGCGTGGTCGTTTGGTGTAATTGTGGTAAAAGTGCCGCCCCCGATCCATCTGTGTGAAAGGGGACTCCTAGAATTCGGAGGGTTTGGACTTGCGGTACGGGAACAGTGGAGATGGTCACGGTTGGGTCCGGCGCAGGTTTTGGGGGTCGACCCCGTGTTCTAGCCCGGAGTACGAGAAGGGCGGATTTGTTAGGGGAGCAGGTGAGTCCTCGTTGCTTCAAGTATTCGAGCGTGTCGTTGATAGCTTGTTGGAGGTTGTCTTGTTGTTGTCCAGAGGAGCCGGTTGTCGTCCACATCGTTAGGTCATCGGCGTACAAGGCATGGTGCAGGTCAGGAATGTTGGAGAGTTTGGCTGGCAGTTCAAAAAGGGCGATATTAAATAGCAGAAGGGAGATTACAGATCCTTGTGGTGTTCCTTTTGCGGGAGTGGGAAAAGTGCCTGAATGGATTGGTCCGAGACGTATGGTGGCTGTCCGGTTTGTGAGAAAAGCGCGAACATAGTTGTAAATTGCCTGTCCACAGTTGGTTGCTTGAAGCCCCTGAAGAATGGCTTTATGTGTAACGTTGTCAAAGGCGCCTTGCACATCAAGGGTAAGTATGCAGCTGGGCTGTGTTTTGCTGGGGTTATTAATTACTTGCTCTTTTATTTGGAGAAGGACGTCTTGAGTAGATAGGTGGTTGCGGAAACCAAACATGGTGTGGGGATACAGGTCGTTGTCCTCCAGATACGCAGTCAGGCGGTAGTGTACCATGTGCTCTAAAAGCTTACCGACGCACGACGTCAACGAAATAGGGCGGAGGTTGTCAGGAGTTGTCGGTTTGCGTGGCTTGGGTATAAGAGTTATTTCTGAATGCTTCCACTGGGGAGGAAGGGTTTCTGCTTCCCAGTGCTTGTTGTAGAGAGCGAGGAGAGAGGTGAGGGCCTGATTGTCGAGGTTGCGCAGGATCTTGTTTGTAATCTTGCCTTTGCCAGGCGTTGTGTTTCTCGTCAGACGGGCGAGCGCTTGTTCCAGTTCCTGAATTGTGAAGGGGACGTCGAGGTTCGGATTTGGAAGCCCCAGGTATGTGGGGGTGCAGGGGGAAGAGACTGGGAAGATGGACCAAAAAGTTTTTCGCGGACTTCCTCTAAGAGCTGTTGCGGTGGATGCTTGTAGTTGTGGATAAGCCGTCGAAGTTGCTGCTGCGTAGCTGTTTGGGTCGGTTTGGAGCCCAGGAGAGTGCGAAGTATGTGCCAGGTGCGCTTCGTGGTTAGCGTGCCTCCTAGTTGGTCACAGAATGAGTACCAGTTCTGTGTTTGAAGTGTTCTGGCGTAGTTGGCTGCTTGTTGTGTGATTTCGGCGATTCGTCGTCTGAGGGAACGATTATGTTTACGTGTCTTCCGTCTGTTGACTAAGCCGCGTCTTGCAGCCCACAGGTGGTCTAGGTGAGAGTCAACGGATGGGTTTTCCGGTGTAAGAGCTATGGTCTTGCTGTGTTTTTGTACCAGGGCTATGAGCTCCGTGGTCCATTGGTCGAGATCTGAGTCAGCTGGGGGGAGGGAGGTAGGGTCTTCGCGAAAGGAAGGCCAATCGATGAGTGTTGCTTGTCCAATTTGGCGGTGAAGAGGGAGTTGAGGTAGAGTAATGGCAAGGATGTAGTGGTCACTTCCAAGTGTGTCTGGGAGGCGTGCCCATTGTAAGTGTAGTGCTTGTCGCGCGAACGTGAGGTCCGGGATGGTGTCTCTTGTAACGCTTGTTCCCTGTCTTGTCGGCTTGTTCATATTGAACGTATACAGCCCTCCACAGCACGCTCTCCGTGAAATTGACCCCCTTCTGTGTGAATCCATCAAGATCGCCGGCGCCAATCCACTCATTCTGCTTGGGGACTTCAACGCCCCGCATCATTCCTGGGGATATCCCACTGCCTCCAAAAAAGGCACAGCACTGCTTCACGCGTCCCAGCATCATCTTTTCACTCTGTGCAACGACTTGGCGATGCCCAAAAGTGGACGGCTTTTTTTTTTTATTTGCCCACTTCTGGCAGCGTGCAGGCATCGACGCCGGCCCTTATCGGTTATTTTAAAAATCGGTGTGCGAATAACCTAAGCTTGCGGTTATCGAAGCGAATAACGGAATATTTGATGCGGCTTCGAATCAAATAGCACTATCCAAAAATTTCGAATACAGATGGAAAACATGCACCAACGTTCTCCGCTTGCGACGACGGGCTTTCCCACGCTGCATCGGTGACGTGCGGCCAAACGGCAAGAGGGAGACCCTTTCGGGGGGCACCGCAGAACTTCTTGCCATTGGGCCAGCTCCGCCCCGTGTTTCTCTTTCCGCATTGTGACAACGTGGTCGCGCTCAGGCTTCTCTGGCCAACGCTTTGGAGATAAGAAATCCCAGCTGCATGCTGACGCAGTGCCCCCCCCCCCCCCCCTTTTCTGCAGTTCCTTTCTTTACAGCGAAGCTGCCTATGGCTAGAACGCGAGATTTTATGGCGTACGCGCGGAAAAACGCAATGAGGAAAAGGCAACTTGCAACGACCACGCTTACGCCGATGATGTTCCAGGACCAGGGCCTTCATATTCTGATGTAATATATACGACGGCTTATATTGCCCCTTAGAAGATGTCTCTTTAGCAAAGCATTTGCGTTTATAAGTGAAACCAACTTTAAGGCAATTAGTGTAAGCCTTTGTAAGCTGGCTTTCCCAGATTGTATGTTGCACGGCGAAGCCTACAAAAAAAAAAATGCGATGCGAATGGTGCCGGTACCGCCGTGCCTATACGCCTCGAGCGCTGCCTGTAGGGGCGCCACTGAAATCTCCCTAGCGGCCCGTTTCGAAAGCAGTCGCGGGAGTTGCCGTCCCGCTCAACACTGTCGCCGTTGCTTTTGAGGCACGTTCGCGAGTGATATCTTCCGTTTGTATGCGTTGGAAATACATATTTATGTGGAGCAGTCACTCTGTTCGCAAACGTGGTGCATTTACGAGAGTGTAAATGCTTCTGACGCGATCTTACTGTGGTACATTCGGTCCGCATAAGCGCCAGGTGTGTGTCACAAGCTGGCGTCACGAAGCCGGCATATATCTATGAATCTTATTGTAATTACACTGCCCTGAAATTTACTAACAGTAACTCCGTAAGCAGCGTTCGTTCAGATGCTTATTCTACGGCTTTACACTGCGATGTAAATCGGTTTCGTGTGGTTTCATATTCTAGCTGAGAACTCATACCTGACAGCCCGCCAGTTATGCTTAATATCTCGGATATTGATCACTACCCTGAACAAGCCAATGTGACATAACTATCACGGTCATTCCACGCAATAACTATTATTGATAATGCAAAATTACACGTGGGAGTCAGCAGAATTTACGGCTGGGTCGTCTTGTCGCGAGGTGAGCTTCCCCAAAGAGTCATCGGTTACATAATCCTCCGCTCATATCCGCGGCCGTGACTATACGTTTTTTCGAAACATCATCATATGAAACAGGGATCCTGCCGAATTTAGCCCAAAAGTGAAATCAGGGGACCCCACTCAATCCAACAAACTTTTTTAACTTCGCGCTCCTGGACCCCGAGATACGAAGCAGCCGATCGACCCTGAGCATTTTCGGTCTCTCCTTTTATAGGCATGCCCTTCGGTGAACCCACATTTAAGATTCTTGTGCGTACGTGGAGGGAGGGGGGGGGGGGGGGGGTGTTGAGCGACATTCCTGGCGTAAAGCGGGGCGTTAATTATTACCACGCCATGAATGCATGCAGACGAGGGTTTGAAAATCAGGATCATTTTTGATGCCTTGTTTTGCCCTATACACAGCGTTTCTCCCAAAACTTTCCTTCTCGCCGATCTCAGCTTCTCAGTATACCCTTATTACACTAACACTGAAACACTTGTGGTTGAGGTTACCACGAGTTGAAAGTTGCTCCCATATAAAGTATATCATAAATAAAGCTAAAAGCAGCAGGATAGCTTTTGTGTGTTTGTTTTATGCCACATAAAATTTTTGCAAACCCCTTTACCCTGCAGTCTATAGTCACTGAAGCAGGCTTGAGAAATTCCAAATTTCAGTTTTTTTTATAGGAAATCGCTCAATATTCACTGTGGGTCACAACTATTCGGAAAAAAAAACATTATTCGCTTTTAAACTAAAACTAACTTCGTACACCCATGATAACTGTTGCTTGCAGCACACTTATGTGCTATTATGTATAAAGATACCCTTGTTAAGATGTCTAGGAAAACCACGCCTCGGCTCCCGAGAAAGGAGACGCAAAACCAGGCATCCATGTCAGCGAGCATCTTGTTCTTTCAAGTTGACCAAGCCAAAAATCCCAGCATGCGCTGCCTGCTGCATGTGAGGCCCTCCTTTGTGGTCCTCTTCGCGTAGCTAATTCGAACCACGCGACAGTTCCGCAGGAGGTTCAAATACGATTTAAAAGATAAACTCGGTTTGGTGAATTTTATGGTTAAGACAACACTTTTTTCTCTTTTGTGACATGCAAAGTGCAAAAAAAAAAAAAGCCCACTTGACTAATTTCTGATAATACAAGTTCTCACAACCTCTTCGAGTTTGTCTTAACAAATTTCATAGCCAGAGTGAGCCCGAGGACGTGGGTTAGATATTCTGATGGAGGTCGTTCATCATCTATCTCGGTTCCTGTCACCTGCGTCCTGCCGCCATGTAACAATATTATCGCTTTCGGTCAATGAAGTTTTCCATCCTCCTCATCGCACCTCATTCGTAAAATTATGGCCGTGATATGTGTTCAGCGCAGCGGCCAGATGAACACTACTCCTCAATTTCAAAGAGGCCCTTTTCTAGCATGACCAAGATGAAGTGGCTGCGGCTAGCGGAGTCAAGGAGGGTGCCTGCTCCCACGTGAGGAGCATGCAGGGCTCCAATATAGGGAAGCCAGTGTGAGAGTATTCCAACAGATTGATCCTGTGAAAGTACGTTCATGAGCAGGAAGTAGTACACAATGAGACTTAAAAATATGAGCCAGTAATTTTATAAAAGCACTTTCCACCTGCAATGGCTTGCAGAAGAAAGTTCACAGGCCTTGCGAGAGGTCAGGAGTAGGAAGAGTCTAAAGAAAACAATTTCACACTGACATTTGTTTTATTTGCATGATGTAGAAAGAACGAATGATGGTGTGAATAACAATGAACCTTAGGTGGTCCTGTGACCATCCCATACTGTACATTACACTTTAAGTGGTGCCATGGAGTTATAGAGCTTTGTCACGGCAGTGGATACTATCTGCTGCAGAACATCGTCCCCTTCACACTGAACCTCCAGGCTCCGCAGGTTAATGTGTGCACTGCGGTCGTTAACTGTGACCATCATGCGTTCCCCCTTGACCACTTTTCCAACCGAATCCTCGCCAAACATTTCGGCCAAGGTCTCCATGAGGCACTCCGTGAAGTGCATGCGGTCCACCTTCACCAAGGTTGACGGTAAGCTCTTGCTGGGAAGTGTCGAGCACTGGGCACGCAGCACTACTGTGATGACGGCGTCTGCAAACAGATCGTTGACGGGGCTCGAATTCCACTCCAGGACCACCATGCTGGCAGACTCCTGGACGACGGTCACTTTGCCAAACACGCGCAGTGCCCTCTTTGAACCGTCCACAATTTCAACATCGCCCGACAGTTGGTTGAGGAAGAAATGCAGCAACTGCAAAAAAATAAAAATAATAAATGTACAAAAGTAACTATAAACAATGTTGCCTTACCCCAACACAAGCTACATCTGCACAGCTGGCCTGTTTATTTGCTAACACCACAACTGCTAAGCCCTTCTGCTACAAAGCACGAAAAGCAGATTCTTGAAAGAGCACCATTAACAGCCGAGTGCACCAAGCTTCGACTACAATATTTTTTCACACACTATTGCTGCCACTAAAGCCCGAAATAAATTATGCATGCAAAATAAAACATTGTTCAAAGGCATTGTTAAAGGCTAACCAAAATACAGTAACCTCATCATCCCGATCATGATCCACTGCAGGACAGAGGCTTTTCCCATGGATCTCCAACAGTTTTTGTCCTGTGCTGCCTGCGCCCATTCTTTGACTCCAAATGTTCTTATTTTGCCTCTCCAGTGAGTTAAAGGTCCCCCCTTTTGTCAGAATGAAAATCATGCTCACAGAAGTGCCCCTTAAATAAGCAAACAGTGTCCACAAGTCCCCGCAATGTCATCATCATCATCATAGGAGTGCCACCACAGGAGACATGGCTTTCTTTTACTGATGCTATGCGCTTCTCAACAGCACGGCTCTCTTCTTCTCCCACAAAAGGCTGGATTCCCCAAGCTCACGGCTCCCGCCTCCAAGCCACACGCAAACTGCGAAAACTTGTCTGAGGTGGAGGGTTGCAGTAGGAGCCCTTGCTTAAAATGCAAGCAGATGGAAAACATTGTGGAAGGTGCAGCCGCTGAGACCCCTACCCATTTACCCCCCCCCTCTCCGCCTGCACTAGTGTGGTCAAATCCAGCTTTTGTACATAATATAAGTCTATTAAGATCTATGCATGAATATTGTCATTGCTGTGGCAATTACAATAACTGAGGAACATTGCAGAGCGAAATGCTCGCACAGCATCGGCACAATCTTCGGGCAATTTTTTACTGTCATTAGTTGCCTGTCGCATGGATACTCCATCATTTTCAGAGCAGCCTCCATAACAGCTTGCAAGAGGCAGAGCCATTCTTGCTAGGAAACACCGCAGCACTTTCCATTACGTATTATTTAGTGCTTATCCTGGTGTAAAAGATGACTGTCCATTTGCCAAAAGCAACGGCAAAAACTTTCTGTACTGGTAAATATGGCAACTTCCATTCCAAAGTCCACACAAAAACCACAAAGATAAAATTAAAAGCTCCCCTTTAAACTTACCAATTAACAAGTGAACAACGTCGGTGCATCTTAAAAAGATGTTACAAAAGGTCTTCTTTGCTTTCCAATTTTTATGCGCTGCAACCTGTTCTTTAGTACGCATTAACTAACTAGCCCACCAAGACACCAAGTACTTATTGGTACACTTTAGTGCAATTCACACAAAACATCAGAATTACCTGACCTTTATTAAAACTCCTTTGCCCCCTAATGAGTGGCACCTACCCAGCCCAAAGTTCATGTTCCCGTCTGTGCCCGTGCATAGCTCCCAAACTGGTGTAACAGGTGTTATCGGAACACTGAAGCGGGCGTGTCAAAACATTGTTTATGCCTGCGTATTGCAGTTCAACCCATGTATTCTGCAACATGACTGTTTAGTGGAAGTCTAGGGCCTTAGCTCATCTGTATTAGGTGGAAGGAGAGACAACACCACTGGCAGCCGCCGCAGCGAATACTGCAGCGGCGTCACATTGGTTGGCAAGGTGCTTTTGGGCCATCTCAGCCTGCATTCAAAGTGCCAACATTCACCCTTTTCATGTTTAACAGTGACTTTGTGCTCATTCATGCACATTAAAGATGCTAGCAACAAGCTAAATTTAGCCTTGCAGCCTTGCCCGTGTGTTGTCTTAGCCAAGGGCGGCGAATGGCCATGACAGAGGATTCGAGGAAAGCAGCGCTTTCAAACACTCTTTTCTAGTTGAAAAATGTATGCAAATCAGCCAGAAAAACTGAGAGAATCTCCTACCCATTCCCAAAATCAAGCTGCTCAGATAATTAGACAATGTATACAACTAACTTCGGTGTCCCGAGTAAATTTTTTGTTTCAATAAATTTGCAATTTCAGTCAACGGTTTGCAAATTACATGTACCCATCCCCTGGACGACCACGGCGTCACCCTACTCCCCCTGCCCTCGCCTTCAACTTGATCACGCACGCCAGACACAGAAACGCAGTCTTTATTTCGTTCCCCCACTGGCTACCTTGCTCTGATGCCTTGCTCTGCAGAAGTATTCGTCAACAAAGCTAGGGCCACTGCAGCCCTCACACCCTACGTCACCAGAAAATGGATTCACCCACTGCCCCAGGGTCTCTACCTTACTGTCCCCACTGCCGGATGACCATATTCGCCACCCCTGACCACCTAATCTCCACGTGCTGCTCCGCGGTTTCTCTGTACCAGCCCATCCTCACCAATGCTATGCCTCCCGATGCCTCATAAGTTGGCCCTCCATTTGAAGACCCTAATTTTCTCACAGCTCGTGCGCTGTTCAGCGTAGAGAGTGGTCTCTCGAGATTAGTGTGGACTGGTGTCTACACCGGTCGTGAAAATTCCCTAATGGGATATGATCTTCCCTTTAGCCTGGCCTCCGCTGTCTGAAGGGAACTCCTATGTGGTCTTCATGGACGCATCATTTCTTCAACTGGGCTACTCCTCGCTTCCCCTCCTCCCCCCACTTTGGTCACATGGCCTTCCCTTGATTAATAAAGGACTACAACAGCAACATGAAGACACAAGTTATGTCAATTAATATAGCAGTTCAGGCAAAGTCCCTGCCAACCTGCTGTGTGAGACCCTCTATTAAAGGTGAATTTATTCAGTTCGGATTATATGATGCCCTGAATATTCCCCATTTTTTTGTGGCTCCAAGTAAGTTCTATATATGCTTAGTAAATTCCCGATAAGACGAACTCAAGGAGACTGTAAAAACTTGTTCATATTACGAGAAATTTGCCTTAATTAAGCAGATTGTTTTTCATTGTGCACTTTGGAAGATAGCTAAAATGTTGTTCGTCTTAACCATGAAATTAGTCTTAATGAACATTGCATTTCACTGTACCTCAAATTATAGTTTTTGCAAACTTTCACAGTAAAATTTTAGTTATCTATGATTAGTTATCTCTGGTATGCTTCAAAAACCTGTCGAGATAAATGTGCAGAAATACATGGACAACACAGGCAATTGGTTAGTGATTAAAAATCTTCAAGCTATCAAAGTTCTGAGCTAATTGTTATGAATGTTGGGCCGGACCGCGTGCAGGCAGTAGCCGAACACTGTTTAACACGTCGAAGACTATATTCAATGGGATGGAGGACAAGTACAGGACGTGAGCATAGTAGAGGTCGGGACGTAACAGAGAGGATGGGTTTGGGTCACACGTACACACAGTCTACAGTTCAAAGATACACAAAATAACCTCGCAGTTCACAAGGTCCGAGAGCAATGCCCAATAGGCCAGTCAGCTCACTCTCAGACGTGACGCGTTCCTAGCCACTTCAACAGCAGGAACGCCAGCACCCAACAGCCAGAATGGCGCGTCAGCAGTCGACGCACCAGCACCTCAATGACGGCGCCCAGACGAGCTCTCAAGCCTTGGCGGAGGGTAGCGGGGTCCCGTCTAAGGTGGCCCAGGCGTCTCACGGGGTAGTTCCCACGGACCGCGCCCTGTTCCGCCGCTTGGCTTCCAGCCGTTGCCGTTCCAGCCTCCGCAATCACTTACGCGCGGTTCCTCTTCTTTGTCATCGTCGCTGTCGTTCTCGCTGGCTCACTCGCATGGCCAATCACTCTCGTGGCCATTCGTCACACTAACAACGTTTGACTTGGTGTACTGCATGGGTCTCCGTAAAGAAAAAAAATGAACTAGTACAAAGCTGTGAGGAACCATGCCCCAGATACCAGGCCCCCACCTTGTTAAACCAGTGACTGTGCCATTCCATTAGGAAACATTCTTTTCTGAGCATTACAGCATTCACATTGCTTTTTAAAAACGATAGTCTTACTTGGGCAACACTAAAGTGAAAATTTTGGTCTGCTGTCTGTCCCTTCATTCAACCGTCCAACCAAATCTTAGGAGGAACTCTTTAACGAGACGCTTATGTAGGCAATGCATTTCAAAAATACTAAATCTGATAGACAGCTTCATACTTGTCAACACTATTCAGCGAAAACAAAACATTACACACATTTTAAGCAAAACAAATATATAACAAATACTAGCTCTGTTCTTTTAATCTAAACTAGACTGCGCATAATTTTTGCGACAGCAAGCACAAAAAATGTGTTAGAAACGATATTTCCATACAAAAATACAAAAAAGAGGTTGTGATTAAGCTTGGAGCTCGTCGCTCCAATTCTGAGTGAAACAGTAACAAACGGTCCCAACAGTGTGAGCGTGATTGAGCAAACCCGGCTTTAGGCAGTAACTAGTTACTAGTAACGCATTACCGGTAACTAGTTACTTTTTTCAATGACTTGTAACTGTAACCAGGTACTATTAAGCTAGAGGAACTTATAACTGTAACACTGCTACTTTTTACAGAGTAACTGTAACAGAAAATGCCGTTACAGTTACTTCCTTTTTATAAAAAATGATCAAACAGCAACACTCATTGAACACCGACATACAGATTGCGCTTTCCACTTTTTTGAAATTTGGGCTTTCTTCTTTGCCATATCCTTCCCCATTTTACCTTTCCACAACACAGCTGCCTTTGCAGTTTAGGAGAGAAGATCACAAAAATGATTATGTTGCCTATAGAAGACTAAGGTGGGCTGTCGGTCCTTCATGCGATATCTTAAAGCTTTTCCTTCGCATTGAGTCGAGCGGAAACAAGAAAAAAAAAGTGGCAATTAGATTTCTGCCGAGGAGGATACTGGCCTACCCTTGTAAAGAAAGACCACTGGAGAGGGGCCCACCGGAACACGGCAGCCATAGGGTGCATCAACAAAAACGTTGGTGTAACATAACAAAATGACAGCGATTGTTCGTCTTGTGTTTGAGTGTACCCCTTTTTAGGTTCCCTTTGTCTACTGTTTCACAACGTGCAATTTTGACTATCCGCATGCCTTCATACATTTCTACTGAACTCTATGGTTTCTGATCTATTAGTTCTATACAGTAATGGAAAAGTAACGACGTTACTTTTTCACCGTAACTGTACCTCTAAAAAGTTACGTTTGAGAACTCTAACTGTAACTGTTACAGAGTTACTTTTTTGGCTTAGGTAACACTGTAACACTGTTACTTTGTAATGGTAACCTACCAATGACTGAGTAAACCTCTACAGCAGTTATTATGGGAGGACCGAGGCGGTAGGTGGCGGAGAGAGGAGAGGCAGTCAGGGCTGCAGGCGACTAACGTTTTTCAATGAGACTTGCACAGAAGTGAGCTGATACGCGACCATCTTTTTGCTTGGCTTTTAATAATACACAGTGCAAGCTTGCTACAGAAACCTCAAGAGACTAGTAGAATCTGCTCAGCTGTGTTTAACAAAATCTTCGAATGAAAGTGCTTTTTGCTGAGGAGTCCCACTTGAGAATGTAGCATCTAAATCTTTTGTTGCATTTTAAGCAGCTATTTGATTTTCTTTCAACGAGGTTCTGCTGAATTCCAAAATGGCCAATGGTTTGCAAATTGTTATCAACACCAAGAGAGGTGGAGAAGATACAGTATAATTTGCTGTTTAGTGCCCATGAGAACCTACATGCATAGTAATCAGGTGTCGCCAACACTTGAATGATACCGTGTTTATGCCTTCAATCATGGCGTATTATGCACAGACCTTTTCGCACAACTCTGAGTTCTTGTTAGACACCAGACTTCTAGGATTAAACCTGCACTAGATGAACCAGCTTTTAACAATTATGGCGGTGCAACCACAGTGTGGAACCACCCTTACCCTTTCGATCTGCTCCTCCCCTCCCAGATGTGCCCACATAACTTAGGTTTCGCACTCGACTCCGTCATGGGTAAATGGACTCGTGACTCGAGCTGCACTGGCGGGGAAGCGAGTGCTGCTCGAAAGAGGTCATCCAGAACAGTCCTGGGTGACACACAGTGCACACCTAGAGGTGGCCCAACGGGACGCTCACTTGCCGCGTCAAGGAGGGGAGGCCCGGTTACCTGAAAGGATCCTGTGTAGCTGATGCTCATGCGCTGCCCGACGGTGCTCATGACCATGTCCGTGTACTTGCCCAGGTCGGCGGGAGCCAGCAGGTGGTAGCTGAAGTTGCGCTTGACGAGCACGCCTGAAAGCTGGCGCCCCAGCTCGGGCGGCTGCACGGCCAGCGAGCCCATCACCTTGGCCGTTTTCTCGCCGCGGAAGTGCAGCTCGACCGCCTGCGTGTTGCGCGGGTTGTGCACCTCGATGCGCGTCTCCAGGTCGTCCTCGTACTCTCGAACGATGGCCGCCTTGAGCCGGCCCATCTCATTCTGCTCTCCGTGCACCAGAACAATGTGCGGCGGCTTCAGGGTGCGGATGAACTCACTCGTCTGTTGGTAGTCCGTGTGCGCCGAGAAGGAGATGTAGTCGACGCTCATCTTGAGCGGAAGCTTCTGGCCCACCATGGTGGTGATCTCTTCGGGCTCGGAGAGGATCGTCTTGGCCAGCGTCCCTTCGACGCAGTAGCCCGCGATTATCACGCCGTTCTTGGGGTCCGTGCACCAGCTCTCGAACAGCTCGCGGGAGAGGCCGCTCTGCATCATGCCGGGGCTTGCCATCACCACGCAGGGCCCGATGTCCTCGAAGTGCTCGATGCTCTTCAGGTTCGAGATGTGCTTGAACACGAACGGGTTGTTTATGGTGATCTGGCGCCGGATTCGCTCGTTCATGGCGTTCACGTAAGTCTGGTACACGGCCATGCATTTCTTGGCCAGCGACGACGCGTAGTAGATGGGGATGTCGTGCAGCTCGGGGTGGTTCGACCAGTACTCGTCCAGGATGAGCAGCAGTTCCTGCGCCCGGCCGAGCGCGAACACGGGAATGAGGCAGCGGCCACCGCGGTTCACGATGTCGTGCACGAGACCCGTGAAGCGGGCCTCTCGTTCCTCGCGCTTCTCGTGGATGTGGGTGCCGTAGGTGGACTCAATAATGAGCACATCGGGATGGATGTTTGGGATTTCAGCGGCCATCAAATGCCTGTCCTCCTGTCGCGAGAAGTCACCGGTGTAGAGGACCTTGACACCGGCGATCTCGATCATAAACATCGCGGCGCCCAGTACGTGACCCGCGTTGTAACACCAGAAGCGGATGCCGTTCACCTCTTTCTCTTCGTGAAAGTTTATGGTTTCGATTTTCTCCATGCTCGCTTCAAGATCGGCCTCGGAGTACAGCATTTGCTCGGTGCCGATGTTGCTCACTTTGATGTAATCCGCCAGTAGCCACCGATAGATAGCCTTTGTGGCGTGCGTCATGAAGCACCGACCCTTGAATGTGGTCTTCTGTAGAAACCACGGCAGAGCACCACAGTGATCCAAGTGGAAATGACTCACAAGCAGCAGGTCAATTTCGTCGGCTTCAATCAAATCGACGTAAGGCAGTGCGTCCAGGCCCGACATGCCTGGGTGTATGCCACAGTCCAGCATAATGCGTTTTCCCTTAAACTCAAGCATAATGCATGACCTCCCTACTTCTTGACCTGCTCCAAGAGGCCGTATCAATAGGAGGTCGCTTTCTTCAGCAGGAACTTGAGATTCCGCTTTTCTTTTCGGGCTGTCGCCCGGCGCTTCCATGACGGCGGCCATGCTTGAAAGAAGCAAACGTTGAAAGAAGCCGAGCCAATGGAGCGTCGAGCCAAGGTCAGCCGAGCCTAGCCGCCAAGCCAGCCGACTCCGGTTACTCCGTTTTGGCGGGCTATATGGTTTTGCGATTTGGTTCTTTCTGAAAATCAGGCATAAACTTTTTGGGATGGTTTATCTGCATGATGCGTAAACATTTTCTCGTGTTGACAGACACGTACCGTGGAAGCGAAATTGTATGTGATACCTCGTTTCTGCCCTGGCGAATTAGTAAAAATCTTTGTAGCGTCTTTGTTGGGGAGTGCTTGACTTCGCGTATGAAATGTTCGACTGCGCTTTTTGAGCTTTGTTATCCGTTGGCGTTCAGTGTTCCGTGCCCCTCTCTCTCTCTCTCGTGAAGCCTTGACATTGTCCAATTCAAGGATTTATACCCCCTCTCCCCCTGGAGGATCACCCCCCCCCCCCCCCCAGAAGGATTACACCCCCCAAACAAATTCCACAACCCATACAAGGGATTTGTACACTCCCCCAGCATACCACAATCACCCCCCCCCCCCCGGAGAATTTACACACACCCCCAAAATCGAAATTCTGGACAAACCCCTGGAACTGAGATCTGCGTTTCCAATTAGGCGGGGGGGAGGGGCGAGGCGAATAAAGAATCGGTCCCCTCCTTGCGCCAATTCTGCGGAGGTGGTGATAACCATGGAGGCGTGTGCGCGTATGCGATGCAACCCGCTGGGATTTAACTTCGCGCAAGTGGAATGCTTAAAAAAACTAAAAATAAGAAACTGAGGACCTCTTTAGGGCGGGGGGGGGGGGGGCGAAGGGAGGGCGACCGCCCCCTTCGCCCCCCCCCCCCCCCCCCCCCCCCCCTTGGGACCACCACTGGCCCAGCACCAGGCGTCCGCATTTCTTGTGCTTGTTCTGCACTGCGGCTGTGCCTCCAGAGTCGCTGGAAGAACAACGCTGGTGCCTTAATTACCTATTCTGCTCCGCCAGTGTTGGTAACAGCCGGAGCACTTTGCGCCTCTTCACGCTGGATTTCTCTCGGCGTTGCGGCGACACCGTACGTTCTTCATCAGTGAGTGGTTAGTGTGGTGAACAAGACTCGGCGGCACGTACCCTGTACCGTCAGTTCCATTTACACCGCTACGCACCAGTGTGGTGAAAAAGAGAACGTTTGAGATCAGCGCGCGCCGCATTGTTGCGCTTCCAGGCCGGTGCCCTGTGAGGTCCTTCCTGCTCCGTTAACCTTTAATAACCTTTTCACCAACAATGCCAAAATTTTCTCTTCGCAAATATGAACCGGATAAATCTGGCTTGCTTGAATGCTCATCTGAAAGTGACAACAAGTGCCTCGCAACGTTTCTAGCCGAGTTTCTGGCAATTGTTCTGGCCTGAAAATTAAATGTAGCTGTAGTTCCCGACTTCCCATCGATTTGTGCCACCCTGACATCCTCCCAAACTCGGTGGTTATTTGTACCCTCGGATTTCTCGCGCCTCGCCTAGTCGCAAAGGTTCATACCTTAATGAAGCGGCTCTTTGGCACGACCATACTTAGATGACCCTCCGGTTGGCATACTTGGCATACTTAGATGGCCCTCCAGCAAGGTTCTGCACGCATAGGCGTCTAGAGAGAATGCAGGAGGAAGGCCGCTGCCCGCGGTCGTTCGCGCCGAGACACTTCTCATGGGGACAATGACCAGTCTACACGCCGTATTTTCGCATTTTCGCGCGTATAGCCTGCCCCAGCATATAATCCGCACCCACACTTTCAGCCCGCCGGGAAAAAAAAAATCCTCGCGTATTGCCCGCACATTTGATACTGGAAAAACTGCGCCAAAGCTACTGCTCAAGCAACACATCACATACTGTGTAGACAGGAAAAGCGTATATTTAGCAAAGAGAATACACGGACTGCAAGGCGAAAGCAGCAATTCAGTCAGTGTCACTGCTCTCGCTAGAGCTATCACTTGAGCCGCAGTCCTCATTGTTGTACACAAGGTCCATCCATGTTGTTTGTGATTAAGCATTTTTTGAAGCTTTTTTGCACCATCTCACGTGGAATCGCCCTCTAGCTCTCCATGGATTGTCGTTGTATGTTTTGCGCAATCGCTGCCATAGGAGGCTTCGTCAGCGTTACTGCGTAGGAGCTTCACGGCACAACGCGCATTGCCGAAAGGCTGCACTAAAGGAAAAACCCCCCGTATTGTCCGCACCCCTACTTTGCCACTGATATTTTCGCATTTTTGGTGCGGGTTATACGCGCGAAAATACGGTATACAGACGTCTACCAGAAATAAACCCCGCTTCTCCTCCCCATTCATAGCTCTCGCAAGACGAGTTACAACCACCTTCAGCTGCCTATAAACCTATTCACACACTCGCCTGCATAAAAAGTGGACCCTATAATGTCTGCTGTCCCTGACTGTGGCTCACCACTGAGTGAATTTGAGCAAAATTTCGCGCAGCGAGCAACAAATACAAATTACTCTCGCCTTCCACACGGTGCACGGCATCACCACAGAAATAACTACTGCAAATACAGATTCAAGAATAATTTTCTCAGCTCGTGCCCATCGTTGCGTCCGAAGCTTGCCTTCCTGAGGCAATTTATTTCCCGAGTGAAACAGAGTCAAGGCCCGTCCTCGTCGGAGGAGGAATCATCCTTGTCGCCTTCTTCCATGAGAAGAGTGAACTTGGACTTCGCGAACTGCTCCCACTGCGTGAAGCCGTTGCGCAGGCGGTCCGCGTCGAAAGGGTCAAATACCTCGTGATGGATGAACTCATAGGTGTTAATGAACGTGTTGAAGAAGACAGAAGCAAGGGCGCATCGTTTCAGGTCGGACAAGGCAAAAAAGCTCGATGTCTTGGGCTTCACCAAATCCAGCATCTGGCGACAGACATCCTCAAACGACACGGGATCGTTCATCAGCAGGGACACACGGCCGTGCTGCTCATTAAAGAAGACCTCGAGTTCGTACATCGTGATTTTGCCGTCACCGTCGAGGTCCAGCCGGTTGAACCAGTACTCGATGCTCCTCTGGTGCGATTTGTCCTTTTCTGCGAGCAGGAAGACAACGAAGTCGACGTATGTCATGGCCGACGTGCTTAGCAAGATGAAGATCCGCTCAATAGCCGTGGGCACCAGCGCGCCCTTCTCGTAGCGTGTCAGGTCCGTTCTGTTCAGCAGGCGATCGTTGTCTCGGTCCAGCGCGTTGAATACCGAGTGAATGACGTAGGCGTCCTTGTACGAGAACGCGCCCTCCACATTCATGAAGTCGCTGTGCAGCTCAAGCGCGTCGAGCTGCTTGAGGAAGTCACTGCGTCGCAGCTCGGCCATGCCCAGGCGCCAGGTCCACGTCTTGCCGAGCTCGAAGAACAGCCGAGCCACGACGGTGTCGATGTACACGCCGTGCGACCTGACCACTTGCTTGAGGAAAGACAGGCCGTCGTGCGTGTCAATCAGGTCTTGGATGAGGTCCCGGAAGTCGCACGGCTGCAGGTAGCTGCGGCGGCCCTTTGTCAGCACGAAGACCACCTTGGACAGCCGGTCCCTACCGGCGACCTTTTGCATGTCGCGGCACAGATCGAGCAGGGCCTGCCTCGTGGGCGACTTGCAGATGGCCTGGTACATGGGGAACTTGAGGTACAGCGGAAGTCCGCACATCTTGACGATACTCTTGAGGTCCGTGGGTTTGAGCGGACGCCGTCCGATGCGGTTCAGCTCGGCAGACACGTTGATGACCAGGTCAGACTCCACTTCGATGGACAGGATGCTGAGACTCGCAGCGGCGGACGCCTTGCCGCCGCCGTCGTCCTGGTCGCCGGTGCTCTCCTGGGGGCCGCCGGCGCCGTCGCTCTGGTGGGAAGCCATGCAGAATGGGGTTCGGCCGCTGCATTTCAGTCGGTTTACGTCGGCCTCCCGCGCGGCAGGGGCTGCGCAGCCGAGAGGGGAAGTACACTTTAGCACCACCAAGCAGCGGCTGTCTCGCGGGCCGCCATCGATGCGCCAACGGCAAAAGAATACTGAATCGCTACACCACATGGATGTGCCTGTTGCCCCGTAATGGCCTCATATGTATTGTAACCTATTCGGCTGCATATAAGTGCGCAAATACTGAAACGTCTTTTCCCTATCAAGCGTGTTGCCCAGTGGGCTCTTGCGAGCTGTAACTTCAGCATGTGCCAACAAATGCATAAGCGCGTTGGTTAGTACTTTTTACCGAACTTTAAGAAAGCTCTGGGCCACTCGGTTTGGCGGTGTAAAAGGAAAATTGAGCGTAAACTACGAGATGGAGCGGATCCACCCCCCTCCTCTGTTCCTGCTTCTTTTTCGCAGGTGAAATTATGGATGTCCAGAAGAACGGTTGAAAAAACATGAAGGAATAGCTGGGAGTTTTTCAGCCACGCGAAGCAATTGTAGTGATTACCTTCTAAACATAGCAATCTTTTTTGAGCAGACATTTTTAAAATGCCCTTACGTGTATACGTTAGGTACCTTTTAAGACTTGCCATGACAAGAAATTCTAGGCTGCCTCTATTGTGGCTGCTCCGCTCATTTGGCACATTTCTGCTCCGCTTTCGCAACTGGTGTTTGTTTTTTGCTTGCCGATCGAGTATAGTCACTCAACGCGGGAGAGAGGGGAGGGCGACAGAAATAAAATGGTAAGCGGATCCTTCAAGGGATGCCGTGATCAGAGTGAGGCATTCGATCGACAGGAAAGCTTAACAAAAATGCGCCATTCTTTACAGCTTGCACCATTCTTTACGTCATTCTTTCCTGTAGGCATCTCTGTTTTGACCTGCCGCGACTGTTTCCCGCAGGATATTGAATGCGTTTTGCGGATACATCCAGCATGCGTTGTCAGACGAGACTGAAACATACACGACCATCCACACGGCGTTTTCTTGCGGTGGTGTTGCGCCAGTTGCGTCCACCTGTCGGGAGGCAGCGCCAGTGCTGTCGGACGGGCCTGCGCGACTCACGACCGGGGGCGATCCTTCGTCCTGCTTACCAGGAGAGCCAGCAGCCGCTGCCCGCTCCATGTGCAATGATGCCTCTTGGGTCCGTGCGGTGCGCGCAGTGTGAGGGGAACATGGGGGATGCGAGCCTTACCGTCGTCTTGCAGTGGCAGGCGGGCGGCGGGCTCCGACATGGGCGGCGCATGAATGCGATGCTGGACAGGCGCTAGGCGCGGCTAGATCTGCTCCTGCGCCTGAGTTCCAGCCCTGACGCACCCATGGCAATGCGTCGCCTCCTCGCGAATGCGACAAAGAGGAAGTCGATGATGCTGATGACCAGATCCTCCTCGCGACCACGCGACATAGTTCTTATTTCCCCACAGCGGGAGCTAGCAACACCTCATTGTTCTTTGGGTGAAATTTCTCAGGTATAAGAAAACAGGTGGTATATATTTTGGGGGCAAGGGTTGGCTGAAATTATTTATCTGATCAGACATTTACCAATTATTGATAAATCCCTCCCTGTGGGAATGTGAGCAATTGAAATTCGTGCAAGGAGGATGAGGAGAGAGAGAGAGAGAGAGAGAGAGAGAGAGAGAGAGAGAGAGAGAGAGAGAGAGAGAGAGAGAGAGAGAGAGAGAGAGAGAGAGAGAGAGAGAGAGAGAGAGAGCTTTAGTTAGTGGTTAGTGGCCCGATATTGCTCAGAGGGTCAGCGGTCGAGCCCAGCTTGGACCCGACGGCGGCCCTGCAGCCGGGACGTTCACGGAGGTGATTGCTGTGCGGGTCTCGCCGAAACACTGGAGGTGCCGCACGGACCGCTAGAGCCACAAGAGCTTTCTGGATGTCCCTGATGGGGCTGAGCAGTGCGGCCTCCAAGTCTGATTCGTCGTGAATAAAATTGTTGGTCTGCACACTGGGGCCCTGCCATAACATGAGTTGCATGTTGGCCCAGACTCCGCAGGGTGGACAGAAAGGGCTGTATTCTGCTGTGCAGTGCTGGGGAAGGGAGGATGTTCCTGTGGATTTGCCGTAGTATGGGGTTTGATTTTTTTGATTGTATGGTTTAACGCGCCGACGCAACGCAGGCGATGAGGCGCGCCGTAGTGGAGGGCTCCGGATTAATTTTGACCGCCTGGGGATCTTTAACGTGCGCCTAAATCTCGTACACACGAGCGTTTTTGCTTTTCGCCTCCATCGCAAAAGCGGCCGCCGCGGCCGAGAATCGAACCCGCGACATCGTGCTCAGCAGCGGAACGCCTTAGCCACTGAGCCACCGCGGCGGGTCCGTAGTATGGTCGCTTGGTATCGAGTGAGTGAGGCGTGCGGGTGTGGGTAAATGCGTCTAGCTAGCGTCCTTGTAGTGAGTTTGTTTGAAAACTAAAGAGGGGTGCTGAGAGAAGAGGAGTAGCAGGATGATCTGACGCTTGGTTGGTGAGCCCGCAGGCCAGCTCATAAGCCACCTCGTTCCCTTCCAGGCCCGAGTGGGCGGGGGTCCAAATGAGACATATGGGGGGTAAGTGCGGAGTCTCGAGGATAATGCGTAGTTTGCGAGCAGCTGGGGAACTGCAGTTGCTGTTGGTAACGTTTCGCAGGGCGGGCTGAGAGTCCGTGATTATGATTCCAGGCGAGGCACTGCGAACGATTTGTACAACAAGGGCGATGGCTGCTTCTTCTGCGTCTTTGATGACGCCATGGGGCAAGGTGCATGCGATTTCCTAGTTATCGGGAAAGTTAGATATGGCAGCACAGAGGGCGGGACGTCCTTTATATGGGGAGGCGTCCGTATACCAGACATGTGGATGGGTCTTGAGGATGCGGGTGAAGTACCTCGTTCGTGCCCGGCGCCGACCGTCCTGGGAGCCCGCTTGCATGTTCTTGGGGAGAGGGGTGCCTGTATCATGGCTTGTAAAAAGGAAGGCACGAATTGCGCAGAAGGGTGTCCAAACGGGATGGTGCGCCCTAGCCATTTCAGGATTTTTCTGCCCGGTCTCGCCCTAGAAGCCGCCAAGTCTACCGCGGCCGACTGATGGGAGAAGGGGGCACCTAACGCTCCCTCTTTGACTGGTGTGTAATAAAGTTTTCGGTGACTGACTGACTGCCCGTAGCCGTGCATGCGAGGCGGTGAATGTGAGAAGTGCGCTGAGCCTCAATGAGTTCATCAGTTGTATTATGGATGCCGAGCTCCAGGACGCGGCGGGTAGGAGCCGTTCCGGGAATGCCTAGCACCTGATTGTAGATACGGCGTAAAGTTATATTGAGTTTTTCTGTTTCAAGGCGAGTCAGCAGCAGATGGGTGACATAGGTTATCTTGGAGTGTATGAAGGCTTGTAGGAGGTGAAGTAAAGTGTGTTCAGATATTCCCTGTTGCCGATTAGCTACCCGAGTGAGCATGCGCCCGACCTGAGTAGAATGAACATCGAGGCGGCGGATGGTTTCGGAGTTCACACCGTTTGCTTGAATGTGCATCCCCAATATCCGAATAACGGGAACCTGAGGTATGGACGTTCCCGTACTAGAGTATAACTGAATGCTCTGGTGGGGCGGAGGAGTGTGACGGCCTAGGTAACTAACAACTCGTGTTTCTGGATTTCTGTAGAGAGCACTGTAGCCCCTCGCTGTTGGCGTAGCATTCCACTGTTCGGATGCCGGCTTGAAGGGCGTCCTGGATGTCGCCGTCTCTACCCCCGGCTATTCATAGATAATATCGTCCGCGTGTAAACTGTGTCGGAGATTAGGTATCTGGGCTAGGGCTTGCGGGGGATCCCGCATCGCCACGTTAAATAGGAAGGGCGAGAGCACTGATCCTTGGGGAGTCCCCACATCACCCAGCAGGATGGGATCGGTTTTGAGGTCCGTGATTGCAAGGCGTGCTGTACGGTGGGGTAGAAAATCCTGTATGTAGTGATAGGCTCTTGGGCCGACGTTCTTGTCCATGAGGCCGCGTAGGATGGCATAATGGGCTGCATTATCGAAGGCGCTCTTGAGATCCAAACCACGGACGGCCCGGGTGTCCCGTGGCGAGGCTCCAATGCCCAGTACGATGTCATGGTGTAGCTGTATCAACACGTCCTGCGTGGAGCGACCCTGCAGCGGAAGCCGTACATTCGAGGAGTAATTGGTGTGTTTCCACATATGCAGTGAGACGGCGGAGAACCATACCTCCTGAGACCGGCTATGAGGATTTGTCTTGGACAAAAGGTAATGAGGTAACACTCCAATGGCAAGGCATTCATCCCTATAAAACTCCAATTTCCAATAAATTGGACACCTGATGGCGCTGTCTAGGCAGCATTGGTGAAAATACATTGTTCACATTCCCGCCAAAACCGTTCCAGAATGGTGGCGTTCAGCAGCGCGGCGTCCTACGGCGTCGGACGAAGACATAAATACTGTTTCTCGTATTTATACCTGCTTTCAAGGCATATCTTTGATTCTACAATAAACTTAATGCAACAGCGAACGCGCAGAGTACAAAATTTAAACTGTTCGCGCGCTTACTTTCTTCTGCGCTTTTAAGTGTGCGTGTCCAATACGTTGAACGCCAGCAATTAGCACGAAGATTTTGACAGAGCTTTTGCGATGGCCTTGTTATGAAAAGCAAACGAGTGCTATTGGTATTTAGCGGCTTGTGGGCGAAATCGCCTGTCTTTTTTTTAGGATACCGGCCTCACGAGTCTGATAAGATGGCTGAAGCAATTTTGCGAAGTTTGGCCAAACTGTTGCTGAGACCCTCGCAACTCCAGGGAGGAAGCAGGACGAAACAGAGAATGCGGACGAAGCCGAGTGCTATCTGCGATCAAACCATGGCTCGACTATCTATTGCTAAGCCCCAATAAAAGAGCACAAGCCACTTCCCAAGGTCGACAGACACTGCCAACGCTACCCGTTACAGTCCACAGGGTTGCGAGATGAAAACAAAGTTCTATCGCACCAAATGTCGACTTCTTTTCTCCATCACAAAGGATGGAAGAGGTTCTAAAATTGGCCACAGGAACTGAACACAAGAGCGAAATCTTTTATCATATGCTGTCCCTTTCGAGCTAAAATTTACATTTTTGTTCTACATCCTTCAAATTGCTAACCTATCAAAAACTAGAATAATACGCATGTGCAATCTGGGATCCCCACCTTTCTAACTCATCTAATACACTTGAATCTGTACGAAACCGCGCGGCAAGGTTTATTTTTTCGGACTATTCCTATCACACGAGCGTCACTAATCTAAAAAGCCAAGCTCGTGCACAAACAAGGCGCAAAGTTAGGCGGCTCTGCTTGTATTATAAGTTCCATCATTCTCGAACAGCTCCCAACGACATTAAAATACATCGTCTACCCAGGAAAGACGCTCACCTTCGCCCATCAGAATTCTTTTTTTATCAAAACAGCGAAAGACGAATGATCTTCCCGCCGACTCCGTGGTCCACTCCAGTCAGTCCCATCCGTTTTCACGAAGCCATCGAATAAATTCTGTACTGACTTTCAACCACTGCATTTTTAGTGCATACCCACCCCTCATGTAAAAACTCCTGTACAGGGCCTTTGAGGTATAATAAATAAATAAATAAATAAATAAATAAATAAATAAATAAATAAATGGACTCGAACTCGAAACGTCATCCAAGTTGCGCCCCGAGTGACATCCGATGTGCTCCCCGACCGTCATTCGATTTTAGCCGTGAGTTGCACCTTGATTATGCCCTAAATGAAACTGCAACTCACGGCTCAAATCGAATTTCGCTTGATTTTCACTTGATGGTGGTGTGCGCACGGATGGACGCGGACGGACATTGGGAGAAGGTACTCCGCACCTAAAACACCTTTGCACACAAGTTTCAGCGCAGTATCTCCTGCACGTCATTACATGCGCGCCGGGGGAAAATACCTGGTAGCATCCCATCGTCCAATATATTGGACATCTCGCTGAGATGAAACTATGAGAGCTATTGAAAAAACACGCAACACTTTTCATTGTCCGACTTATTCATTCTGCAAGATTAGAAAAAAAAAAAAAGTGGACCCAAATGCATGCCGGGTGTCAGGAGGATATGCTCGAACAACTTCCCGAAGCATGAGGTAGGTTAGCGAGATGGGACGAAGGTTCTCGATTTTCAGGGGCTTTCCTGGTTTTGGAATTTGTATACGGTGATGGCACTTTTCCAGTCATCCGGGACCCGCCCGTAAACTTTATTGAGCTGACAAAATACGTACAATGAAATAAAGGTGGGTGGCATCTTAGTTTAGAAAGTCGCGAGCGGCTGCGGGGCGCGAGGTTTGGAAACGACTGGGACGACGTGTCTGCGATTAAAAAATAGGGTACGCATGCGCACCATTGTTCGCTTCACCATGCACGCGCATTATTTATCAAACTCTTATCTGTGGCTGCAATAAAGTGCAGCTCAATTTGGCTGCATTACAACTCCATTGGACTTCGTTAGAAGACAAAACGTCATATGAGTATTTTTCCCCCCAAATGAGCCAAATCCACAAACCGAAACACGAAACAAAGTCAGATAAAACTGCAGTTACAAGAAAAAAACTAGGCAACTTTCCCGTAGAAAAGAGGTGGCACGAAAATGACTGCGATGGCGGCCTGCAAACGTGTGCGCATATCGTATTTCGCATCGAACATGAGCCAGATCCTGCATGCAGTGGCACGAATCAAAATGAGCCAAATACATTAGACTGATGGGAGTTTGCTTTTGGCGTGACTTGTCGGATTGTTTCGTGAATGTTTTCAGGAGGAGGAGGAATAAACTTTATTTCTATATTAGTTTTTGTAGTAGTGGCAATGGGGGGTCTTCTCAGTCCAGAAGTCCCTGGGCGGTCGCTGTGCAGGCGGGCCCTTTCAACAGCCGAAGCTGATCGCCGGGGTCCGGGCTGGCTAGCATGCCTTCCCACTGCTCATGGTTGGGGGAGGGAATAGGGGGGAGGGATGGTGTGTGGGAGCACGCCCAAATCATATGGTACAGTGTGCAGGGTTGGGGACAATACTTGCAGGTGGCGGAGTAGGAGGTGGGATGAATGGCGTGGAGGAGGGTGCCGTGCGGGTAGGTATTGGTTTGAAGGCGGCGGTACGTGGTGGCTTCTTCCTTAGTCAACTTGTCGTGGGGTGGGGGAAAGATGCGGCGTCCGAGGCGGTAATGTTCGAGGATGTCTTTGAATTTTTGAGGTACACAATGGTGGACTTCCGACGGTGATGCTGGAGTGTTGGAGGGGAACGCCCGGTAGATATGCGCGCGGGCGGCAGCATGAGCCGCCTCAATCCCCCTCTCAGAGAGCTTTTTTTTTTTTTTTCGGAGCTGGCTTATGAATTCAGACGACAGTTAAGATATATTGGCGAAAGGTCTGCCCCAGACGGCGACGACCAAGTGAACAGAAAAAGGGAACATAAAACTGAGATGTAAAACGATCATTTTATCTCGTCTACCCCATCATGAAGTAAATCTGGTTATTTTTACTTTTTTACTCCCATATTTAACATTATAGTACTTAAATAAAAGCCGCCGCTTACAAGCCCGGGCCAATACCTCCCGCTCTGGGTACGATCGAGCCACTTCATTAAAGGGAAGCTGAAGCGCTTTCCAAAAACTTTGAGTTAGATTAACAGTTATATAGTTTCTTGCGCGCTGATTCCGAATATCACATTGAAATTTATCGTACATGAGTCCAAGTGGCATTTATCTTGCAAAAAGCGCGGCCCCGTTTGAAAGACGCGCGCTTTTCGTCTTTTGACGCCCCTGATTGGTTGCGCCTGTCATGACGTCAAAGGAGGACACCCTCCGGCCGCGCGGGTTGTCGGAAGCATTGCGAACGATCGCACGGTTGCCTCTGCGGCAATTTAGCTTGCAGTTTAATTTTCGCACATGACTGGAAGTTTGTTTTATAATTTCCCGTGCTGTTGGTTCAATTATCTTGGAGCTTAAATTTGCTTTACACGACAGAGAACCCCAAAGCAGTGACTGTGACGTCGACTAGTGGGTTCCATCAAAATAGTTTTGAATTAGGCAACCAGCATAGGGGGATTTTATGCCTTATGTTAATATTAGGTACTGCCTTAACTGTTTCTTATTATACACAAAACCATTTATGCCGAAGATTAATGGGCGTTTTATAAACAATCTACCAACGAAAAGCACGTACGTGCACTGCGCGAAAAAATAACGTTCATGCGCTGTAAACATATATGCGAGACACATCTTGCTGGTATACGCATAAACCAACAAGCAGACTCTGCTTCCGCATTTCCTTTGTTCGTTGTCGCCCACCCCAGCACCGTTACTCATCCCCGTACACAGACCCACACGCGCGCGCCATTTCGGCAGCGGCGCTACGGCGCCTCCGCGATTGCTAGCTGCACTTCGATGAGTGGCGTCTTACTGCTTCACATGCATTTATTCTGAAAACACTGCAGCATACTAGTGCCTGCTGAGCATTATTGGCTGTAGTAGGGCTTGATTTTCGCTTGTGCGTTGCGCATTCTGCTAAAATATTACGGCCAACTCGTTATAATTAACAGACCAGTCGGACAAGGCAGTTACGTTGTAGTTACGTTACTTTAGGTAACAATCACCAAACGTTTGTGATAATGAATCGTTGGCCTGTTTCAGTATTTCTATATTTAAGCATTTACCGCGCTAGTCGGACAGAGGCCGTATATTTACTCTTCGCTCCTAATTTTTTTAGTATCATCATTATATATATATCACCGACTATCATTGGAGCACACTTGAGGTTCAGTGACAACAATTGCTTGCCAGGTTATAATATGCATGCCACGCGGAATCTTGGGCAAAAAAGTAGGCCCCCGCAGTCAACACAAATTATGGCGCGGTGGTGGTTCGGAGTGTTTTTTTTTTTTAATTCCAGACAAACATCACGTTATCGTGACATGTATACTTGCAAAATAAGTAATCTGGTTGTCTTGGTTCTTTGACTTTGTAGGAATACTGTTTACCTCTTAGCCGGGAGATAACTTCTATCAGGATTGGCCCCTTGTATTAGTTTCGCCAAAAAATTGTTTTTTTGAACACTGTCCTGGGCCCATAGGGAAAGAAAACCGACGCGTTCAACGAAACAAGTATTTCCTGAACAAATGTGACTTGGTTTCTGGAATGGAACAAAACATCCCCGGCCAAAGTACAGCAGTATTCCCCATCCTTCCTAAATCTCGAATCTAATGTGAACATTCACGACCGTCGCATAAAAAAAAACGCATTGGAGCGGTTTACAAAGTATTTAACGTAGTGTAGTATATTCTCTGTCATAAAGCACAGCCACCTCGGCTGTCGCTTCCGTATGTTATCAAGCATCCCGGCGTGGCATTATACTGCTTAGGAATACGGCATGATAACGTATGCCTCGTTTGGCGTTCGTGCATACTTTTTGAACACAACAATTGTACAAATTAGTGCTATCAACCGCAACAACAAGTATCATTCACAAGGAAACACGGCGAAAAGAGCATGGCCGAGGCGGCCGATCCGGCCGGAAGTCCAGGTATGACGTTTTTCAGCCGGTTTTCGCCCGCGCTCTTCGGTCTTCCGGCATCGCGCGGCGAGATGGGGGCGGGGCATCGGGCCACTTTTGTTTGCTCATTGCGCCGCTTCTATTGCATGTATTGCGAAAATATTTCGTACACATGAACTATTCAATGCGTACTAGCTGCTAGTCAACTTTTCTTTTAATTCTAAAACCGCTTCACCTTCCCTTTAAGGTGAGGAAGAATTGGGCAGCCTTCTTTTGCAGCGTTTTGGAAATTTTTTGCAAGGAATGAAGAGCTTGCTTACTTCATAAGTGTCTTCAGGCGTACCCAAGCAAATTATCCTACGGAAGAATTCGAAAAAAACTGCTTATTCTACTAAGAGGACTCACCTGCTCTTCATAAATAGTTCGACTGTTCTTGAAGACCTGTTGCATGTGTTCAGTGCCTTTCCCGCCAAAACTCTATCGTACCATTCTTGGAAGTCAGTTTAAATATACAGTCAAACCCGGTTATAGCGAACTGTAACATGCACCGTGATTAGTTCGATATATCCAATGGTTCGATATAGCCGAACCCGTCTGTAACGAATTTTTTTGTTACGAGTTCGCAATACGCGGGACACCCCCCCCCCCCCCCCCATCTCGCCATTGCCACATAGAGAAACGAACACATAAAATATCCCATTACCTTACAGAAAACAATCCGTTTATTTCATGCAATAAAGCTACTTTACGCCTTAACTAGTTGAAAAAAAAAGCAGTGATTTTTGTTTTCGCTTTTATTGTGGCGACTAGCACCGCATTCTCTACACGAGACATCGTTTGCACCAGTTCAAGTCCGTGCCTTTCAATATCGAAGGAATATTGGCGGAGCACATCGACTGGCAAAAGCGCTTCATAAAGCATCGGATGGCTTTACGTTGTGGCATACTTCTCTTCGGTGCTTCCAGCAGCACCAGCCGCCATGACATCAGTGACGCTTTCTGTGCGTGGGGGACTCACAGTGACGGCAAAGTCGTCATTGACACTCAGGAAGTCCTCAAAAGACACTCCTTTCGGCACAGCATTTGGAACGTTGGCGAGCTCTTTGCGCAGTTCGCCGATGCTGCCGTCTTGGTCCAGGCTCGCTGACGGGGGGCTCCTTCGTGAACCCCATGCGTCGGAAACAGTTATGGAAGGTGTCGGGCGTCACGTCGCTCCATGCGAGGCTCAACATGTCAATCATGGCCAATCAGTATCTCAATCACTGCTCCGAAACCGTGCATTTTGATGGCAATTGTAGGCGCATCGAGTTCGATATATCCGATGTGAACTTTGTTATAAGGAATATGCTTCGCATGCATTTTCGTAACAGATTTGCTTTTGTTCGATATAAAGCATAATTCGCTATATCCGGGTTCGTATAATCGGGTTTGACTATAGTTCTCATAAGAATGCCGCATCAACTTGAATGTTGCCATTTAATACGAGCCAAATCCGAACTTATAATTTTAATATTTTTAATTACTTGTGGCCATAAACTTCCCCTAGCTGACATGTAAAACTTATATTATAATAGCTTTGACAATGTTGCATAAATTTTAGGTCTGGTAACAAACTTTCACGTTTTTGTCAAATTCACTTTAGGTGGATTTAGCTCATTTCGAAAAAAAAAAACTATTTACATATGCAGCCATCTAAATTCTTTGTATATGCAGCCATCTAATTTCTGCCGCTTCATTTGTAACGTGCTTGGATGTTGTAACGTGCTTGGATTTCGATTTTTCATCGGTACTTTACGGCAATGTCGACTCTACTTGTTCACGTATGGCTGACAAAGGCACGCTAAACATGCTCGCGACCCGCTAAATTTCAAACTGCGGAATATCAGTGCGTCATCACAGTCGCTGTCACCGAATAGGCGAGGATGAACAACAGCTTCTAACGCAATTTTATTGTGACTCCCTCCCCTCCCGACGCCCCCCCCCCCCCCCCCCCCCCACCTCCCATTCCCCAAAAAGTCCCCCGAATCGATCGAGGAAGAATACCCAGAACACCACAAATTAAATTAAATTATAGAACTTGCTTCAGTGCCCCTCTGACGGCAGCAGCTTGTTTTTGGGAACAGAAATCCACCTCGAGCTTCTTAAATTAAATTCCTCCAGCATTAATGCGCAGTGCGCAGACTACCGACGTGACGGCCATATCGCGAGCTATGGACGTAAAAAAACGGCGTTTCACGTAGTTCGGTTGGCTGAGACATCAAATGACGTCGCTATTTTAAGTATGACCGTTTTTTCGGACTCCAAAAAATTCGAACTTTCCCAGGGAACTGCCAGTTGTCCTATAGGAGTAATGACTCGCGGATTTCAGTGTGCAGTGTTACAAACTTCAGTGTTTGAAACGGCCACTCAAAATGGTTCCTTACCACTGGTGCCACCAAAGTTTAATGAGCTGTAAAATTAGTTTCAAGCTGTGCATCAAAAAACTGCTTCGATTATTGCGTTCACCGGAGTTCGTAGTATTGGAAAATATAGAGATCGCAGTTTTATGACCAACACTGTTTTGTCTATCTATTGTTTGACCAAAAATGGGTAATTATCTTGTGAACCAATTGCTGAAAAAATAATGGCATATGTGGTAAAAAAAAGCAGCAAGACTGACAAGTTTAACAAAGTTTACTTGAAAATTATAAGTAGTTGCTTTAAGACCAGTGTCCCCCCATTAAACCGCAGGGCGTTAAGCTTGACTTCACAATTTGAGGCTTAGGACGTTAGGCCTAATGTTGCATTTCAAGGCTTAACACCTTAAACTGGCACCCACTTGAAAAAGTACTCACTGTATGCCAAGCAGCAAGTACCGATTCACACCATAGACCCAAACCAGGAGAGATATGCCGATGAGTGCATTGTTTCAAGTCAGAGACATGGAAGAAGCAGAAGAGTTGGCAATTTCCCTAGCCTTCACCCTTCCGGGCATTACCAAGGTGGTGACAGACTTGTACCAGGTGTCCAGGAACTTCCAGTCAGGACGCGTGTCCCAGCGGGTGCTTCACGTACTGAGAGACAAAATGCCTCCAGAGGGTTGAATTAGTATGAGTTCCAGCCCACTCCGCGGTGGAGGGCAATGAGTTTGTCCACCAACAGGCCTGTGCGTTAACATACCATGCAACGGCCATGGAGGAGGCTAGAAGTCAACCTATGGTCACTTTGAGGGAGATAGTGAGGTACTATCGAGAAAATAAGCAACGACTTCCTGCTCCGAACCCAGAACTCGCGCGGGAACAGCAAGTAATGTATCAACAGATGTGTACAATCAGGATCCTTCCCTAACCCCTACTTACTCAAGTTCCCCAATCAGTACAGAAGCTGCCCATTATGTACACAGCTAGGTATTTCTCGCCACATGACAGGAGAATGCGACGTCAGCCCAAAACACCCACCCCCCATTAAGAACTCCACCCTTACCCCTAGCGAGCGATGGGAGATCTTGTTGTCCAGCCTCACCTTGGAGGATAAACTATGGCTGGTTACCAGGGGCCAGGTGGCGAAGGCAGCATATGGAATCCTGTGAAGAGGGAGCCACTCTCATCCAGTACGTCTCGCACTGACATGCTCTGGAATAAAACTTTTCCTTCCCCCCCTCCTCCTCCCCCCTAAAAAAAGAAAAACTTTGAGAATACAAAGTGCATGCCTGAGAGTTGCTGCAGTTATTATATACAGAAGTGGTACACACCTTTAGAGTAGCAAAACAAAGGAATCCATCACGACCAACCAAGGAATTCATCCCAAGAAAGCTTCATGTTCAACCATCGCCATTGTTAGGTAGACGGGCGCACGATTTTTTGTTTTTCTTCGGAGCAGTCACTTGCCTAATCATGCCAAGATCAGCACTGCCCCCCCTTCTACTTTTGACAACGGTAGTTACTACACATCCGGGCTTGGCTTTAGATGGTGCCGCAGCACGATAGAAAATGTCACACAGCTGCTTTTAGAATGCAGTCCCGGATTCCTGGATTCTTGCAAATAAGCAGGCATGCATGTAAAGTTGACAACACAGATACACATAAGCAGGCATTTATTGCAAATTCATTTCGTAGCCATTTATACATTGACTAGGGATATAGCACGCAAAATGACAATGAAAACACACGGACATTTACACAAGCGGTCAACAGAAAGCCTAGACTTGGATTAACTCATTCTGGTTTGTACAAAATGCTATACTAAGTAGGAAATGTTAGTCAAAATTACAATGGCAACACTGCCTCGGGAATGATGAGAGAGATGAAAGATTGTGAGAAATCACATGCAATTTCAGAGTGGTGCTTAATAAGTTAATTGAGCTGGTTAGCGCATCTGGGTTACAGTTGTTCAGGACAATGGAGATGTGCCATGGAGGGGTAGTTTGACCTAGCACATCAATCTTCCCCAGATGCAATATAAAAACATTCTCTGCTGACAGGCATTCATTTCATGAAACAAACAATAGCAACAGCATAAAGTTGCGAATTAAAAGGAAGTTACCCGGGCAAGTAATAAAAGGACATGACACAGTAGGATGTTAGCACATAGCTATAGAAAATCAAGGCCAGGCAGACCACGACCGGCTTTATAGACAGCAACCTGCCCATGCACTCTGATTCCGTGTGCCAAATTTGTTCTTGCTTGTTCGGCTTTTTTTTTTTAGTTCTTTCAGATGCCACAGCAATTAATCCAATTTCTCCACCGCATACTCGTTTGCTTGGCCTATCACTGTTATTTTGTTATTTTTTTGGTCCGTTGGGCTCAGTTCTTGCCATTTCACACTGGGAGAAGTACACACCTGTGGACTCGATGGCATGCTCAAATAGGCGTCTTTTAACGCGAAATATTTACTTGGCTCGGCTGGCGAAAGCACGCACCCGGCTGGCGTCCACGGAATGCGCACCCACCCGGATACCGTCCGCAAAAAAGTGTCCACAGCTGCTAACCGTTTGCTAACCTGTTCCCTGGCATTCAACGTGTTTGATTGCGCACATACACCCAAAAGAATAAAACACCCAAAAATATTCAGCGCGTTTTGTTCTATACCATAGATCACAAAAAAGAAGCACTTTATGCGCACTGCTTCATATAGTGCATCAAAAGAAAAAGGAAAAACAGGAAGAAACACTCGATGTGTGGTCAGTTCCCATTGGCCTGTGACGCGTAGCACGAGTATAATAAAAAAAGCCGAGCATGCGTCAAAGATTTTTCGCGCAGTCTTGTGTGGCCTTCAACTTCAGTGGAGGCAGTGTAGCAGCAGCACGAATAGTGATTCTCGAAAAAAAAAAACTGAAGTGACTCTGATGCCAAGGTTGTAGGTTACAATTGACTTAGGCAGGAGACTCGGCAACAAACACAGACAAGAGAAACGCTTTCATGAAAAAATTGCTGAAAGAACCACAACAATTTTGCATCATACTTGAAGTGTGCACATTGTACGTGATGGTATTTGTTGCCAACAGCTGAGCAAGCCCAGCAGGCACATGGTAAAGCCAATTTGTTTTCACTAGGTCCCAATTGCTTCGGTACGGGGGCAGTGGCTCAAAAAGATATCCCGAAAATAACTGTGCTTCTCACCGTAGGCATTGACTGCAGATGGCTGGCATACCCAACTTTGCCATTTGTTGGGCTTGTAAGCCACCCTGACAAAGCTGCTACGAACGCGGAGCTCCAGTTATGGTGAAAACGCCGCAGCCGCTGAAAAGGTTGCCATCGATTAGTGTTCCTTTTGCTGTAAAAAAATTGTCCTCCTGCAAGAGTGACGGTGCTTCTATGCGCAGAATGGCCCTGTTGGGGTGTTTATACAAATTTAAGCTTTCCTGTGAACTTTTGTGAGTGCATAGATGAGCTTCACATCAAAAGAAAGCTTCTCGACGCAAAGCCAAAGTAAGCAATGTTTCCGCATCTTTAAACGAATAAAAATGCTCTGAAATAAAGGATGCTAGTCGAGCAGGAGAATAAGGTAGCATTTTCATAGCATTGGCGTTTGCATAGCTAAGAAATGTGTCTAGACTTAACCACGAATTTTCGTTGCAGGTAGTGATCGCTACAATCAGCATTGATTGGTACGACCGCTACTTTTTATGCCAGCAGTCGCAGGCCTCACCGCAAGCGAAGCGAAGCCGGCGAGTTTGTGGATTAAACTTAGCCCCACCTGACAGAGTGCACCGTCCCTACACAGCAATTTTTTGGCACGCTGGCTCCTGTTGTCGCCGGCTGTGATGGGCAGGTCGCTATCTATGAAGCCGGTCGTGAGGCAGACATAGCTTTACAACTGCTTCACACCAGATGGACAGGGATGGGCAGAGCTCTGGCAACTGCTTTCCATCCCTCTCAGGTGAAGCAACACCTGCGCATATTTTGGAGCGCGAAACATGCGCACCCAAGTCTTGAGATGCAATAGCGTCCTTTAACCGGCCAAATGATGTAATTATACAATGCTAGTATTTGGCTTCTGCCCACATTCTGCAAATTAAAATGTGTGGCCGGTTGCCAATCCTCATTTGTTCTATGGAGAAAAGGACGTTTGTGCGATGGACTGAACTGGCCCAACTGCACAGACCATTGTGAAAGCAGTGACCCCTTAGCAGCTTCCACATTTTTGAGGAATGCTTGTTCGTACCCTGTTTAGCAGACCATCCTGACCAATGGACATGCAATGGACATGTGAGTGCAACTCACACGGATGCTGCCAATGACCACGTTAGGTGTAGACACTACTAACTTTCTTGCAGGTACAACAACATTGCTGATAACTGCTGTTCTTGTAACCTGTATGGGCTGTTACAAAAGATAACACAGCATCAAAACGATTTGCCCAGTTTGATAAAGTGGCATGGTTTGGTTGGGGGCATTATTCTCTGACAGCAGCATTGCCCACACCAGTGCCCCGTGCCAGGAACTTTCTCACAGCAGAGTATCACTCAAAGGCTGTGACAGCATACTTGGACCAAGCATTTGCACTCACTCGAAATAGCACACAGTTTTCAATGGATGCACATAATATCCAACTAAGTGACATGCTTCAAGGCTCCGTACTAAATTACAATTAGAAGACAAATGTCAGTCCATAAAGGAAGAAAAAAGAACAAATCTGATGCAACAAGACAGGATGCACCTGAATATTGAGAGCTTCTAAGCATTAAGAAAGATAAACACAGCTAGGAAAAGTTTCATTCACAGCACTGTGCCATAAACGATGCGTAAAATACGACACGGTGCCAGTAAAAATTATGCCAGTAAAAATCTATGCTGGTAGTACAAAAAACAGACGAAGTCCATGCTAACTGCAAGGATGCTAGGCTTCCAACAAGGAAGACGTCTTTGCCCTGAGCTTCTCGTCCTCTTGTCTGCCCGTCGGCAAATGCCCCATGACTGCCTGCCCATCATGCACGCCCTTGCCAAAAGGTATAGAGATGTCAGACTATTATAGCTAGCCAAGTCACTTACATCATCTGAAGTACGCTAAAGTGAAACAGCACGACTTTTGGGCATAATTTTTCATCCTGTTCTGCCACTTTTCTGCTGGAAAGGCCTGTGACCGGGAGCGGGAGGCAAAAGTGGCCGCTCACTACAAATACAAAGTGGCAGTTCAAGTATTCCATCATTCCTCTCCACTGGTAAAAATGTCCCGCTAGTAAACTACTCAAAACTAGTACATTCACGACTGCAAGTGGCCTCTATGGTCTGGCAAACTTGCTGACAGAAGAGCTTGCATTTATTCTATAAAAAAGTTTTGCAAGTTGAGCATTCGGCTAAATGCAATGCTGCACGGGGAAGCCCTTTTATTTACTATGCATGGATGTAACTGCTAATTTTATCATGTCTGCTGCTCAGCGCACGGCATATCGGCCACACAAACAGTGGTCTATACAACACAAGATCGAACAAGCCCCTACTTTCTTTCACCAATTTAACTGGCAGTGGCACACTGCCTGCAACCTGCCGTCTCTACCCTTAGCATCAACTGGTAGTTCCCTTTGAACAAAGTTGGTAGCTGCAGCGAATCAAGGAAAAAAACTTAATCGGTTGAAAAATACCTGCGGTGCAAACTTGCACACCACTGAAAAGGGCAAAGTTGAAAGGTTGCCGTCATATCAAAAATGAGGGACACTTTGTTCTGTTGGGAGGGGCCCATGAATTTCTACACATGGCGAAATATTGTAACCATTCAACAGCAAACGTAAATATAGGCTGGCATGTAAAAGCGCGAGGTCCTGTCATCAACAATCTTGATTAAAATGATGAAAAATGGTTCGATCACATGACGCTACTCGATTACTTGCCTCTGACAAAGTACATACTGCAGATACCGACCAGTTCGATGACTGCCGTTCAGTTCCTGTCACACTATTAAAAAGACATTTTATACTGTGTTACACAAACTGGCATGCTTACAGTGGGAACCTAAAACAACCCTTTAGTTCACGTTATGCCAATTCAGCATCCCCAGTGGTATTGAAAGCGGGACTGCCATGAAAATCGTGTCACCATTCCTCGTGCACAATTCGTGCTTTTATTTATACAGTTGACAACATTGCGAAACGGCATCTTTCACCAGCCACGTCGGGCTTCCCTGCCACACATTGACTAAATTCCACACAGTGCTACAAGATGGGACGAGGAATGACAACAGACAGCACTGACTAGCAACTGGTGGTTTTATTCTGCTCGCTTACTTGGTTTTATTTCAGTCGCTGGTCAGCGCTGTGTGTTGTTGTTTATCATGTCTGCTGCAAATGTCCACTGTTTAGCCTCAACGGTAGCACTCCATATGACCTGTAGCTTGCCCCAGCACAGAATCGAAGTCTTACAAGCTACAAACCCCCCAAGATAATCTCCTCAAGCATCAACTCTGCCACTCATTTGAAAGTTCTGAGAGCAGGTCCCAACCGTTCGAAATGCTACCCGAGGGAGGTCCCCTTCGGAGCAGCTACACCCCCAGCCGGCCTTTGACTGCAGCCACCTCTCTGGGGGGGTCCTCACTTCTTCTTGCTCTTGCCCAGGGTGAGCGTGTGGGATGAGTGGCTCTGCACCTGCTGCACCAGGGCCTTCTTGTCGTTCAGCTGGCGGATCTCGTCCTCCAGCCGCTTGCGATCCTCCTCCAGCTTGCGCTTCTCCTCCGCGTGCTGCTTCTTCAGCGCGTCAAACTTGGCATGCAGCTGTGCGTGAGGGAAATGAAAAACCCGGCACCTCGCTTATATGCACTGCCTAGAACCCGAGCACCGCGTTCCTCATCTTTCAACTCTTAACCTCTGTGGGGTGTCAAAGTGAACATTTTGCGTGTGTGCGTTCAGCATGGCTGCTATGCTAACGCTAAATGTGCCGTGTTTGCGCGTGGTTACTCCGCGGTCTCAGAACCCTGTTCGACTTGAAGTGAACATTTCCTCGAGTATATTATATCGAACTACAGAACTTGGTTCCGAATCCAATTCTCATCATTTCTTTTTGTTATTTTTTCTACTTTCTTGCTTTTCTTTTTCATTTCTTCTTCCTCACTCGTTTCATTTTTCACCTGACGTAGCATGTCAGGCTCTTTGCTGGACAAACGTCATCAGTGCCATTAAACTACATTCTCTTTCTCTCTCTACCTAGAACTTTATGCAAATACTAAGAGCTCCCTAGTGCAGCAGAACGATGACTATTGGGTATGCCGAGAATTAATGCCTCATGAAAGCAAGCATGGGCCACCTGCATTAGGCAAGGATGCATGCAAAACTGTGGATAAGTTTGCCTGCATTGGCCACTGATGACTCATGCACGCAACACCAGGCACAGAGAGTGCTTGCGTCAGCAAAGAGCCTGTGTTTTGTCACCGCATAACACCTCGCCTCATTTCCTGGCCCCCTGAGGTTCGTCTGCACCCAGGTTTCTAGTGCACCCAACTTCTACTGCACACAGTTTCACCTGTGTTCCTCCCTCCTAAGCAGGTGCAGCCCATCGCGTGCATCTGCTTCATCATCCTTGCCTACTCTGCTCAGGCAAACTGCACTGACACCGGAACGTTTTTCAATGACAATAAATTGCAACGGTGTTGCTTTTTTTCCTTGCAAGTGACAATCTGCTTGAGACATTATCCGAAGCAAACCATGATGTGCTTCATATTCATTTCAAAGGGAAAAATCCCCATCTACATGTACCCATTTTTGAGGCTTACCAATGTTTTAAGGCAATTTTGGCATCTGCAATAAGCCATTTGTTTATAAAAAATACTCAACTGTTGTATCTGTAGCTGGTCGAAACTCAGCCTACCTGGCAATAATTAGACTTAGTTTTCGTGTGTTTTTTTCTTCCACTTAAAGATTTTTCCTACTTGCCAGAAAAGTGACGCCTTCAGAGTTGCTCTGAAAGTCACAAGCCGCAAATTAATGATGGCCCGTAATACTGATGACCTTTCTCTTATAAAGTGAATCTGCACAAAACTGCTCGGGCTCTGGGGCCCAAGGAACAAAGATGCACTCACCTCCTTCTCGGCCTCCTTGAGCTCGGCCTCCTTGTCCTTGACACGGACCACAAACATCTGACGCATCTCGTCCTCCTTGCGCTGCAACTCCTGCATGGGCACCACACGCACACACCGTTGGCAAGCTGCCACCACAGGCCACACAAAACTGAGCACTGTTTGGGAAGGGACGTGCAAAAAGATGGCCCTGCAGCCATCCACAGGGCACGGCAGCGCCAGTGGCCGCTTTGTTGTGCTTTGCTAATGCCACGGCATTAGATGCCTCGCGAGTCAAAAAGCCCAGCACTGTCCACGTCCGATGGCTGCTAAAATGAATGCAGTGTCATCTGAGCTAAAGACGAAAAGCATGTCACGAACCGGAACTAAACCTAAGGACGCGTGGTGACAGGCGAGTGGCTTAACCCTTACTCTATTTAAAGTACACAACTTTCTAGGTACTTCAAATACAAATAAAAGGGTGCCAAGAGGAGAAAAAAAACAAAAAGATGGAGGGGCTTTTCATGGCTTCAAAGCACATGCTTCAGAATAAATTTATCGAACACTTAATCTCGATTGATTGTGAGATCTAATGCGCCGACGCTACACAGGCAATGAGGCACATCGTAGTAGAGGGCACCGAATCGATTTTGACCACCTGGGGATCTTCCAACGTGCGTTAAAATCTCGAACACATGGGCGCTTTCGCTTTTCACCTCCTTTCGAAAAGTGGTCACCGTGGCTGAGAAGCACACGTAAGTCTGCTAAGTGCTTTGAATGTAAAAGCTTTAGGGCATCCCCTGGCGATATCTTATTGCTACAGCATGTGTAGCAGTGAGGAAACACAGGTGCTGCTGCACACTGGAAAAGCAGCCACGACACGGCACTCGTTAAACCACAAGTGCTGCCGTCAAAGCTTGTCTTGGGGGCCCTACTTGGTGCACCCAATGCTCATCCACGCACTATCCAATTTCTAATTAGTTTAGATGTCAAAATAAAGGGCCTTTTCGTCAGTACTTTTTACATCTATGCTATAGAGCAGGTGTGGACAAGAAACAATTGCGGTATTTATGGGTAGCCTTTTTTAACAGCAGACAGCATGACCTTGGCCTGGTGGCATTAGCAAAAAATACACCAAGGAAACAAAGCTGTGCCACCTGTAAAGGATGCAGCACCACAGATAGGGTATTATAACAGTGAAGCCAACTTTTACACCTGCTCGAGTGTGAGCACAAGGGGCATATACTATACCATTTTAAAGGTGGTAGTCTTTCTTTGGCTACTAACTCAAAAAAAAAAAAAAAAAAGGAAAGAAAGAAAGAAAGAAAGAAAAGGTGCAGCTTGTTAGTGGTGCAAGGCTGGAGAATCAGTGGAGCTGGGGGTCAACAGCCTCGCTTCTCCCCCCCCTGGGATCCGCTGTCAGTGTGGGGGACCGACCGGAACAGCCTTGTAAAATCCCGCTAAACACGGCCTCACCCCTCAACACTAAGCCAACGTAGCAAGAACATCGCAAAACCTAACAAAACTTAGCAAAGCCTAGCAAAACTTGGCTAAACTGGAAGAAGGTAAGTTGACCCCCAGCCCCGCTGTTTCTCCAGCCTTGCACCACCAGCACAAGCTGAGCCATTTTTTTTTTATTGCAGTCCAGATATGACGACAATCAAATTTTTCCAGTTTTTTCCTTACTGTTGTAAGTGCACCGCATTGTACTCTCATTACTTCTTTCTTTAAACAAAGTAACAACTCAGTTAATAACCAACCAGGATGCCAAGGTCGTGGAGAACGTTGCATCCTCTGCCACCCCTCTCCCCTAGCCCCAGTTTTAAAGAAAGTGTTTCCCCTCCATTTCCTCCGCAATTACTTTCTGTTGTTGCTGTTAGTAATTAATGGGCAGACCTAGGTTTGCATGGTGTGCCGGCAATTGCTCCCCCGCTCAGCACCTTTCAATGCTATGAGCAAAATCGCTAAGAGTCACTTAGACTTGTGTCCTTCAATAACTGGAGGGCCAGGCACAAAATGTCGCTCCTTGTAATCCAATGACCGGCAGGGAATATATGACGTCGTCCAAAGAAGCATGCGGGGCAGCTATCCTTCGCTGTTCTTTAAACAAAGCTGACAGTTTTGCCGCATGCTCTCAGTTGTCCATCAAAAAATGTCTGACGTCACCTGTTACACCACAGGTGACATCAGACATTTTTTACCCCACATGTTACATGTGATGTTACACCACATGTTGGACGTAGAGGTAGGCAAAGTTTAGCTTATGAAGCCACGCTGGTGTTGAAAAGAAATGAGCCCCATATTCTCATTAGGTTTTGGACAAGGTAACCAGCGACAGCACTATTTAGTTACCATTCGGCAGAAATGTGCTAGATAAGCTAGACGAACTTACTTTAACCCACACTTGTGCCTGTGCTATCCCAATTTCCATGCCCTGATGGAGAGGGAAAATAAAAACACGAGGTATTGCTTCTGTCTTCTGGGTTACAACAGCTACAGTCAACTGAGTCGTTTTCAATTTTCATAACATTAGCCGCTCAGCTGACTTTCCTCCTCAAAGAACACTGCATGCCAATGCTCAGACAATCATCATCTTTGTTGTCTTCCTTAACACAGCACAGTGTGTCTGTCTGCATTGCTGTCAACGCAGATTGGATAAGTTAAATGTAAGTCATGATAACTGTCGTCGTTGACATCGCTGATGCGTGGACAGTCAGCAGCATTGTAAGGGAGCTAGAGGTGTGAATCCTGAATGAACTAGCAGTAAGCAGCCAACTTTTCGGTGAATTCTGATTACAGATTGCGCAGGGCGTCTGTACAGTAGAACGCATGGCAACATAGGCAGTTGAAATACACACTAGAGCACGCCCGGCCACTGCTGCCCGTGGCTCCTCCCGCTCCTGCCCCCCTCTGCTCACCGTGAGGTGTTCCTGGCGCTTCTGCTCGTAGGTCTCCTGGAAGCTGACCGGCTTGTTGTCGCTGCCCACGTCCGAGAAGCCCATCTGCTCGAGGCGCATGCGCCGGTACAGCTCGTAGTGGCGCGTGTGCGTCTGCTCCCGAAGGTCCTCCATGTTGGTCCGCAGGAGCATCTCGCGCAGCTTCACAAAGTCGCAGTGGTTCTCGTTCTCCACTGCGCACAGGGTCCTCTTTCAGGGGAGGGGGCCACTCCGAGGCATCCTCCCGACAATGTTTACTCCCTAAATAAATGCTGTGAAGGCTCATATCCTGTAACTGTTTCATCCACATGCACACATGATGTGACTGTGACAAAGTACGCAGCGCTGTCTCAAGCCACTGGTAGGCCTGAACTCAGGCAGTGGGTCGGGGCCTACTGGTGCAGAATGTCTGCAGAACGGCAGTGCAGACGGAGCATGCTGCTTGATGCTAGAGCACCACACACACTGCGGTCCCCCGACAACTTCTCGGGCATAACTAGCCTGCTGGAGAAAAACTTGGCCCAGTGGCCGTTGACAGGGAAAGGCACTGCAGTGCAACCAGGAACCCAAACTGCGTTCCTCATGGCCAAAGGGCTTCTTTAAAACATTAACACACTTCCCGCACAAATTGGAGCTCCTCAAGCGTTAGAAAACGTTGAGCCTGCAATATCCTTGGGTGGTTCAAACTGGCCCTTGTCATCACTCAACGTGGCCTCTCCCTGCTGGCCTTCCACACGAATGTCTTGCAACGCCAAGAACGTGGCAGCACCCTCACCTTGCACAGTCCCCCAGGGATACTGCCGAGCTCGAACCATCTTGTTTCCCACGCGCACAAAGTCCGTGCTTCCAACCACGGCCAGCGGAACGTGGGCCTGCGATGTCACCACACAGAGGCGAGCAGGGAGGGAAACCACACTTCAACAAGTTGAACACCTGCCATGTTCTTGACAACCGGTTCCTTATTCGCAAGAAAACAATCAGTCAATGCCTCCTAGTAAACCATGCACCAAAGGGGGCGGGGAGAGCAGGGCAAATACACGCTGCCATGATGCATACTCACATTCATACTTTGATTCAGCTCGGCTGATGTCTCGTCATCGGTAGGAAACTGGTAAATTTGAACCCCACTGCTGACAAGCTCACTCATTATCTGTAAATAAGCAACCCAAATATCAACAATGGGAAACACGGTTCGCGACAATTAAAGCATGGTCATGACTTTGCACAAAGAGCACGCTGTAAAAGAGGAAAAAATTGGAGGGCGCTTAATTACTGTATCTACCCCATTGCAACGCGCACCTTTCTTCGGAAAAATAGGCCTTAAAATCGCATGAGTGTTGGATTCGGGTACACGCCGAAAGTAAATCGGGTGCGTGTTGAAAATGTGGGACGCGTTGAAATTGGGTAAATACGGTATGCTTTGCCTTTAAATGTAGAATGCGATGGAGTTATTGAAATTTCTTTTGTTTTTCGTTTCAGCCTTTGAAGAATGGGAAAAGTGGTGTTCAAAGTTAGGAGACAAGCATCTTGGATTAGGGAGCAAACTTTGGTGGAAAACCCTTGAGCTCAGGATAAGAGCAAGAAGTGCAGGTGGGTTGGACATGTAATGTGGAGAGCTGACAGCCAGTGGACCATTAGGGAAACAGAGTGGACAGCTAATTAGAGGGTCAAGATAACGAGATTCGGTGACAAAGAATAGATTGTGCAGGATAAACAGAGTGGGCACCTCAATAGAGGGACAAGGTAACGAGATTTGGTGACTAAGAATGGATAGTGCAGGATAAACAGAGTGTACACCTCAACAGAGGGATAAGATAAGGAGATTTGGTGACAAACAATGGACAGCACAGGATAGAAGCAGTTGGAAGTCAATGGGAGAGGATTTCATCCTGTAGTGGACATAAAATGGGCCAACGATGATAACGGTTATGATTGTGAACTTTCACACACACAATGAAATCTCGACATAACGAATCACGCGGGACCGCCCAAAATCGTTCATTACTTTGAAATATCGCTGTAATGAAAAACGTGCGGTTACAAGACAGTGATCAAATCTAGGAAAGAAAACGACGAACCTTGACAGTACAGGCGTGTGCAGACAAGCAAACTCTCAAATAAAAAAGTTTCACTCTTTTCAAAGCTGCTTTATTTGAAGAAATCAGTTTTCTTCTAGCGCGTGTAGCACGCACGACCGATTATGAATGCCTCTACATCTCTCATTTTGTGCAATAGCTCATTGGATACATCATTGCACTGAGCGATGAAAGTGCGGACATTGTTCATGTGCACTAAAACATCAATGTTCGACACGATCTCATTTTCTTCTGTGTACTGTGGTGACCCACAGTAGTCTTCCCTCGCATCATCATCGTCACTGATGACGATGATCGCTTTCGCTTCTTCTTGGCTTTGTCACTAGGTGCATTCCTCGTTCAAATCCGCAGAAAAATCGCCCACAACAAAGAAACACCCGCCCGCACTAGTGAATAGCGTTAAGAACGACCATCGGCCAAGCGACACAACAAGAGAGAAAAGAAGCAAAGGCGGCTAGGCCTTTTTTGCTACTGCACATTAAACCACAGGTTTGTGGTGGCACTAGCCGGCGGCACTCGACAGGGTGATCTACACTCGTCGAATACACACAGAAACTGCAGTTTCTGTTTCACGCCACAGTTGCGGCGCTGTGACTTTTACCTGAATTCGTGATACTGATGTTCCTCTATTATAAAGGAGAAAATAAATTACGTGCGTTATTCTGAATTAGCGCTGTACTGAAATTCGTAGTAATGAAATGTTTTTACACTGAAAATATAGGCAATCTGGTTGGGACTTTTAAAGCATTCGTAAATTTGAGAAATTCGTTAATGTGAAGTTCGTAGCAACGAGATTTGACTGTAAAAGTTTCTGCGTTGAAGTGCTGATGGGCACTCTCAATGCTAGTTTGTACGCCTTGCGTATGAGGGCTTCCAACTCATCCTTTCATGCCTTAAGTGACCTTCTTCAGACTTAAGTCACTTTGTTGACTGCTTCTACGTTGTATTGTTTGAGTTCTTAGGGGAGCACATTTCCGCTCCAATAAACTTTGTTCCTTGAAGAAACCTCCGTCGTCCTCGGCTACGCGACAATACGCAATAATGCAAAGGTCGTAAGTGACCCTAGATACAGCTAAAGACTTGAACAAGTCTGAACACACCCACCTCTCGCATACCCTATCATCATGGTAGGAAAACTTGCTCTGTAGTGTACAGTAAAAGCTTGTTAATTCAAACTCCAAGAGGACACCACCCCAGTTCGAATTAATGAAAGTGCAAACAAATGAAAGTGAAAAAGAAAAGCCGTACAATGTAATTGGAGAGCAGTAGAACATGTCGGCAATTGAATGCTTAAAAAAAAAAAAAAACACCACGAGTGAAGCCTGCCTTTTATTCTTGAAGGCGAAAGCCAGCACTTTCTGCTCAATGACCGAGTGTAGCAGAAGGCCTCCTTCACGTGTGTACTCTAAAACTAAGAAAGCTAAGAAAGAAACCAGCGACATTCCATCCGGTCATTATTTCCAAGCGATGGCCGCACCGGTGTTGTGTCCACAACCACCCCGTGGTCACTGGCAGTGACAGGTTCTTTGCTTCTAACCTAAGTTATCGACGTAGTCCGCAAAGAAACTTCTTCCAAAACATCCGCAATGGGGGTTTAGGTTGAGTTTAGCTGATTTAACTTCATTCTCTGTTTTTTTATCTCCGATGCAACCTTGTGTATAGGCTCCGGGAGCGTTTCCCCGGCTGTGGGTCAGGCCCCAAGCTGCCTGAGCAGTGGCGCCTAGTTCAAATTATCCGTAGTGGAGGCCACTCGCGTTCAAATTAACGGGGCTTTTTTATACAGACTTTTGTGGAGCTTGGCAAGACCAAATCGCACAGTTCGAATTATCCATAAATTCAAATTATTGAAGTTCGAATGAACGAGCTTTCGCTGTACTTAAGTCTGTTAAGGAGTTAGCTCTTCGAGTGATCTTTTCAGAAAAGCATGTCCAAAATCCTGACCTGTGGAGATGGGAAAAATCGCTCGGCCATCCATATGAAGGGAGACAAAAGGCAAACCAGGAGGGAGTTTCGAGAGCCCAATGCGGGCAGGGCTCTCTCCCTCTTGCCAAGCTGAAATGAGTTCTGAATCCAAACAAGTTCCAAGCACAATGTCCTGACCCACGGTGAGTTCTAAGCACTTGAGAGGTGTGAGTGAGACTACGTCTTCCGTTGGCTGTGAGCTTGAGTGAGCCTAGATGACCTCGGTCAGTGAAAAGTACGAGTATGAGTGAGAGGCAATTTAAAATAAATTTGAGGCAGGTTGAGTGAGCAGCCTCAACTCTTCCAAGGCATAAATGGCAAAGATATAAAATAAGCGGAGGAAAAGGGTGGAAAACTTTGTAACACAATAGTGAGCTGTGTGCAGTTCGCGAGAAAGTGATAAGTGATAGCATATAACCTCATGCTAGTTAGTGCGAGTGTGTTGACCTTGTTTCAACTGTGGTTCAGGGCCTTCTAAACACCTGATGCTCTAAAAAAACGACTTTCAGAGCACATGCTGAGGGGCATCAGGACAATGCGAGGCGCACATAACAGAGGGTACCTTGATCTTGAACCTTTGCAGTTCTGTCTTCGAGATGGTGTCAGCTTTGGCAATGATAGGGATGATGTTCACCTTGCTGTCGAGCTTCTTCATGCACACCAGGTCAATGGACTTCAGCCTGGAAGCCCAGAGCAGCGAAGCATGAGAAACAAGCAACCCTTCCTCAGCTCTGCACAGCACAGGCTAGCTTGCACGAGAGCGAGACCAGCTTCCGGCTTGATCATAGAGCAGACCACAGCACTGGCTAGCAGCGCTGCCACATGCCTTTAGTAGATCTGTTTAACTCGTCTACCTTGACCAAAATAACTTTCTCTGTTTATTCGTGTGTGCTGGAAAAATGTGCAGCACAACTTCTGCACTCTTTTTTTTTATTGTTTAGCTGCAGTTGACACAAAAAGGGGAAACTACTGTGATGAAAGGTATCACCGGGAGTTTAAAAAAGAGGATCACTGTACCAAAGGTGTGTCTCACTCATCGCCATTACAGTGTGACAATAACTACAGTTTTGATTGATAGCAAAAAAGAATCGATTTATGGGTGCAATATGTGCCAGTTAATGACCATATCAAAATGTTCACAAAAGGTTTTAGATTCAGTCAGTAAATGTGCTTGCAAACAGTCTGCGTGTTCTTCATAAAAAGGTTGAGTTCAGTTTTTATTAAATCCTGTTAGCATAGCCTGTATTTAAAAATTCTGAAGAAGGGATGGGAGCATATGGAAACCACTTGCAACAGCCAACCGAAAAAAAAAAGCTTCAAACAAGGGGACATCCAATCGTAGAAGCCAAACTTTTTTTTTTTAAACCTTAGGTAAAGCCCGATGTTCCGACGAGGAAGAAAAAAAAAAAGGCAGACATTTGTTCTTTTTACAAAACTTGCTGGAATGACAATAGGTCACAATAAAGAAGTGCTGGCTGCGGTGGCATATATGAAAATTGAGCAGTGCAGAGCCAACGAGAAAAACTTCAATGTTTTTATTTTACTGGCCCCTGAAAGGAATGCACTACAGCTGATGCTGACGTAACCAAAGTGACAACGAATCCTCGCCACATTAAACCTGGGAGTTTGGAGCAATGCCGTCACTATTATGAGCACCTATGACCACACAACTAAGCTGGGACATACCACTATGTCTTGAGAAACTGACCCTGCACTGACTGTAAACACGAAGCCCAACTTTTTCTCATTCAAATCATGATCAAAAGCCCGAAACACTGCTAACTTCAGGACTAAGCCCCTGCACATTGCAAAGTTTTCATGTAACCTCTCATTCCTCAATCTATCAGCACAGTTATACGAAAATGACGACAAAGAAGATAGTACAGTCATTTTAGAACTACATATAGAGGGCTAGTTGGTTCATAATTTAGCAGAGTAAAAAGGCAAATAAAAGGGTTTTATTTGTTTTTTACCTTGTTAAATACATCAGCAATTTACATTGAGCTTTGATGCAGAACAGAAAAATTGGCTGCTGGCAGCAGGGTATTGCCAAAAATAGCTAAAAGTTACAACACTGCCAGCTATCTCCATAGGCAACAATGATTTAATAAAGACTAAAATTTAACTTAAAAAATTCATTACAAAAGCTGTCATTACGTTTTACAAATAAAATGTAAATACTGAGGTCTTCTTTTCCGGGTGTGCTTGAGGAAGGAGCACGCATGCCAATGCAACTAGAGTGAACACAATGCAACTAGAGTGAACAAAGAGGCTCTTCACAAGATTTTGCTACACTGTTTGAAGCAATTATGGGCTGGCATGAATGGCCCTGGGCTTTTCCCGCAGTGAGCAGAGGACAGGGCAGCATTGGCCATCATCAGCTGGGCGATTTTGTGTGTGCGTGTGTGTGCGTGCGCGCGCGTGCGTGCGTGTGTGAAGGGAGTGGGGGGGGTGCGCACTCACCCGTGCCCTGTGGGGCAAATGAAGTAGAGGCAGACGTGGATGCGGGTGTCGTGGTACATGGACAGGTAGCGCTTGATCTTGAGCTCTTCCTGGAGGTAGTTCTCAAACTGGGCATTTATGTAGTCCACAATGGCCTTGAAGCTGCAAAAGCCAGTCGATCACATGAGTGGCTCTATACAGGGTTGAGGACGACACTCCTCACTCCAAAGAACACATCCCAAAAAAAGGCTATGATTCAGAAAAAACCACAAGCTGAGCAGGGCAGGAATGCACGCATGAAAAGGACAAACAAGCTACCTTCACGCCTACCTGTCTTCTTTGTTGATCTGATCTCCATAGCCAACGGTGTCTACGATGGTAAGCTTGAGCCTGACGTTGCCCTCTTGCAATTCTGAAAACAAGAGCACGCATTCCTTCTAACCAGTGAGCAAACAAGCAACCACTGAAAACATCTGTTCCCAGTGGAATTAACTCCAACCAAAGCATTGTTGACTGACCTTTGTACACAGCCTAACAAGGAAAGCTCTGGTACAGGCTGTTACCACACTGCTTGGAAACAACCTACGCAGCCGCATTTTACCTTTATGTTTGAACTCGGTTCCAAGAACATGCTCACCAAGGTTTGAGAGCAGAGCAGTGTTACGATTCAGCGCGCCACTACCCTGTGCACGCGATAAAAGTTCGGTGCAGTGTGGTGAAGTTTACATGTGTTGCGGTAAAGCCTGCCCTCCCCAAACAAGTTGCGACAAGCCAGAGCATGCCTGCCGCGTGGACCCTTGTTGGCGACGATTCACGCCTGCGGCCGCTGCAAAATCCGGAACAAACCGGTTTTAGTGGCGCCGTGTTCAGACCAATCGCTGCAAATGGATGCCACCTGCTGAGATCTCTCCTATCTCCTCTCTCAGACATAACATGTGCTGGCTATTACGAGACTGAGGGGGTGGGGGGGGGGGCAGTAGAGGTAGCAAAATAATAATAAAAAAACCCTCAAGAAGGAAATTGGGTTGCCTGTGAACCCCATAGATAGGGTATCATAACAGTAAAGCAGGCTTTCGCACCTGCACGAGTGTGAGCACAAGGGGAATATGCATATGTACACTCCTTACTATACCATTTTAAAGCTAATAGTCTTTCTTGGGCTACTTGCATGCAAAAAAAAAAAAATGGCGCAGCTTGCACTAGTGGTGCAAGTTCGGAGAAACTGCACCTGGGAGTCAACCTAGCTTGTTCACCCCTGGGATGCGCTGTCACTGTGGGGGACCAACCGGAACAGCCCCGTAAAATCTGGCTAAACTTGGCCTCACCTCTCAACACAGCCTTGCCTAGCAAGAACGTTGCAAAACCTAACAAAACTTAGCAAAGCCTAGCAAAACCCAGCAAAACTTAGCGAAACCGGAAGAAGTTAGGTCGACTCCTAGCTCCGCTGTTTTTCCAGCCTTGCACCCCTAGTGAAAGCTGAGGCACCATGCACAAAAGGCTGGAAGGCTGTGGAATTGTTGATGCCTCTGTGTTTAAATACCGCCCTTTCAGCGACCTGTGTGAGAACTATGGACTTCCATAAGGAGCATTCCTCTGCTCGAGTTGTGTAAGCACGCTTGGGTGCTGCTCCTGTAATCATCACTGTTCATCTCGACATGCAGTAAACCGGTTAAGTTTTGCTCTCGGCTCTTGGTCATCAACACTGACGCAGCTCTCCTGCTCGCCGCTCGTTCACCACACAACCACTACATGACGGAGTTGACGGAGCTTAGTATGGGGGACACCTTTTCCAATGTAAAAGCAGCCTTACCAAATGTTTTTGGCTTCAGGACCACGCTAGCCAAGTTGTGGGGGCTTGCTGTAGTCTCAAAGGAGCGGTTGAACAGCGACTCCATCAATGTCGACTTTCCCACACCGGTCTCACCTGAAGTACAGAAAAATACCAACAAGTCACAGCTGCTGCCTCATAGTTCGCTCAACTAGACTTCCACCACAGCCCTCACAATCGTGCAGAAAAAGAAATGTCCTAGTCACACCGCAAGACCTCCTGCGGGCTGTGTATTTCGGTATAAGTTGTGCCAACTGATTTCTACAAACACATTTGTAAAAGGTTCACATAAAATTTAAAGAGACCCCGAGGACAACGTAGAGCTTTGCTTGTTTTTTGGTGCACAGGAGTACCATGCCTAGGAAAAGACATGCCAGTGCACCTTTCACTGCATTTCTGAAACCTGAAAAGTGTTCACGCACAGAGATAGGACAATGCATGTGGTGGTGGAGGAATTTCTTATCACGAAGTTATCCCATTAGTTCAAACGCGAGTAAGTTCCAAGGATAAATCAAACTAAGTGTTACTGCCCTGGTGGCTTGGTGCCTGGCACACAGCCAGAGAGATGTACCTACTGCCTACGCTGTGGGCTTGGGAGCAAATGACAGCAGTTTTGAGAGCAAACAGATATCGCCATTGCTGATTTGGCACACAAGCTCTGCAGGAAATCGAGCCATCTGTGCTCAAAGATGGCGTCACCGTCCCCATGACGAACATTTTGGGAGACATCTTCATTGTGGACCATGCCAATACAGATGCGAGTGCAGTGGTGTGGTGTGGTGACAAATGAGGGCATCATTTCTCATGTCATATGCAGAGCATATGTCGCTGACAGTTACGACGAGGAATAGGAGCCTGAGGCACCAGTGCTGCCCAAGGCTGTGGAGGTCACGGCCAGATTGAATGCTGCCCGCCTCTTCAGTTCTAAAAGAGGTGAAGAGGAGGCCTTCTGCCACATTCATTCATCAGAGCAAGGAGTCCTGGATGTCATCTTGAGGGGAAAATGGCAGACTGCAACCACGGAAGATTTAAGCATTAACATGTTGCCATGCCCTACTGCATTCTAATCATCAGAGGGGGCTGTTATTCTTCCTTTTCATTAATTCGAACTGCCATCAACTCGAACTGAAACAGCACTTCCTTGTGGTTTGAATGAACGAGCTTTTATTGTACAGTGAACAAAACAACTAACCCTTTGACTTTATTGAAGCAGAAAAATGACTAAAATATTATTTGGAAATAGGCTGTATTTTTCAAACTGGTGGTGACTAACACCCTCCGAAAAATATTTCTAGCTATGCCACTGGACGCTGAGGTAGGAAGGCACAACCATCTGTCCAAGCATTCGTGCAAAGCCTTCTATTAATCCTTGCTCAGTTCTCCTTGCTTTAATTATACCCTTGCACACCCGTGCATGCCAAAGAATATGAGCTCTTGTTGTTATTATGTAGCTGCAAGTCTGGAACACTGTTAAACAGCATTGCATGCATTGAACCATATCATAAATCATGCAAGTTTCCTGTTTGCACAGACCCCGAACTGTTGCACTAAGTAGAAGTAAAATATGTTAAGCCATGTTGGCTTTGGCGAGTTAAAATGATGTCAAATTTGGGTACCATGAAGCTGATGGTGTATTAATTTTCACTGCCTTCCATAAACCGCACAAAGTAAACCTGATTACAGGTATACAAGTATCAACCTGCAGACAGTGATTAAGTTTACATCGAAAAGGCGCGTGGCATAGACTTTGAGGATTTGCAAAGCCGGCGTAGGTGCTGTTCGTTTATGGGTCATTCACCTCGAGAACGGTCGCCTGGGTTTAGAGCAGCTCTTCCCACGAGTCTGGCGGCGGACAGCGGCATTCCTCAGTATGGGGGGGGGGGATTAGCAACGACTCCCTTGTGCCGGTGAGCGCGCGCAGACTAATGCGGGGCGGCAGGGTGAGGACACTAAGATGTTGGCTGCGCGAGGACTGCACTAAGCGTTCGGCTTTGGCTTTGTTTATGTGCTGCCCGCTTGGCGTAATGGTTTGACCACTCCACGCGGTCGGTGACTTTAGGTGGCAGATGTCTTGTATTTGCTTGTCAGTTGCAATAAAGTGCATGAAATAGAGTGTTGGGTCACGTGACCGCAGGTGGGGACATGAGTAGGATTGGTTGGTTCTTATGGCCAATCAATGGTTCATATTAATTATTTTGAAAGGGGTTTCCGCTCATTATTTTTATTGCTACAGTTCCTTTATGTATATATGTATATATATTTGCTGTGTTGCTGCCATTTCATTATGAATCTGCCTCACTTCTACGCCTGTACCATCGACCATCACCTGCTGTGGAATTTTCTGTATTTGCTCCCCCCTTATGTAATACCCCGCAAGGGGCCCTTAAGGGTATAATAAATGATGATGAATGATGATGATTTAGAGTGCTATCAGACTCCGACTGCATGTAGACGGGTTCGCAATTTAGCGCTACATTGCTGCATAATTGGATGACACATTAAAAGCAAATGCTGTCATGACAACCGCGAAACGTGACATCTGCATTACCTTTCGGCTATTCTGTCGAACCTACTAGCGTTGAGAGCGCCACAAAGCTTGTTGCGGCCCTGCGTGCAAATGTCAGTGTGCGTGTGGGGGGCCTTTGGGAAGAATCGATCACAGTCGGATGCCTTGTGTAAGCAACGTGCTGTAACGCTCTCTACCAACTCACCTATGCAGAGAATGTTGAAATGGAACCCTTGTTGCACAGATTTGCTGACAAGCTGTTCTGGAAGGCTGTCGAACCCGACATGGCTCTGTAACTTGAGTGTGCGAATGTTGTCATCGATGAAGTTTCCCTGAAAAATAAACGTTACCAACGTTCATTTAAGGGAAGGTGCCACAACATCAGGGTTTTAACCAACAGTTCAGTGTCGCTGTCGTGTTTAGTACTTCTAATTACACCGTCCTTGGAGTAATTAAAAGTACTAAACACGCGCGTTAGTTGGCGGCGGATGTCCAAATGACTAATCTGCCCCACTTCCTGTGGGCCGTTTCTCTGCGATCGTTGTTTCGGGTGTGGCATCGGGTCGTGCAACGCCCCCAGACCCACGTTATTACGAGCTAAAAACGAGCCAACGGCACCTTCGAGGGACTTGCAGTGGCTAATCAAATGAGTTAACTCCAAAAAACGCGAGGCTTACAGCGCTTTTAAATCTGACGAGTAACAACCCTTGTCGCACTTACGTTCGTCTGTTCTACTTCGGCGGCCGACATGATGCTAAAGCAGTACTTAGGCCGCGCTACAGGCGATCGAGCAATCGAAACAGGTTTGTATTACTTTTTGACAGACGCCGCTAAGGTGGCATGCAAGCGTAACCTGCGGTTGCGATCAAAGCGCCGTTCCTAACGCCGTCTGTATGTCTCGTCTGCTGCTTGTGGCGCCGCTTCGCACGAAGCTAGCGCTGCTGCGGCCGAAAGCACACGCCCAGTAAAAGCAGCACCGCAGACAAACAGTTGTTAAAAATTAAGCGACATAAAAATAACATTGCCTATTTTAAACAAATTAAGGTAAAGGTTAGCCCGCAATGCAAAAGTGGCAACTGTTTATGAACATTTTTTTTGCTCTGCCGCCTACAACATCTGCGAGCCTATTGAGAGGATCCACTTAGCTTTAAACATGGCGAGGAGCCTGTGTGGGAGTGTACGCCTTTTTCGGTGAATGTAGTGTCTTGTAAATTGGTTTTGCCCGTTTCTGTGTGACAACATTCCCCTCGCGAAAACATGGATGCGCCGCCGGACGCGGCGATAGCCCAGGCCAAGCGCCCCGAGGATGTAATTAAGATGCCTTTGAACGACAATCTGAAATTCGCCGTGCTGATTGGATTTGTGGAAGTCGGCCAAGTGTCCAACAAGGAGGTGGTAAACACAGTTTTACACTTGGTGAGTGCACCTACTTCTGAAATCGCTGCTGCGCTCTGCTGCGCGCTGGTCCGTCTGGTCCTGTGGAACGGCTATTTCCGTAGCTGCCCCGGCCGAAGGTAGCGGCGGCGGCGGTCGACGCACTTGCGTGCGGCTCGCTTGCGAGCGATCACCGTAGCGGTGCTTGACACGCTGGTTTTCGGCACATGCATTTCTTCGGTAACGGTTTCCAAAGTTCAAGCTACGGTGAGACCGAGGAAAGTAGGGCCCACGGAGGCGGTGCCTGTGGCCGTTTTTTTCGCCGCACTTATCTCCGTTGACGAAACTGCTGCGATCCTGCACGGACATTTTCTTGGGTAATGGCATGCAGTAAAGATAAAAGATGCCGGTACAGTAAGAATAATCTCGTTCAGTCATCTGGTGACCAATATGTTGTCAAGATGACGAGTGCCTAAATGCGTGTCTTCGATATATTTGCTGGAGAGACCGAAGAGCTGACTCTGATAAAGCGCAGGTGTTCACAATTTGCTGATAAAATATAAAAGTACCCCAGAGTGAAGGCGAATGAGCAAATGATAAAGGGCTATATATATATATATATATATATATATATATATATATATATATATATATATATATATAAAATCACTATTTTCCGCGTTTTTCGCTTATGTATACAGGCGCATTTGTAAGGGAGCAGCAGCTCAAGATTGCGTATGTCGTATTATGCGCGCCCATTCGCCGTAGCCAGCGCTGCGCCGAGGAATTTTACGATGCAGTTTCGCGTCGCGCGTCGTTGGTCACGGCCGGCAGCTCAGTCGAAGGCAAGCGAAAGCTGCGCTTCCCGGGTTGCGCAGCGCAGCGAACTTAGCGCGCCGCTTTTAAGAATTTCTGTCGTCACGGTGGCTAAAGGGTGACGGGACGTTGCAAAGTGCCTCTGTCCCGTCGTGCACTTCTCGAAACGGCCCGTGGGCCTGTTATGGGCATAGACATCAGTCGAGAATGTCGATGCTCGCTATGCAATTTCGTTACGAAGTAAGGCGTCCGCGGTGTTTAACTGTGACGATGTCGGATCCCTCTTGGCCATGCACACTGGGCGCGCAGCGTTGTGCCCGCCATCCTGAATGTGGGCGCGCTGTGGCGGAGTGGTGGACCATTTAGGGTGGCATGTCGGCTATCATCGCTTTGGGAAGAGCCCGCCTGCGTAGAAGCCTCAACAGCATTTTAGTACAAACGCGGGCACCATCAGGCGCGCGCATAGCTGCATACCCCAGTTGGTCGAAGGCGGCGGCGATGTGGTCGTTGAGACTGCATGCTCCCCGCAAGATGCTCCCGGGGACCAGTTATGGGCACGTTACCGAAAAAAAGTGTTACAGTTAGTTACCTAACCCAAAGAAGTAACTCTGTTACAGTTACGAAGTTTCCAAAAGTAACTAGTTACAGTTACTGTAAAAAAGTAACATCGTTACTTTTCCGTGACTGTGTGAAACTAATTATTAGATAAGATTTATCTTATTAAATAGAAACGTACGAAGGCATGGGGGCTCAGGCAGCGGTTGCACTTGCTCTGTGTCGACAGAAATGGCTGCCAAACGTTTAGAAAAAGTACGAACACAAAGGCCGAACTTATACTATACCGAGCTTGAGGACAAAGCAGACGAAACAATCAATGTCAACTAAATTTATTTTCACCTACAGTGTTTTCGCTTGACCGCCTTGCATAGTGAGGGAGAAGGGAAAAAAGGGGATGGGGTGGTTGAATCACCGGAAGGCCCTTTGGAGGAAAACGGAAACGGATGTGGGAGTACTTCGGTTGTCGAGGTGTTTTTGAAAGATACTGAAAAAAAGTGCTGCGTTAGCATTTTATTTCGTACTTGTCGTCGGAGACGGAGACCAATTTGAGCTATTGCCGAAGCGACGTTTGTCCGTAGGCCCTCGGAGTCGTTCTCCCACCCCAACCCCCAGCCACCCCACCCCCAGAATGAGCCGAGGTTATTTCCAAAGGGAATAGAAACTGAACTGGACGCTCTACTGTTTTTTCCGGCGCCCCTTGTCCTCACAAAGGCGATTTTTGTCGCCTCGACCGGGAAACACTGTTCTCCCAATCCCAGCCTTTCACAGCAGCCACGTCCCCGATCCCAGAGCCCGCTCCCTTCGTTTGCTTTAAGGCGTAGGCCGAACGAAGCTCGCCCAAGTATTCTTTGCGCCCAACATTCAGAAACAGATATAGCTACAGTATTCGTTTCTGCCCCAGCTCTGGAAACCAAGTCGCGGGGCTTTCCAAGAATATTTCCTCGTGCAGCGGCAGTGTGGTCAGGCGTCTGCCGGCCAAGATGCTGGGTGGGGTATTGGGGTCGTCGTATGTGTAAAGGGGCGTGGAATTCATTACTTCCTCCACCTCGTTTTCGGGCACTGTTGACAACTCGACGAAGCCTCTATACCAGGGGTTCCAAACACGTGGTCCCAAACACGGCCAGGGGTCTCAAAAGCGCACAATGGTCACAAGCAACTGCGACTTGTGAGTCGAACACTCTACAGTGCGCACAGGGCTGGACGAGCGCGCGGACGCCGAGAGACCCCCCGCGGCGTTTTATGACCCCACAAAAGGGGCTGCACGTCGCTAATGAGAAGGCAACGCATTGACTGGAGTTTTCCAGGCTTTCGCGAAAGTGCAAAGGATTCAGACGTTGTGCGGTGTTTGTGGATGTTTTTTTTTTTCCTGTTCGCCTTTGTGTCACACTTTTACTGCGCTCCAGGTGTGGCGAAAATGGTGCAGCCGCGCATCGTACTCTGGTGTCAACAAGCGTCCACGTGCGCTTAGGCGCGTGTCGCACCGTTATTTATGGTCTGCGTGAGAGCGACATCGCGCTGTTGAGGGAAATACTGCAGCTCATACTTAAATATTTCAAGCCCTTAGCTGACCGCGTGTGAAACCACGCACACCTGCACGCCTAAACATTTCTAGTTCAGCTGTTTTTCACCCATGTGAAGGGAGTGAGCTGGCATACATGAAGTTGGCGAAGGCTCTGCAGAAGCGAGACAAAATACAAGTTGAGTTTATAAGAAAGACTGCTTAGTCCCGATAACAATGATACCAATATCATTGCAATCTTCTAACAAATGACAGAGATATTAAAGAAGACGTGTGAAGCAGTCGCGACCCCCTAGCCAATTTCCCGCAACTTTTAAATGACGTCACGGAACCTTGTTTTTGCGATTGGCGGCCGCCTAACCTACCTGTCGCGACGACGCATGACTGGACGTCTGTAATGGGGCCTCTAGTTCCATTTGACCGCATCACTTGAATGCTAACGTGCAGTTAAAGCACTGAAAATTGTTTTATTGTTGGCCCGTATGACGTCATTCTTGCTCATAACACGTCACTGTGGCGGAAAATTTGAATGTTTTTAAATACTTCTTGCTTTTTTTGGGGGTAAAAAACATCTTTTGTGGCTGTAATGAAGTTTAGGGAGATACTGAATCCTAGTTCTTTCAAATTACACGAAGTTGTATTTTCTCTTCATGGCTCCTTTAACGAGTGTTGCTGTTGGATATTTTTTTATAGAAATGAAGTAACTGTAACGGTATCTCTTATTAGTTACTCCATAAAAAAAACTAACAGTGTTACACTTGCAAGTTACTGGAAAAAGTAACTAGTTACCGGTAACGCGTTACTAGTAACCAGTTACCGCTCAAGACTGCCGGGGACCACGAGGTTGGCGAAATTCTGGTCCGAGTACCGCGTCTATGGCCATTCGATGATCCGGCGCTTCTAGTCACTGTGCATGGAATCATCGATTCTCGTGGAAGAACACCACGCAGAAGCTCTGCGATGTCCCACGTGTGATGCCTGTTACATTTCTGCAGTGCTGAGTATGAACGCACGGCGACGCTGTCAAACGTGCAGGTTGAGCGTGTGCCTAATAGTTGCCGTGGGGCTGACAGGTGCACCACTTAAACATTTCAACTAAGCTCAGGATTGGGGAATTAGCAGCATTGCTGCGGAGCCCGGGAGCGGGTCGATGTCAGCGAACAAGGCGCGTTGACGTCTTACTTGCCCGTCTGATGGGACATGTAGTTCACCTTCGTTATTTGACGTCTTTTGCTGCTCTTGTGCGACCGTCAAGCTCACGCGTTCGCATCCTCGTGCATAACGGTGCTTCCCTGGTTGCAGTGGTCGAAAGTGTCTGCTTCGCAGCGTTACATTAGAGTTTTACTCATTTTTTTGCCTTTGCGTACGTTAAACGTTAAGGAGGAGGGTCGGGTGCACACGCACAATTTGTATACTAAAAGTTCTTGGCGGTCAGTGGTTGCTGTGTGCATATTAACGCGAGGAACGTGCCCTTTGTAATATGAAGGAATACGGGCTGCATTCCTTCGACACACTCGTATCTCACGGGATCTTCAAGACCCCTGTGCGGCAGGTGCGGAGAGGCCCTGTCTGTAGTTCACATACTCATTTCAATGCAAGGCACTCGACACAGCACGACACGCTCTCCCCAACTCTACAGACAACACATTCCACTCCACCCGTCGTCGTTTTCTGGGTGACGATGCTATGGTTTCCACTGACCGCATTTTTAAGTATTTGTCCGATGTTAAGTTTTTAAACCTCATTTCCTATCATGCATTACACCAGCATCCACACCAGCCACCACCAATGCACTGATTTTGCTGCCGTTATTATTGAGCGATTTTAGTGTTTACATCTTCACCCCTCACTCATTACCACTGATTTGGCGCTCTGCGCCAGTTGGCATTGCGCCATACAAATCCAACCATCATCTTCATACGGGCTGCATTCAAGTGTGCGCTTCTGGTGCGGTATGGTCACGAGATTTTCGACCAATTTTTCCGTCAGGCTGCCGTCCGACCTCTTTTACGTTTGCCGTCTCGTGAATGAAGCGGGGGACACACGAGCGGAGAGGGACGCGTATCCGCACGCGTATTCGCACTCGGAAACCGGTCCGGCGGCGGCCAGGAGCACGCATGAAGGCTACAGCACCTGTTTGGGAGAGGAGGAAAACGCGCGTGGGAACGCATCCCTCTCCGCACATGTCCCCCGCTTAAACGTATCCAGACGCACGGGATGTAGGACCGAGATTACAAATAAAAACAAAATTGCGCTTTTGCAGCAGCCTCTTAATCATTTCGGGAGGTGATTTTCTTTTATTTACATTTTGGTTTTTGAAGCAAGCAGAATCTGTGGCAAAACAGTTACCTTTTAATGACTGCATTGCCAAGTTGTAGAGCGCCACCTCACTCTAAGTGAACACGAATGGCGGGGGTCTCCCCGGCGATCGTTGTTTAGTCCCCGTGCACCTTGTGCGCGTTTCGAGGTCCGGGATAAGTCGGTTTAGGACCACGCGCGAAGCTGGAGGGCCAACGGAATGCTCCTGGGCTTCTTTTACGATCCAGCGCACATTGGTTTGCGCGCTTTGAGAAACGTTTCCGCCGGCTTCTGCTTTGAGTTTAATATCGTAGCAGGATTGGGCGTATCCACAGCCAAATTTTCTCGACCCCATTGTTCAGAATGGTATAGTACAACCTCCACCCTTCTTCCCTTGTAAATGAAAGAAAAAAAAAAGTAGCGCTGACGTTGCTGCTTGGCAAAATACCAAGCTGTCGGTTTTACAGCTGGCTGTTCGTCCGTTGGGCCCGGTAACCGCTCTTGTTTTGAGTGTGCAGAACATTCTTTTGCGCGCAAGTTTTTGAAGTGACTGGCCAAGGCACTAAGCGCATTACAATCCCGCAGGTGGTGAGCGCGGGAAAGCGTTAATGTTGAGCACGAGGAGGCAAAAACGCCCGTGTGTACGAGATTTCGGCGCACGTTAAAGATCCCCAGGTGGTCAAAATTAATCCGGAGCCCTCCACGTCGGCGCGTTAAACCCAGCAGTCAATCAAAGCGCTAATGTTTTTGCTAAAATCCTCTTTCTATGACACTGCTCCGGTTGTTGGAGCAGTCTCTTTGTGGCTGGCCAACGGTCCAGTGTATATGTGCACTGCGACGCTTTATTTTATTTCAGACGAATCCCACAAAGTGTTATAATTAGCTATTCATTGGGGAGCCATACAGTTTCGCGCTTCTAGTTGAAAAATCTGACGCAAATAATTAATCTAAGCTGCCCAAATACGCTAAATGGCCAAGTCGCTGCATTCGGCCTACTGCGTTAAGGTTTCTTTTGTGTTTTAAATGCTTGTTCGTAGCGATGTTTGTGAACGTGCATCGCAGGGCCGATACCCGAGTGCACCTGTCCCCCGCTTGATCGGTTCCCTTTCGGCTGTGCAGGGACTCGTTTGCAAAAGAAGCGAGCCAGCCATCCTTCCCGCTACCTGTCGCAGCCTTATCGATTTGGTTCGTTAGACGGAACCGACTGGCGCCTTCCCCCCCCCCCCTTATGTCGGTGCAGCTCCTCGGGGCTTCTTTCAAGAAAGTTCGGCCGCAGTGACGGGAAAAAAAAAGGAAAAGAAACTTTACCATCCTCGAATTTGAGAGAAGCGCGAAAGCTTTCTCGCATCAACACTCGTCAAAACCCGCGCTGAAGGTGCGCCCAATCGACCGTCAAATTTACCTTCAAAGACCCAAATCGCAAACGGGGAACGAACACACGCGGCGACTTTTCGCGCGCTAAGTAAACGCATCTACGAACGATCTAAATATACCCATACGTGGTTTATGAGGCAAAGGTATGCGACTGCAGTCCTTTTTTGCTGTTAGAAGAATGCGACCGTACCAACTAGCTCGGCTTTCATTACTGCTACAGTCCTCCTTTGTGATCGACGCGTGTTCTGTCATCCCGTTCCTTTCTCGCCATTTCCAAGTGGCCGTTTTGACGCAATGGAATCCCGGTTTCACGCACGCGCCGTGTGTACAGAGATCTTATCGGAGCTTTTCGGTTGACCAATTGGTCTGTGGGGAAATTCGTTAGTTTTTTGACAGGACACCGTCGGTCCCATTTGTAAATCCAAATTTATAAAGATTAAAAAAAAAAAGAAGATGCGCGCTTTTCTTGCAGCCGGCGTGCTAACTGCTGTTTCGCACGAAGGCGAAAAGCAGATGGGCTCGCGTATCAGCTGCCCATTTCTACGCTGGTATGAAGTGCGAAGTTCGGCCAATAGCGTTTCGTTGGTGCATTCAAGATCGAACCAGCAATCGTATTGCATTGTGGCAGCCTTTTGCCTTCATTACGTTTGCATAGCGCTTTCTTGCGTTGTGTTTTGTCCTCGTGGTTCGCTATTAAAAAAAAATGTACATAGTGGCAAAGGGAGTGTCAGAGATTGCTCTTTGCATCCCCAGCCAGTCGGGGGCGACTTTTCGCGAAGATGGTAATCACAGAATTTCTGCGAGGTAGAAAATACCAACGAACCCGTTGACAGGCAGTGCTTCTTTTCCCTTAAGAGGGACCGAGCCCTCCGGCTCAGCCAGTGTGTGGCGGAGCTACCATCGACGGTGGGAGACTTGCGGGGGATGGTAGGCGGATAAATACAGTAGCGAATCGTATCTGCTACCATTGGGTCAGCCGCACGGCACTTAATAGCGGTACATTTTCGGGGGCAGTGCGACGTCAAGCAAGAGATGAGAAAGTCTCGGAGGTGATGAATGTGCAGAGATGCTGACATTTCCGCCGGAATTCCCCCGCCCCATAAAGGAGGCGCTGTGTATACGGGGCGGTGACGGTGTGTATAGTGCGGGGCGGTGTGTATAGAGGTAACGAAGAGGCGGCTGAATGGTGGGGGAGTATAAGTAGGGAAGAGATGAGTACGTAGGGGGAGTAATCAAACGGACGAGAATTTAACACAGCGGGGGGAGGGAGCGATGGTAGTTTAAAACAAGGATGAGGGGTAGGTGGGGGGAGGAACTAGGGGTGGGGCAAGTAAGTGGAATAAAAGAGGCGCGCCCCGATTCAAAGGGCGAGCCACTAATCATCATCAGGTGGAGCCGGCCGTCCATGCGTGTGTTCGCCGTGTGGGCGTCTACTCTGACGGGCCCCTCGTTGCACTGGGGGCGCAATTCCTTTGCAGTAAAGCACGACCAAACTTTCACACGAACGCTTCACGTATACAAGTTTGCACATTGAATTGAAAAATCTGACACAAGTAATTAATCTCAGCTGCAGAAATCTATACTATATGTGAAGAGAAAGGTTCGTCGGACTGGCTCGTCGAGTCATTTACGCTTAACCGAAACTGCTGGACACATCTGAAATTTCGGGAGCACATTATTGTCGTGGAGTACAGGGGTGCATTAAGGCTGGATTCTTGCAAACTACATCCCAAAAGGAGCAAACGGGGCTAGATTGGGTTTCCACAAATTCATGATAATCGCCCAGGCCCGTTTTTGCTGATATCTAATAAGTGTAAAATTTTTCAAGGACTCGCCATGATGGCTTAGTGGCTGAGGCGTTGCGCTGCTTAGCCCAAGGTCGCGGGTTCGATCCAGGCCGCGGTGACCGCTTTTATGACGGAGGAACAGGAAATAACTTTATGCGAAAAGCGAAAACTCCCGTGTCTCGAGATTTCGGCGGATGTTACAGATCCCCAGGTCAGAATATATCCGGAGCCCTCGCTGTACGGCGCGCCTCAAAAGTCACACATGGGCGGGAAAGCACGCGTTCCCGCACGCGCCTCCGCGCTGAGAACCGGTTTGGTTGCCGGATCACCCGCCGCGTCGCCCTCTCCGCGCGCATCCAACCTGCTAGATATTTTGACGTGCCGCGTCGGAAACCGGATTGCTCGGACGGACTTGTGTCCCCCGCTTCCGTAGCCCAGGTGCAGCTTTGGCGTTTCACAATCGGAAAAGTTTTACGAGGTTTCCCCGTAACCAGCGCCAAAAGCGGCGAATGTACTTGTTTTCGTCCAAGCAAGCAGAGATGCGGAAACTCGGTGCATCTGCAAGTCATGCCATGTCAACTGCAGTGCACGTTAAGACGAAGTCGTGAAATGTTTCGTGCGTAATACGGGAGGCCCGCAAACAATACGTGTAACAGAGGAGCCGTGGTCCCGCGAAACGTGGAGAGATTCGATGGAATATGTCCTCCGCAGTTTGCAACGAGCGCGCTCGAAGCCTTGCCACAGGTGCCCGGAACGCCCTCCTCGCGGCTCCACGGTGCTTTCTCGAGGGATTGGCATGCACCGCTGCGCCTAATGTTGGCGTATTGGGTATTGCGCTAACGCCTGCTTCTGAGAAGTAAAGTGATACTACTTCGCATCCATTTACGTATCTGCAATTGCTTTGCTGATGGTCGTCTGTAAATCTTCATCGTGTCGACTCGCGTAGTGTCTACAGTGACTGCCGACAGCTGCTTAACCACATTTGATGACGAGCAGAGCGAACTTAGGCGGATGAAAGGTGTGTGCTTAACAGGGAGCTTACCGACAATGCATTCCACCTGTGAACGCATACACTCCTCGAACAGCAGATTGGACTTCCGGATTTCTGATATCTCCTGGCTCACGTTGTGCGACCGCTCTCAGTACACGCATGTGGTGTTGAGAGCGTTGCTGTTATTCTTTGTAAACATGCATTCACACGTGGTCTCATTCCACTTTCGTGTACAGACAGGCAGACAGACAGACAGACAGACAGACAGACAGAGAGAGAGAGAGAGAGAGAGAGCTTTGCGCGGTTAGAAGGCTGTTGAGGCTGCCGGTTTAAGCCGGGCAGCGACGTCGGCGGCTCTGGTGACCAGAGAGGTTTGGATCTCCTGGTCTAAGCTGGCCAGTGCCTCCTAGTGCTGCTCATTGGAGGAAATGATGAGAAAGGGTCTTTGATGCATCCCAATATGATCTGGGAAATGGTCGCGAGGGCTCCGCATGCTTTGCATTTGGTGACGGGTAAAGGGAAGGTTGGATGAGGTTGGATTTGGCTGGGTTCGGAAAGACGTTGGTTTGGAGGAGCCACCACGTGTCGTCATGTGCGGGTGTGAACAGCACGTTGGCTGAGGGGAATTTGATCCAACAGCACCCACCACAATCTCCAGTAGAACTCGTTAAGGGCTCCGGAGTGCGCTGGCCTGGAGGGTAATGAGGCCGCCCACAGTACGGCTCAAGGGCTCACTATCCGAGCCGGGGCGAGCGCGTTCCCCTAACGTGGTGCCAGATCTGCGAGAGACAGAGTGGTCTCATATCAAGAAATAACCTTCGTGGAGACGCGGTGCGCTCCGCTACTGGTGGCAGCAGTGAGCTTCACAGTCTTTGAGGCTTCGGAACGCGTGACAGACAAGCCTTCCGGCACTCGAGAGGGTTTGCTCAGTGCCCTCAGCGTCAACGCAACCCGTACGCAGTGCTCCTCGTTCGGGAGCAAACGTAAGGGCACGTTTTGCACGTTAGCACAATCCATCCAATTAAGTGAGACGCATGCAGGCAAGGCCTCAGGGAAAGGCGGGAAACTGGGCTGGGCGCGTCTTTACCGAGCCCGCATGTTTAGGCGCGGCTCAGCCTCAGCCTGCAGCCGGGCGCGTGCACGCCGGCTCAGACGCGCGCTGCTGCTCGGCGCGTGACCGTTTTGTCGGCGACAGCTGCTGCCCTCTCCCCCCCGCCCGCAGCTGGCTCGTGTAAGCACGACGCGCACGCACAACAGACGCCAGCACTACTGCACCCAGCGCAGTTTGCCGTCTCCTCTTTGCTTTGTCCACGCAGTCGGAACGCACACTCAGCTTGTCGTTTCGGGGTCACGAAACTGAGCTGGTCAAGGAGCTGAGGTTGGTTGCTGCTTTCACTAGAGCATTCCGGACGATGAAGGGGACGGGACGGGCAGACCACCGCAAGTATATTCCGAAGTGCCTGCATCGGCGGTTATTGAAGAACGCGCAGCGCCGAGGGCGTTGCTTGTCCCGAAAGGGAGTCGAAACGCGGCCTCCCTCCCCGCATATTGCCGGCCAAGGTAGTGGAGCGGCATATCCCAACCGATGTTCATTGTTTCCTTAATAGAGCGCAGTGGCGTCGACTGGCGTAACCGGGCGAACGGGGAAGGATGGAAGCGCGATAACGCGGAGAGTGAATGGCGGTGATAAGGAATAGAGCGCAAGGAGCAAAGCGGCCGCACCTCTGGGCAGGGGCCGAATATCAAAAGAGAATCATGGGAGGCCGCCCTCGCCGGCCCTGCCTTACAGATCCAAAAGGATCTAATCAGCTGGGCGAAGACGGGAGTAGAAGCCACTGGAGCACTGGACAAAGAGTTCCACCTGTGATTCTCTCACATTTCTCTCCCCCTACTTCAACGATGTTTATTCAGTCAGTCATACAGCGTCCGTTCGCCGGTGACTTCATCCCTGAACGCGTCCGTCGATAACGGAGTGGGAGCGGTGCTTGAGCGGAGGTCTGTCTGCGACGGCGCCAGAGTGGTCTGCAGCTGAACGTGCGTGCGTGTCTGGAGCCTGGGGTTTGCTTTATTTGGCCACAAAGCGGTACTGCGCACACAACAAAATGTGGCGTGGGAAATGGGGGAAAAGATTCGCTGATGCAGCTTGAGTAAGCCCCACCTCCCTAAAAACAAACAAAAAAACGCAGTAGGCAGGACGGTGCAATGATTTTTTGGGAAATATAGGGTGCGCAGTTTGTAACATTGTGCAAGAGTAGATTTTTTTTCTATGGCAACCCGTTAAAGCACGACATTTTTATGCGCACAGGCATAGTTTGTAAGACATTTTTTGATGACGGGGAACATCGTTTTACCATAAAAACAAGGCATACACGATAAAATGGGTATATATGTACGGGCAAGGACAGGTCTCCCATGGTCCATAAAATGTACTACTGGAGGAGTAATAGATTGTTGCGCACAACGTAGTAATTAAGGAAAACGCCGTGCTTGCACAACGTGAGCGCAAGTGTTCTAGTAACACATGTGGAAGGGTAAACTTGAGCACTTGGAAGCCGTAACTTGTTCTGATCTCGCACTATTTCGCGGACTCAACACCCCAAGAACTGCGTTCAAATTTCGCATTAGGCAGTACGGCCATTGGTGGGTTTTCCAGCGCCCGTGGTGTTCGGAGATTCCGAATGGGGACGAGTAAGGAGTGCGTGAAAGGCAGCTCTTAGAAAATTGAGATCCCGAACAAAACTTGGGCTTTGAGCTATCACGCACCATTCAGCTATTCTGCTTACCCACATCTCACGCATTCTTTCTGTTGGCTCCCGCAAATATAAGCGCAGAAGCGTCACCCCGCGCGCGCGTGGTGATCTCGGATGCCATAGCAGAAGCCAAGGATTCCTCGAGCCGCTGTTCAGCGGCGTTCCCCTCGCTTCCTTTCTCTCTGCGCGAAAAAAAAAAAAATCACGCATCTCCACAAAGTGACTCATGACGAGTGGGCGAAGCACTGGGGATCGTTCTTACCGTGAATCACCCGTGAGAGTGCTTACTGCTGCTAAAACGATTTCCAATCCAATCCAATATGGTGCCGTTAACAGTGCACGCATGATTGCCGGACCTGCTTGGATTTCCGAACCTCCCCTATAGCTTGTACGCGGACGGCTGCTTCGGGAGGTAGGCGGGGTGCACGCTGGGAGGGTCGCGATCACTGTACATATGGAGCGAAATTTCCAGCCCGCACCGTGGCCTACGTTTGAGGCCCGGTGAGGGTCCCATACAGATGGATTGTTCAAACTAGCGCGCTCGCTCTTCTGGGTGGATCACTTCATGCGCTGCTCGATGTTGTTGTGTGCGCGCGGTGTAGGCCCACTCGTATATACAGAGTTGGTAAGACGAGATCCGGACCTCTCGGGAGCGACCGGGGTGCACAGGCTATGCTCGAGCTTAGTCTAACTTGCAGCGTCTTGGTAAGCGTTCCGGAGGAAATAAGTACTGAAGGATGGCGGCTGAACTTCCTGTTTAGTTTCGGAAAGATGTGATCTTGTGCTTCTAAAAGTATCAAACAAAACGTATAACCATCACGTTAGCCGCCGTAGGCGATAACAGGATCAGGGTGCTTGAAGAAACCACCCTAAGTAGCAACAGTTTCTGCCCGATCATCGCCTGCGGCGATTCACGCACATCGACGAGCCAGAGGAGGATAATAGCCCAAAAGTAGTGAAAGCGCGTGCTTTGTGCTGATTATTGGACATGGCGTAAGAAAAAAAAATTGTCTCAAGAAGGAACTTCCTTAGCGTGAAGGTGCACATGTGGATGCTGGAACAAAAGATCCCCGACTAACCAGCATGTGCACCGTGGTCTGTTTTTATGGTCACTGGATGCCTGGTACTGTTAGCACCTGAAACGCTTTGGTTGCCGCTAGCCCTCTATTGACCACTTGGATCAGCTTCGCTGCCCTCCTGCTTCATGCTCAAGTGAACGACAGTAAAGACGTACTGTGCTAAGTGCTCTGCAGTAGCATATGGTGCCCTAGAGATCCCCGGGCACCAGTTCGTGTGTACTTAAATTTTCAGTGAACAGAAAGTTGCACAAGGGTGGTATTCCTGAAGTTTGAAGACAGCGCGAATACCGGATGAGACAACTGAATGCATATAGTTCGAACGCATGGATAATTTGCAGTCTTGGTTCATAAGACATTTTTATATCACTCCGTGACTCCGCTGTTTTTCATCCGAAATATTACGGCGATCATTTAAGACTTAAAAGGGCCAGCTCTCGAGTTGCGCGGTTGAGGCCGCACTAGTCGATAATTATACACACGACCAAACGGGCTCGAAAGCCGGAGCTTCAACGTGGGATTAGGGTGCAGTGTACTGTATACGCGTCCAATTTCAATGTTTATTTAATGATTTTCTCTTTGTAACGGCCATTTCTCGCCTTGCATTGCGGTCATAAGCTTCTTACAAACCACTTGGTTATGTCACCGCAATACTTCTAACATGGCCATATTTGGCGCTTTGTAGCTGCAAAAAAAAAAAAAAGTGAACATGTTTCTGATTTAGGTGATAGAGAGCAACTTTGGCTTTAATTTGTGAAAGTATGAAAAAAGTCAAAGATGGCCTTTTATTTTATTTGGCTTTCAAAATACAGCGCACTCCCGTAAAACGAACTCGAAGGGACCTTCATGGTCTGTTCGTCTTATCACAAGTTCGTCTTATCCGAGCCCTCTCAAAAAAAAAAAAAAATCGGAAACGCCCTCAGCTGCATGCACATATCTTTTATCAAAACGGTGAATGAAGTAGACTTACAGTTGAGGAAAAAGACAAAAAATCATTTATTTGAGCGCGCAACTTGATAGAAGGTTGTCTTCAAGTGCTCTTGGCTGGTCTTATCCAGTCCAAGCGCCTTTGGAGAGCGCACTCTCGCTACCTCAACCGACGGCGTATCAGATACAGAGGCGGAACTCTTTGCTTTCTCGGCGGTGGTCCAGTGAGACTCGCCACGCAAACCGACGCGAACGCACATTCTCACGCTGAGAAACGGAATTGGTCTCCTAGAGCTGCTAGGTTCGCGAACAGGAAGTCTCAGTCGTCGCTTGTTTATTTTTTTATCCTCCTATAGTTTTGCGCCTCTCTCCCCAGAGCAGAGCGGTCACAAAAATGCCCTCGCTCTTTTTTTCTTTGCTTTGCCGCTGGATCCGCGGGTTGAAGGGTGGGAGAAGTGGTAGCTTTATCCACGCTTTTTTAAAGACGATAGTCTTTCTTGGGCTACTTAAACCCAGAAATTTTGGTCTGTCTGTCTGTCTGTCTGTCTGTCTGTCTGTGACTCGATTCAGCAACCCGGCCAAAGTAAAACAATGCCTGCGCAATAGTCTTATATAGGCACAGCTAAATCTATCCATCTAAGTCCGGTGTAATGTTCATACTTGTCAACTTTGTTGAAGAAGAACAAGACATTACGCAAATATAAGACAACAAGTTAATACAGAAGTGATATTTGCAGTGTTCCTTTATAAAAAACTCAAAACATGCTTGATTTTTGTAAATTAAATACTTCATCAACTGCAGAAAAAGAATTCACTCCGCCGTCGCCTGCTGTCGCCCGCGCCACTATAGCTTCTGGCGCCATTTTAAGAAATCAACCGGCAACAGTTACGAAAGGTTCCACTAGACAGATTCCACGTTCTGCTTGCAACGCACGTGGAGTAGAGAAACGCGGTTTTATAAACGTTGAAGTAGGGCGCCTCGATCAACGAGCGTCTTCGTCGTACGGCACCGTTGGAATCGAGGCAACCGGTTTGGAGCAGTGGAACGCGGGAAATTTAAAATGATTTAAGCAAACCTTTGGCGTCTTTACCTTGGCAGGAGCGCGACACAAGAGGAACAACAAGAGAGGTGAGCGGGAAAGCGAAAGGAGGCATTCACTTGGCAAAAGTCGATAAAGACTGTCGTCTTTTGACGACATTTGCAACGAAAAGAGCAGATACGCGGCCATTTTTTTTTTCTCGGTCCCTTCCTTCTTCCGTGGCTAGAGTTCGGCGCTGTGGTTTTCTTTTACTCTTCTTCCCCTCCGGTCGCGTGAATGCCCCGCCGCACTCCGCCAAGACTGCCATGGTCGCTACACAGAATCGCCAGCAGTGGTGGTCACCCCGAAAGTTGTTCTTTTTAACCGAAGAGTACGTGCAACGCTGTTCTCGTCTTAAGCGGATTTTTTGCATTGGGTCTTTGGAAAACCAGACAAACGTTCTCACGTTCGGCATAAGCGAGAATTCGTCTTAAGCGAGTTCGTCTAACAGGAGTTCACTGTATACCGAAATGCGTTATTTTTCTGCAGAACAGGGTTTTTTTTTTTTTTTTTCATATGGAAGCGTCTTGACCACATAAAGTAAAATTGTCTCGTAGATCAAACAAGGTTAGAAGAATAACGCTAAAAAATTTCGGCGACCTACCTCGTTTAGATTCCGGGAGAAAAAGCCCCACATTTGGGCAATTTTCAAATTTTGTTTTCAATTTGATAATTTTTATTCAAAGGACTTCGCTCTGCAAGCCTAACACCAATATGTTAGTTAAATCGTTTGAGATTATGCAGAGTCTTCGCATAAAAAGAACTAAGGCGATAGCTGCAGTAGTTTTTGTTTTACAGAGCTTCCAAGTTTCCAACTTTCCGCGAGCCGCTCAGCGTTCCAGTGACCCTAGCCGGCTTTGGAAATTTTTTTTTAGAAAAAGGAATTTTTTCCCCACAAAATAACTTCTATGTTTTCCCGTGTGCACGAGGAGCTATAGAGAATCACGCGCGTCTCCACCGTACGGCAGCGCTGGCATTAGAGGCACCCGGCCTGGAGCAGTAGAACGCGGTAATTTAAACTGACTTGAGCAAACCTCTAGCGTGTTGTCTTGGAAGGAACGAAATTGGAGAGGAACGGCATGAGAGGTGAGCGGGAAAGAAAAGGGAGGCGTTTACATGGCACGGGCGCCAGTCGACTATCGTCTTTCGTCGGCATTTTCAACGAAAGGAGCTGATACGCGGCAATTTTTTTTTTTTTGCTCTTTTTACCAGCCCAGTGTTCCTTTGGAGCCCCCGCTTCTCCAGTCGCAGTTCGCGTGTGGACGGTTCAGCACGCGTGCCGTGTCAGCAGGGAGCGTGTGCATGCCAGGGGAATCGCGTTACAACACGGTGGACGTCGCTGGTGCGCCGAGCACTCTCGATCGGTGCTGTTGTCTGGCCTGTAGATGGCTAACGTGACGCGCGCGCAAGTACACCGGCATGTGACTGCAGCTGTAAAATCGTCGCATATGTGTGCTCACACAACGCCGGCGGCACGATATGACACATGGCTAGCCGATTGGATCTGAGCCTCGGAGGAGGACAGCGTTGTGGGCAGCGTTCGCTCGGCGCTTGGGTCAATCAATGGGGGCCTTATTGCCGCCACGGCCGTGTTCTCTTGTGGGCGGATCGATTGACGACGGGCCGCGCTTCTAATCACCCCGACACGCGGTTCTCGGGGTTCGCTTCTGGCTCCCACCGCGGACGGAAAGCTTTCCTCGGGGTCGTAAAACCTCCGCGATCGCGACCTTGGAGGCGCACTCCCAAGTACGCCTGTCCTGCGCCACGACATAGAGACGGCGCGGTTACATCTGCTCCCGGACAATTGCTGCAGCCAGGGCGCCGCCTGTAGTGTGCCCCCACAGCAGAGGTCGATATCGGGGCGTCTGGCGATCTCCGTCATTAGGCGCCCCCCCGCACAGCGTCGGCTGTCTGCGACCTCTCCCTCCTTGAACTTGCTTTCTTTTTTATTCTTTTTACGTGGTTGCTACCTTTTTCTTCGCAATTTTACACGTAGGTGTGAAACTATGGGTTCCCGATGTTTCGCTCGCAGTAGCAGGTGGTTCGAAACGATGAGAAACTGCATACACGATCTCTCAGATGGTGGCTCACTCGACCTCGTTTATATGCTGGCCGTGAGTCTGCCCTGAGCGGTCTTTCTGTCGGACATGACATGGCTGTAGAAGTTTATTTCAACCTTTACGTTGAGGCACCCTGAGGCGTAGCACGGGAAGTGGGAGGCAGTATTCGTTTGCACAGATGGACCTGAAGGGACCGACACGGCCGAACGGTGGACTACAAGTGATCGGGCGAATGCGTGCGACGCCGGGGCGCGCCTCCTGTGTGACGCAAACGGCAAAGCTGCATCGGCCAGGCCTCTGTTTGACCTATAGGTGGCGTAGGTTTTCGATTGTATTTGTAAATATAAGCCACTGCGTATTTTTAATTTTAAAAACACTCCGATAAGTGCATTAAAGCGTGATGTCGGGCTAGTTTGTAACATGCTCTTGAAGGTAAGTTGCGCGTGTTATGATAACAGAGACGGACACAGAAAGAAAAAAAATTGGCCGCGTATCTGCTCCTTTTGTTGCAAATGTCGTCAAAAGACGGTAGTCTTTATCGACTTTTGCCAAGTAAATGCCTCCCTTCGCTTTCCCGCTCACCTCTCTTGTTGTTCCTCTTGTGTCGCGCTCCTGCCAAGGTAAAGACGCCAAAGGTTTGCTTAAATCATTTTAAATTTCCCGCGTTCCACTGCTCCATACCGGGTGTCTCGATGCCAACGCTGCCGTACGGCGAAGACGCGCGTGAATCGAGGCGCCCTACTTCCACGTTTATAGAACCGCGTTTCCCTAGTCCACGTGCGTTCCAACCAGAACGTGGAATCTATCTAGTGGAACCTTTCGTAACTGTGGCCACTTGGTTTCTTCAAATGCTGCCTGAAGCTATATGGCGCGGGCGACAGCAGGCGACGGCGGGGTGATATTTTTTTATTCAGTTGATGAAGTATTTAATCTCGCCAGAATCAAACATGTACGATTTTTTTATAAAGGAACGCTGCAAATACCACTTCTGTATTAATTTGTTGTCTTATATATGCGTAATGTCTTGTTGTTCTTCAACAATATTGACAAGTATGAACATTACACCGGAATTAGACGGGCACATTTAGCTGTGACTAATAAGACTATTGCGCAGGCATTGTTTTACTTTGGCCGGGTGGCTGAATCGAGTCACAGGAAGACAGACGGACAGACAGACAGAAGACAGACAGACAGACAGACAAAGGTAAAGGGCTATAGAATAAAATAAAAGCCCAACCCGCACCACATACGTATCGCGGGGAGACAGACAGACAGACAGACAGACCAAAATTTCTGGGTTTAAGTAGCCCAAGAAAGACTATCGTCTTTAAAACAACTTTTACAAGAAAGCGCCGCCTCGTGAAAGTGTTGTTCTTCCTGTGTCCGTCTCTGTTATCATAAGCGCAACTTACCGTAAGAGATAAGTACATTTTGAAAAAGGCCCACAAGGTTTGCCCAACATTGTTGACAAGTATGCACTGCACCGAACTACTGATGCATGATCGATCGATTGTTGGGTTTAACGCGCCGACGCAACGCAGGCGATGAGGCGCGCCGTAGTGGAGGGCTCCGGATTAATTTTGACCGCCTGGGGATCTTTAACGTGCGCCAAAATCTCGTGCACAGGGGCGTTTTACTGATGCATGGCAGTAGTTGGAAAAATTGTTTGCCTGTATACGCTCCTTCGTACGCAGTTGTGGCAGAAGTGTTCTTGTTCCGTGATCGAGCGCATTCGGAGGCATGTCGGCAAAATTTCCGCGTCTATTCGTTCATAGAGCTGGCTGCATAAGAGCACACAACGGGAGCGGAGAGTGCTTCCTTCGAGAGAGCGGGGACAGTTGCCTTGGCAATGAAGGCGACGTTGCCAAGGCGACGTCAAGTCGAAGCGCGGCTCGATCCGCCTCTGCAGACGCTCCGGTTCGGTCGCATTCCGTCTCTACGGGTCCCGTGACTCCCGCCACCGCTTGCACGCGCTCTGGAACGCGCTCTAGAATGGACAAAAAAAAGGAACGAATGGGACTGACGTCCACCAAATGCCAATACTGATGGACAACAAAGCAGCGACAGGCAGCCAATGCCGCTGTCTGAATCGAGCAAACGTGACAGCTGCGGTCGTGAGAGCTCAAAGCACGTTTGCCGAAGAACGTCGCGTTGCAGATGAACAAGGGCGACAAGATGTTCACGCATTCTAAAGATCCACCAGTGGATCTTTAATTTTGTTTTTTGCAGCGGCCCGGTACCCGCTTACCGGAATGGAATCGGCTTCCAAAAAGCGACGCCAAAAGCGAGCTATGCCTCGCGAATGCCTTTTTTTTTTAGCTGCATGCGACCATAGCACGATGAGCGAATTATTGGGGGTGCAGTCGCGCTCAGTATGCCTTGGAACGCTTATTAGTATTCAGGCGTTGATATCGTCCAGCCAGTGACTCTTGGCATAAAAATTAGCATCAGGCTCGATGCATTACATGGAACGTTGTGCTCTCCAAATGGGTACTTGATTTTGAATCCCGGTACCAAGCGAAGGTTTTATGAACAACGAATACTAATTAGCGTTGTAGACTAAAGTGCTAAGTTGGGCGAGTTGGTTACTGAAGGAATTCATCGTACTACCTTTAAGACAGGGACAAAGCTAAAGAGGAGACGAAGCAGACGGTGTGTTTCGTCTCATCGTTAGCTTTGTCCCTGTCTTAATGTTGGGTAGTACGATGAAATCATTAGTCAGCGTGGTAGGTCACACAGAGCGCCACTGTACGGCAACTAAAACAGGCGCCGTTCTGTTGTCACATATTCTTGTGGCAAATGCAAGTTGGCGTTGCGCAGTGTCCACTCAACAATCTAATAACTCTTAGTGCTAGCGAACGCGACACCGGGCGAAGGAAAGGAAAGACGAAACATGCGCTTTTAATCGTCCTCGCTTAACAAAATCGCTCTTATTAGAGCTAAATCGTGTAGTGGCATCGATACAGGGCCATTTTTAATAACACTGATAAACTGAAACGGGGAGAATGTAACTCAGTGATTTGCTCGCCACTTCAGGTATACCCCTTTTTATTCTTGCGGTCGTATTCTCAGTCCGTCCTTCCACTCCATGTGCTCCAACGATCCTGCTGAGCGGAGGATACCGCAATGCTTTTACATGCGAAAGTTGGTTTCAGGGATCTCCTCGACTGAAGGAAGGATTCAGAGTACCAGGGTTAGCGTTTGTTGCGATATCCTTTTGAAGCTGCTGTAGAAAGATTTCATTGCTGCTACTGAAAGAAACGCCGGCCACTAGCGGTGATATTGCTTGTTTGACGTCATATAAGCACCTAAAGGTGAGGCTACGTTGAAATGTCGCTGGAAAGGGAAAAGTCTGAGTAAGTTTCTCGGTAACATGTGGCTCGGATATTTTGTAGTGTTGTCTAATGGTAAGGTGCGCGTCGCACGTATACGGGCATTGCACCCTGGAGCGACAGACCAACCCGCCACTAACTTTCAGCAGAGCGAAGGGCACTGTTACCAAAAGCTCTCTTTTTACGTCTCCGACCGGGGGAGAAGAAGCACATAGAGAATACACCGCGTCCTTCCCTGTCCACTCAGCGGGCCCCCGCCAACTCGGACGAAGGTATTTCAGCGCGCGTATCGCGCAGGTGCATGACGCGGATGTCATGTTTTCCGGCGCAACTAGCGTACGCGGGGAGTACGCCCAAGTTCTCTCTCCTGCGTACTTTGCGTACTGCCGCGTACGACACGTGCGCGTGAAATATGTGCACCTGGCAACGTTTGCTGAACGCACGTTTGTTAAAAGACCCATATTTCAGCTAGTAAACAGGCTGCATGCCTCTCCGGCATGTTTCAGTTTCGACTTTAGTCAGATATCCTGCTTGCGTCTATGAGTGCGGTCGGACGATTTATGCGGGTGAAGGCGAGGGGTCCATTACCGTGCCAACATATATACCGTAAAGTTCAGAGCGAACTCCCACCCCCGAAGCATCGCCCACTCCCCTGTAGGTGCGAAATATTCAATTTACTAAAATACCGCAAGCATCGCCCACCCCTAAAATCGATGGCTTTAGCGCCGATGAGTGAACAAAAACGCGAATCATCTGTTACGTATTGATGCTGTCACTCATCTGTCCTTTCCGCACTTGAGCCGAAAGTTCGTCCATCTGGCATTTTTTCCAGATATCTCTGCAGTTTTGGTTGGTGATGTGGCCACTTTTTCCTAGTTTCTCACACCTGACCCGGAAGATCGCCCACCCTGTATTTTCCACTTGATATCTCTCTTTGGGTGGGCGTTCTTTTGGAACGTGCTTATGTGTAGTACAGACAGCGGCAAAAGTCAGACTATTAGCTCAATCGATTGCGAGACTATGCTGGCCCGTTGAGGCTCGCTCGGTGCTCTCTCGGCTCCGTGAAGTGGAGGTGATCCACCTTGTTAGCGTGCACGGTTGCGAAAAAAAAAAAGTATTACAGCTGGGAAGAGAAACTGTGCCTTGATTTTTTTACTTCTAAACATATTGTTACGGGACGCTTGCTGACGCACCGGCAAACGACGAAGTTGCAGCATCGCGGGGCGCTGGTCGGTCCTTTAGATCGAGGAAAAAGAGAAGGACGTAAATTCACAGGCTTATGCACTGCTGCAAATAGCGTAAGTACACCTTATTTGCAACCGAACAGCACAAAACAGCGTTCGTCATCTAACAAAAACCTAGGGGTTGCGAAGGGTGTGATCTGCCTGTTAAAGATAGGTGTTGTATACGGCTCTTCGTGCTTGCAGCTGGCGCACCAGCTGTAAAAACTAGAAGGCGTGTATTTGCGTGTAAACTTTGCATGCAGGTGGTCGTACTGTGTCTGTCAAGCTGCTCGCAATTGTCTAGGGAGTCTGTCCCTCTGTTTGGTGGTGCTGTCAATACAGTGAAAGGCAGCATTGTATTAAAAGGCCTGCGGCGTAACCTCCGGCCTTTACCTTGCACTCGTTGGAGCCACTGGAGCGCGGTGTCTCCCGCAACCATCGGGGCAGGCAAACGTCGAGGTTGGAGAGGACGGGAGTCCATTAGCGGGACGTTCTGCGCGTGTCGTGGCGGGTAGAGGACATTTTACTGCGCGGTACGGTTTGCGGTTGTTCAGTAAAGCACGTGTACCGCCTTTCAGTGGACTTTGTGGGCTCCTCAAGCGTCGCCGCAATGTGGCGGCGCCCAACTGGGATAAATAAACCGCGGCAGAAAAGTCCCTCCCACAATGATCCTTCTTGATGTGGCCGCGGCGTTTGTCGCGCGTCCGGGCTTTTTCTCTGCAACGTGCCTCGCATGCTCTAGCAGCTTGGCGGCGGAAGCGTGGACGCCTTCTGTCAGTAGTGAGAACGCTTTGTGATGTCTAGTTCCACAACACCTGCTGTCGCAGCTCCATCAGCACAGCTCATATTGGGGAGCGCCGTGTCCTGTGTCCAGCTCCGTGATTCAGTAATGTCAATGTCGTGTCGTTGCGCGCCTATTCGGATGTTATTCAGGTGGGAAGCTCGCACCGCCACTTTTCTGACGAACGTGAGCGGCGTTTTAGGCACTGGCACCTGCAATCGCGCTGTCGGCGCGCCGTGTGTGCGTCGAAAGGCCTCTCGAAAGGCGGCAGCCGTGAGAGCTGTTCCCGGAAGTGGCCGTTACGCGTCGATGGCGCACTTCCGTTTGGGTGCACTGCATCGACGCGTTTCCCCTCACCGCCCGGCCCGTGCCAGTTTTTTTTTTTTTTTTTTACCGTCGTTCTCCCCCTTTCCGTTGCTAGGCCTTTTGTTCACGCTGCAGCATCCTCTGTCCTTTTATTCCATTTTTTTTTCTTTGTTTGCCTATCGCGCGAGAGGCACGTGTGGGCGGGTATCGCTTCCCACGCCGGTCGGTTCGACCGGAATCGCATTGACTGCACAGCGGCTAGCAGTTCCCAGATTGCTTGCAGCGCGTGTTGCTGCTACTAATGTACCCCTTCGGCGACGCTACTCTCTCTCTCTCTCTCTCTCTCTCTCCCTCTCCTTCTCTGCATATTTTACCGGACAAAAGCTTGGTATACATTCGAGCCAAGGTGCCAAGGTAGTTTTGCTTCAGTTAAAAAAATTGCAAAGGCAGAACAACAAACATGTCACGCTTTAGGCTAGCAGCATTTAATAATGCTAAAGGAAAATTGCTCGCGCTCGCCGAATTATACGTCGCATGTGATCTCCACGTCTGATTGTGCGGCTTAGGTAATGCCTTAACAGACAAAGGAAGATTTGAGAGGTATGGAACTTTCAACCCGAAATCTTATTTTATGGGCATGCCGGCAAAATTGTCACGTCGTTTTGTCAACAGAAGGAGAAACTGAACGGAGTTGCCTTCGCGAGTAGAGAGTTGCTGCCTCCGCAACGCTGGAGATGTCGCCAGGGGGCCAAGTCGAATTGTGACTCCCGTCGCCGCTTTTTCGCTTTCGTGTTGTAGAATCGGGTGTGCAGCCAGTGCGGGCGGCAAAAGGAGCGACAGGCAGCCCGATGCCGCGGCCGAATGGAGAGAACCTGACCCCCGATAATTTTCGAGGCAAGGAACGTCGCGTTGCGGACTTGTGAAGCCAGAGCAGGGCTGGCGCATGGAGCTGAGCCTCGAGGAGGAAGAGGGACGCGGTGCTCGCGCATTCTTCGAAAGTCGAGACCCATCTTCAGCTAATTTTCTTCTTTGGCAGGAGTGTTATGTCTATGCATGTTAAGTTTAGCGATGTTAGGTGCTACGTTTAGGACGATGACTCTGCCTTAGTAAGAGTGGGGTATAGTATTGGCGCTATCACATTCCTGGTTTGTATGCAATGAATCATGGCTGATTTCTATATTTTGTCATCTAATTACGATAGGGAGCACTTCTGGAGCGTCTGTTATGTATTTTCTGTGGTCAAGACCAGCGGGACTTCATCATTTCTGCAGCCCGACTGGTGCCGGTGAGGTTTTTCCCTCCAGAATGATCAAACCGAAATGCGTGATGGCATATGGCGTTAGCGTAGTGGTAAAGCAACTGCCGCTCTAGCGCCTATAGTTGTAGAGAAACCGCCACTTTAAACCACACTACTGTCCAGAGCTATGTATTCTGCCCTTCTTGTGTCCATGAAAATGCACAAGCGTTTGACTAAAGCGCGCATGGGCAGGCATATATATATATATATATATATATATATATATATATATATATATATATATATATATATATGCATGCTTTGCTAGCTTCGCCTCGCCGTCGCTTCCTGTTGCGATATCACTGCTTGCTCTTTACGTTTTGGGTTCATCCTAACGCCAAGCTGCCAGTACGTATGTAACTCATTACACGCACCCATTCACGCAGCGTATATGCACCCCTTCACCACTCGCACTATCGTCACGGATGCTGTGTGTGCGAGAGCCTCTGATATCACGAATTGAGACTGTGTATGTGACGTTATCCGGCACCGAACTAGGAGTGTTATAGTGTTTCCAACGGGAGGAAGTTATCGGAATGGGACGATAGTTAGGCATTAGTGCAACGTCACCCTTTTTAAACAGATGCACAACACGTGCAGTTAGTCAGCCGGGAGGCTGTGGATCCGAAAGGATGGATGCGCGGAAAATGACAAATTTCGAGACCATTTCGTCGTACAGGTGCAGAAAGATATTCGGCGTGTCGTCAGGGCCAGGCGAGGCTTTAGTCATGTTAGATTCAATGGCTTGGAAAAGACGCCAAGCAGCGATATATGAAATTACCTCAATAGATTGAGTTAGATACTGTGGAGGTGGCCTCTAAATGATTAATTTATATCTTTTTGCTCCACATACACCCTGTTTTAGTTTCCGGCGCTGGCCTGAAAGGTGCTTACAGAGAAGTAGAAATGTTTTACTTTCTTTGTTAACAACGTTAACTGTTTAAACTTTATGGGAGCTGAGGCTGATCAATAATATAAAACAGTTTGTTTAACGTGCCACACGTTCAGTGTAAAACGAACGCAGTGTATACCCCACGCGTTATTCTTAAGTGGTGCAATGTCCAGAGTGCGAGCGCAACTGGCGTCCTATACTGCATAATAGGCTGTTTGCAAATTTATGAGAGGAAAAAAAAGCTAGTGTGGGTGTTATTTGCGGCCTGCATACAAATGGGAGAGCGGGCACTGTAGGTGCAGTTATACACACATCAGCCGTATCTTCTCTCTGTGGCTTTCCTCGCATGCACTAAGTGCAAGCCACACCATCAGGGTTCTCTCTCTCTCTCTCTCTCTCTCTCTCTCTCTCTCTCTCTCTCTCTCTCTCTCTCTCTCTCTCTCTCTTATCAGGTGGCTCGCGGATACCGTATTTACTCGCGTAAGGATCACACCTTTTTTCCAAAAAAATTGATGTGAATTTGGGGGTTCATCACGCGGGGTAAATTTTTTGCCAAAACATTTATGAGAGCAGAACACGCAAGCGAGTTGTGCTTAAAAAGTTTTACGATAGTTCTCATGAACACAATAAAAATAATAAATAGAAACGTGATAAAAACTTCGCACACCGCCGCCAGCCGCTTTGCAAAGTGACGCAAAATGCCGTGTTTTCGGGAATTGCCGAACACGCCGGTACTATAGTTTGTTGCAAGGTGACAACAGTTCGACCAATAAGTGGCTGCCACTGCTACAGTGCGGGACATCAAAACAGGCATGGCAGCCCACTCGGCAACCCGAGCGCGTTTTTTCTTTGTATTGTAAGTACATTATCTGCATTTAGTGAGAGTTTCTTCCTTATCAATTTTGAACGCACGCTTGCCGATATCGGTAAGTCTGCCGCAATAACGTATCCATGTCCTCTTCGGAAAGGAAGGAAACAGAGGTACGCACGACCATCACTTTGCACACATACGACGTATTGCTGCGGCTACTTCAGGGTGCTAGTTCAGTTCATTGCGCGGGAAATATCACGCGAGTGCGATCATTATGTGAGTAAATACAGTATATGCATTTCTATACGGCAGGGGCCGGGCTTGTCGTCCTGGTTCTGGGAAAGGGGCGTATATATGCAAATAAGATTATATCTTATATTTTCGGGGTATCATTTCTGAAACAAAGAAAAATTGGGCTAGGGAAGAGATAACCAGCCCTAGAAGTTTTGGAAGTTAGACTATTTCCTGCTGGGTGATGCAGGCGTGCCCTTATTTAGTGGCTCTAGCGTGCCCTATTTCAGCATTTCAGGTGCGTCGTGGACTCAGTGGCGCAAGTTACCAGGAATGATCTCTCCCATATGTATAGCAAAGTCTGTTTGTATCATTTGGAGACGCGTACCCACCCGCGCTCCGGCTCGCTGTTTGTTGTTGTTCTCTGCGTGGGAAGTGCGTTCGACCCGCAGTTTCGTCACATTTTGTAAGAGCCGGGCCGAGAATAAGCCGTTGTCAGCGGCTGGCCCAGCGGCACGCCTCTTATGCCTGCTGCACTCGCAGCTGTGCCCCTTCTCCTCCGCGCCACGGCTCTTGGCACCGTTTTTAGCACCATTATTCCGGGATACACAAACATTTGAGTGACTTCACATCCGTCGCGGAAGTGACGCCAGTACAACGAAGCAAGCGGTCTGAAAAGGGTGCGCACCTGCACACAGGATTTTCTTGCTGGGAAGCACCCTTTAGAACCAAAGAGTACGTTATACTTGTAGTTGTTCGTTTTCGGGCTTTATATTTTAACACGGAAGCGTTTTATGTCGGGATACTCCAAAATTTCACTGGCGTCATATACGTCACGGAAATGACGCCACTACACCTTTGCCGAAGCGAACCGCCAGCAGGACGTCGCTCGACAAACACACACACAAGACAGCCGCCGACCTGGAAATCATGCTGAGCTGCAGATTTCGCTGCACATTTCACTTTCTTGTTTTACCTATTCCTATGACGGATGAATCAACCAGAATTTTTTTGTTTGTTTGGCCGCGAGGGTTTTGGACCCGAGTGTCCGCGCCGATTCCTATGACGGAGGAATCAACCAGACTTTTTTTGTTTGTTTGGCCGCGAGGGTTTTGGACCCGAGTGTCCGCGCGCATCCAGTGCGATATGCGGGACCAGTTAGGCCGCGGCAAGCGCTAATTCCGCACGCTTTCGCGCTGCCGCGACTCGAACGGGGGAAAAGCTGGCGATATGTCCTCATTAGCATCGGCGTGCGCTCGGCCGCTGCCTGCGTGCGTCCGCTCTTATCGTCGCCTGGCTGCTTCGCCCATTACGACCACGGATGCCCGGAATGCGAGGATTCGCCCCCGCAGCGTCGTGTCCGAGAGCGCCGGTCTGCTGGCTTGTGCACTGATTGGAGTGCGTGTAATCTCGCTTCCCGCTTGGCGGCGTGGTGGACGCTTGAGAAGCTTCTTGTCGAGCGGAGACCTGCAGCATTATCTAAAAAAGGAAAAGAAATTTCCTTCTCCCTGTACATAGAATAGGCTTTGGTATCAGAAGCGCGGTAGTGTGAGAAAGTCCGCGAAGGAAGCAAGGAAGAGATGGGGGTTAAACGGGACTGGAACGGAAAATGCTGAGGGGGGGGGGGGAGTAGATGCTGGTCTCCTCGTGTGTGTGTGTGTGTGTGTGTGTGTGTGTGTGTGTGTGTGTGTGTGTGTGTGTGTGTGTGTGTGTGTGTGTGTGTGTGTGTGTGTGTGTGTGTGTGTGTGTGTGTGTGTGTGTGTGTGTGTGTGTGTGTGTGTGTGTGTGTGTGTGTGTGTGTGTGTGTGTGTGTGTGTGTGTGTGTGTGTGTGTGTGTGTGTGTGTGTGTGTGTGTGTGTGTGTGTGTGTGTGTGTGTGTGTGTGTGTGTGTGTGTGTGTGTGTGTGTGTGTGTGTGTGTGTGTGTGTGTGTGTGTGTGTGTGTGTGTGTGTGTGTGTGTGTGTGTGTGTGTGTGTGTGTGTGTGTGTGTGTGTGTGTGTGTGTGTGTGTGTGTGTGTGTGTGTGTGTGTGTGTGTGTGTGTGTGTGTGTGTGTGTGTGTGTGTGTGTGTGTGTGTGTGTGTGTGTGTGTGTGTGTGTGTGTGTGTGTGTGTGTGTGTGTGTGTGTGTGTGTGTGTGTGTGTGTGTGTGTGTGTGTGTGTGTGTGTGTGTGTGTGTGTGTGTGTGTGTGTGTGTGTGTGTGTGTGTGTGTGTGTGTGTGTGAGAGAGAGAGAGAGAGAGAGAGAGAGAGAGAGAGAGAGAGAGAGAGAGAGAGAGATAGAGAGAGAGAGAGAGACCTAGGCCCGGATGTCAAACTTCTCTCAGCATGCTGTGCGCCGTCGGAATCCACCACTGACCAGCTGACCACTGGTGGTATAATTTTCTTCTGAAGCCCTCTGAACAGTCCATGAACGGGTGTCCCCTATGCGGCGCGGTGCGTGCCGCTTCTGGGAGCGCCGTCGCTTCGCGTCTCTGCCCTGTCTAGATCGCAACTCCGTACAATGAGAAGCAGCTCCGCAACGGGATTGCCGCCTCCTCCTCCGTGCCGCAGAAAGGCACTCCCCGATGCTGCACCAGTAAAGAGAACACGCGGTTCTCGCAGCCCTGCTAATTCCGAATCGCGGCTAGCTCCTCCTGCACTGTCTCTGCCCTAACGAAAGGGAATTTCGGGGCTCGTTACGCTCACCGCCCTTAATGGATGCTGCAGCGATAGTATTAGGCAACGAGAAAGGAAGTTTGTCCTGCTAGAGCCAAGGAAGCAAGCTTTGTCTTTTTAGTGTGTACGCCGGGTGGCTCGTTACGCCACCAGCAGCGGCGCTTAGCTGTCGCAGCTATACTCCTCTGCTTTGGTGCCTACGGAGCGCAGCACGAGCCGCTAAACGCTTTGGCTATCGATCGCGGAAACGCTGTGCGTCAGGCGAGCATCTTCCTTTTCGTCTGCTCGCTCTTTTCACCATGAAGCGCGGGTATCGAGCAAGCTTCTGTTTATTTTTCTTTTGATGTTACAGATTCACCAGAAAAAAAAAAAAAAGAACGAACGTTGTAATTAGCCTGCGCGTTTGGAAGGGAACGGACGCTGATTATCCGCTGCAGAAGATAAAACGCCTAATCGTCTCTCCGCTTTATATTTGGAAATATAGTTTCATCGCATACTTGCGCAGACGCTCGCGCAGGGGGAAATCCGATGGCGTCTTGGAGGACGCGGAGGAACGGACGAAGCGCGCATCTCCGGAGCTCGTGAGCATTTATTAAGTGCAGAAACCTGGCGCTGCTAGCTCGTTCCTAGCCTTCTTAGGGCCGTTCCAATCACTCTTGATTGTAATGCGAACGCATTAAGTGTCCCATTACGGGAAGTCGCGCGCGCGCGTCCGGTGTGACTGAAAAAAATGGGTCGATAAACGGCCGACAGCGCAAATAGATTAAAATCAGTGGAAAAGATGAATGAATCTGGGTCTGGGATTTGAACCTGGGTCAGCACAGAATGCGAGTAGAACGCGCATCCCCTGCACCGTCGTCGAGCGTTGTATGTTGCTAGTATACTCCGAACGTAGTGAATGCATTGTGAATTCAACGTAGAAGCGTATTAGAGAGAGAAAGCAGCAAAGCACATTGACGCTAGCAGCGAATGTGTTTAGCATACAAGGGTGAAGTTCCCTCCCTGCCTACGCTTAAAGGGGTATTCACACGACGGAGTGTTTCAGCAAAGAAATCCGAGGGAGGTCGTGACGTCACCGAAGGCGGACTTCTGCTCGGCCAACTCCTTCGCTCACACGGAGGATGCGTCTGTCGGACGGACATCAGTGTTTGCAGTCGCCTATCTCTAAAGCAGAGCTGCCGTAGCACCGCCGATTCCGATACGGCGGCAATTTGTGCTAAAGCCCCTACGAACTGATCCTGTCAGCCGCCCAAAAATTGGCCGTGGACGCGATGTAGGCGCTGCCGCGGATAGAGAACGGCGCGCGACGCGCGAGGCAGTGGGTGAAGATGTGCGCTGGGAGCAGCCGGCCCGCTGGGAGCTGGGAGCCTACGGGCCCGCATACAGATGTTAGGCTTAACATTGCGGCGAATGTTCGATTGCCGCTCTCGCAAGTGGCGCAGATGTCGATTTTTAATGCAACTTTCCATCACATCATTATCCCCTTTCTCGCATGTGCATCTCTGTTTGCGCCTCGGGGAGCGATAACAAGCTATCGCTCGAGCTACCTGCGCCGGTCTGCACCACTTCGCGGCTGCGGCCTCCGCTCGCCCAGCGACCGTGCTGGTGCTCGCTCAGTGCGCCTGTCGTGTTCGCGGCGCATTTTCGCGTCCATTGTAATAAGAAGCAATAAAAATAGAGTGCCCGCAACCGCTCTAGAACATGAGTCGCGGCCAGCTGCCCGATGAGCAGACGAAATCCCGCCGCCTCCGCCGTCAAGCATCGGATCGTTTGTAGCTCGCGAGCAGAAGCTCCGACCTGCGATGGGAGCGGTGCGCCGGAGAGAAACCGTGACGTAGCGGTCACGTGATGCGCACTCCTAGGAGCCAAACGGCGGATTTCTCCTTCATGTGAATACCCCTTAAGGAGAGAAGGAAATCGAAGAGACGACGACGAAAGGGGAAAGGGCCACATGGATAAGAGGGCACGATCGCACCACTGGAGGCCTACAGGGGTAATGTGAGCATACTAATTGCAAAAGTAGCCAAGTGCGTTTTACGCTAATTGCGTTACGTGGTGCTAAAAAGGGTGGTTGGTCAAGCCTCTCCGTCATAGTAACACAGAGAAGACGGACGTGACGCAATCGGAAGAGGATAATGAGCATGGCGATGAAAGTACAGACGCACGACTGGGCGCGTTTCTGCATGCCTGCGCTGTCTCGATTGGTGGATTGTAGGGTCTAACGCGCCGACGCTGCACAGGCGATGAGACACGCCGTATACAGCGGAGGGCTCCGGATTAATTTTGACCACCTGGGGATCTTTAACGTGCGCCGGAATCTCGAACACACGGGCGTTTTTGCTTTTCGCCTCCACCAGAAAAGCGGCCGCCGCGGCCGGGAATCGAACCCGCGACCTCGTGCTCAGCAGCGCAACGCCTTAGCCACTGAGCCACCGCGGCGGGTACCTGCGCTGTCTCACTGCGATGGACTCTGAAGCGTCTAGCTCAGCGGAAGCTGTGCAACGTGGTCGCCCATGGTTGTATGGCTCACAAGATTCAAGGAAAGTAAAAAAAAAATTACAGCAGTTCCACTCAACGTGATAGTTGTCAAGTGCGCAGCAGTGATTTGCCAGAGGGGCTGTGGCGCCCCCTCTTGATTAGTTTCAGTATCCGCCTGACGTTGATACCGAAGGTAGTCAGCCTCTGAAAAAGCCTATAAAGAGACACTGGATTGAGTTTTCATTAATTTGGGGTAATTAATGCGTTAATACATGTTTTTACTTATTTTATGTCATTGTGTATTTGCGGCCTAGCAACGGCAACCTCCGCGGCAACGGCGCAGCGCCAAGATCACCCCAACACCCCACACTTTGTATATCATTAACGTATGCCTCTGTGGCCCAATGTGATTGACATCGGCTTCGTAACGCGAGGGGCCCAGGTTGGAAGCGGTGATCTTTTCGAATCCTCTGTTTGGGTGATTGGTTGATTGATTGATGGATTGTAGGGTTTAACGCGCCGACGCAACGCAGGCGATGAGGCGCGCCGTAGTGGAGGGCTCCGGATTAATTTTGACCACGTGGGGATCTTTAACGTCTGTTTGGGTGCGTGACGCCGCGTTGCTAGGGTGCCGTCACCCTAGCCGTCACCCTAGATGCCGTCACCCCGGACGAGCTGCGACGACAAGCTGGGCCCCTTTAAGTGCTCCGCCTTAAAAATGCCTCACGACGACCCGAGAGGCAGGCGCACGCTGCAGCTAAACTCACCCCCACCTGACACCGCCGCGATCGTTACGACGCGAAGGTTACATGGCAGACATGTATCCCGCTGATGACGAAGACTCCGTCGTACCGCAAGGGGGCGTAATTACGGCGAACTTGCAGTCAGACATAGAGGGCCACAGCGCATAATAAAAACGTAATGCTTTCGTAATTCGACAGGTTTGCAGTCGCGTCTCCCCGAAGTTTAACACGAAAGTGTTTTATTCCCGGATACAAGGAAGATTTCGCTGATTTCATATCCGCCACGGAAGGGACGCTTGTACAGCGAAGCAAGAGGCCTGTGAAGGGTGCACCCCTGCACGCAGGGTCTTCTTGCGGGGAAGCAAACTTTATTACTAAAGAGTACGTTATGCTTAGAGTTGTTCGTTTTCGGGTTTTATATTTTAACACGAAAGTGTTTTATGCAGCCATACCCCAAGATTTCACTGACGTCATATCCGTCGCGGAAATGACGCCAGTACACCTTAGCCGAAGCGACCCTCCAGCAAGACGTCGCTAGCGAAGCACACCCACAAGGCAGCCGCCGACCCTCAAATCATGCTCAGCTGCAGATTTCGTTGCGCATTTAAGCGCATTTAACTTTCGTGTTTGACTGATTCCTATGACAGAGGAATCAACCACAGTTTTTTTTCCTCTTTCAAGGCTTTCGTGCGCGCCGAAAGTACTAGCGTCGTTTGATAAGCAGGGTGAAAGCACGAGTCGAATATATTTTATTTCTCAACGTCATCTACGTTGAAGGCTGCACTGTGTCCACCGATCTTCCTTTTTTTTAAATACTGTCGCAAAAGCAGGAACCATAGAATGCAGCGAAATACCGATTGAAGCAAGTGACGGCATCTTCACTAAACGCGCTATCTTTTCCGAGCCATATTTTGATGTTCACGAACAAAAAGAAATATACGGCCAAATTGTCTGCTGGCGTCTAGGTCGCCCAGTATACTGGGCCTTTTTTATTTGCCGTTTCGGTCTTGTCAGAACTGCTCCAGAGCAGCTCTGTATTTCATTTGCGCATAGGATTTTTATTTCTGGGGCAGTTTTGGGCTGCCCAGGAATAGTTCTGAGCTGTTCTGGGCAGACATATAAAAGAGACCAACTACCAACGCTATACTGGATTTTTCTGGGCCCCGCTGTTGAAAGTTGGCGTCGAACATACTATGTCTAATTGAATTTCAACCTTCGTGACGAAAGTGAAAGCCAATAGGACCAGGCTTTCAGGATGGTGGCGACGATCGACTGGAGTCGAAAATAGGGGTGCCTCGGGTCATTCTGGGCGCTGTGTGACGTGCTCTTTTACGTCACGAAAAAAGCAAAATCGAGGAGAGACGGAGTATGCGTAAGTGCTGGCTTTGAGTATTCGTTTCTCAACAAACAAGGTACCGTTAGTTGCCGAACAAAAGCCGAGAGATCTTCGAAGCGTGTGACCTTCCAGTTAAAGGCGCACCGAAGTGAGTGGTAAACATTGTGTAATTACGTTACCAGAGGGGAGTCTAGAGTGCGCAGGCCGCGTTGTTTTCTAGCAGACAACTTACGCACTTTTTTGAAAGATAAAAGTGCGTTAAAGAGTTCCGTTTCCCTCGCACCATCCTGCCTGCTGATGTGCTGATGTCGGCTGTGGCGAGCCTGGCGACACACTGAGGTAGAGTGTACTGGAACAGCGGTTCTCTTTAATGAGTGCGTCGGGAGCCCTTCCGGGCTCGCAAAAGTGGTGGGGGAACCCATGATAAACGATGGTTATTCATGCTAAAATGTGAAGCAGTTTGCATTCGCAGCTAAAGTCGCCCACATACCTATTCAATGCCCGCCTTTTGTGTCTGACCTTTATGCGGAATCGTGTCGTCTTGTCAAGCAATTTGCTCTCGCGGCGAAAGTTGCCTAGTCAGCCATATACATGCTACCTTTTGTGTGTCTGGCTTCTTTGCATAGCTGGCGTTCTGTGCAAAAAAGCCAGCGTTAATACGTGTGCTGCGCGGAGAAACTAAACGTAGAAGTCGCGCAGCGAGAGCCACCTGTTTTGCGTTCCAGCAAGGTTTAAACAACCAACTGTATTCGGAAGGGCGGGGGGTGGGGTTCGGGGAGTACTTCGCGCGCAGGCCCCCTGGGTTATCCCATGTGGGAACCGCTGTTTAGAGTACAGGGGTGTGTCGTCCGGGGATCGAACCACGGGAGCGCGCGGGTGCCTTTTGCGTTGAAAAAATTGTACGTGGCGCCAGCAGCAACAGGAGCTCCCGGGCGAGCGAATGTTGCCATACCTCGGCAAAGCTGGCCCGGCTCACTCACAAATTTATTTTGGAATCACCACTCACTCAAACTCAGACTCATTGCTGAGTACGCTCACTAAAACTCACAGCAAGTGCAAAACTCAGAACTCACTTCTACTCAGAACTCACCCGGACCCAGAACTCACACGGACCCAGAACTCACCCGGACCCAGAACTCACCCGGACTCAAAGTTCAAAATGGACTCAAAACTCACCCGGACTCAGGACTCAAACTCAGGACTCAAATGCGCTCAAAACTCGGAATAAACTCAGAGCTTAAACGGACTCACTGAGAAATCACTGGGGCTCAAAACTCAAAATGAAGCCCAAGTGAGCTCTGAGTCCATTCTGAGTTGAGAAATTAGCTCGTTCCCTTGAGTGTTCCTTTAAAAATGAAATGTTTAGCGAAGGCCGTATAAGCGACACACACACCCCGTGTCTATACCGCGTCGACGATAAACGGAGCTGGCTTATGCGGAAAAAAAAAATCTGGCCATTTCCAGTAACGTGAAACCTGGGGAGGGGCGAGACATGCAGTGTATAAGTGTATGATGCGGTTTCGATTATGCAGTTTCGATGTATTATGCGGTTTCGAAGTTTTGATGAAGTGTATAATGCGGTTTCGATTCTGAGCGCTCGGCGTCTTATGCCTTGACGTTTTTGCCCACGGAGATGAAACGGTTTGGGAGGAGGGGGGGGGGGGGGTAGAGGTAAAAGTCGCGTGTATTTGAAGCACGAAGGGTTCAACGCGAGGCGTTGGTAAACGAGCGTCCCGGTGTGTTTTTCTAGTACGCGTTTCTGCCCATGGAGGTGAAACGTTCTAGCGCGAGGCGTTGGAAAACGAGTGTCGCGGTGTGTTCGTTTAGTACGCGTTAGGCCGTGTTCAGACTGTTGCCGCAACTGTCGTATATATAACTTTAAAGAATGACGTCATTTCACGTCTCAGTCAACTGAACTGCGTGACACGCCGTTTTTTTACGTCCATAGGTCACAATATAGATCACGCGTCGGTAGTCTGAACGTAGGCTTTATCTAGCGCGAGGTGTTAGTAAACGAATGTCCCGGCGTTTTAGTACCGTGACTACATGAGACGCCGACATCTTGAGCCCATAAGGTGCTTCGCACAGGGAGCGCGACGGTCAGCTATCGCTGCAATTTACATTGCTCTTCAAAGAGCACATCATTTGTGTGTTTTTCTCGGTGAGCGGAATTTTGTTTTGTCATCTTTACGTATCCGGCGTGCCCTCAGGCACACCGTCTGTTCCCCGATGAGTAGTGCGAAGTCCACCGCATCGTATACCTCCGGCACTTTCCCGTGTCTAGTGCGGCGGAAACGGAGCGAGTTTCTCGCGAGGCCGCAGCCACCTTGGCGTTACACGATATCGCTTTATGCAGCGCGTTCAATCACTCCTGTGCTGACGCCGACTTCCGACGGCCGATAGGCGCGAGCTCTGCGCAAAGCAAGATGAACGCCTTCCTTTCCTTCGCCGTTATCTGCGTCTAAAGTAGCGTCGCTCCTTGCCCCATGTATGTGTTTCCGGCCGCGTTTTGATTCGGCGTTGTCTTCTCACGGAGGGTGCGGTGCGTTCAGCACTTTTGCCTGCGACTACATTCTCTCGTCTACACAGGCACGGGTTTGTAGCGCGAGGCCAACAAAATGTGGCGTGTGCGTGAGAGTCTCCCAGGTAGCGCAAATCGCTTTACGCCGAGGGTTACTTGAATTCCCACGTTTGGCACGTATACGCTGTCCGCAAAGAGTGTGAGCACTCGCAGGGTGTGATCGTTTTCGCAGTGGTGCATGTTGACGAGAGCAAGCACGGTTGAGGGTGCGGATTGTGCAGCCGTGTATTTCGCATGTTTTCCGGCAGGTCCGCCCGTTCACCGCTGAAGGGAGTGTCTGAGAGTGGAGGGCCGTATTGTTGTCACGCAGGAAGGAAATCGCGGAGAAAGCGCTTTGATGAGCCGTCAACTCGGCTGCCCCGTGCGGTAACAAGTGCGTGCACGCAATTCTTTTTCAGTTAAAGCGTATTAATCAGTTCCTGTGAAATGTTTCGTGGATCAGCGGGTTGGCATTATTGGCGCTGTATGTAGTTCAGCTGCAAGTTGGTTCACCTTGTGTGTGCAAGCGTTATATTCTAGGGTACCGGTCGAATAATCTAAGTGGCGCACCTCTGTCCCGGGTGGCGGTGGGTGGATCCCGCGTCCCGCACTGTGCGGGCTCCCTCAGTAACGCTCGTTCGGGGTGAGCGAAAACGCCTGCGTGTCGTACACCGAATGGAACCTCATGATGCCGGTACCCCGTGCGATACCTCCTCCAGCGTTGCTCAGACGAACGGAAGGGCCTGTTGTCTGTCTCCGCTCTGGGAAGTGCTGGGCGGTGTTGGCTGGGCAAGATTGCCGCGGAGGAGGGCGCTGTGGGCAGCGGGCTTGCATGTCGACGCTATTACGCCACGAGTTTCCGCAATGGCGTCCCATCAGTGTCCAGCCGTTAACTTCCAAACCCCGGTAAATTAATTGGGCTCCCCAAATATCGCTGCTGCTCTCCCGGTGCATTTCTCCCCAACTTTCCGATCGTTTCCGTCTCCATTGCCGGGTGACGTTACTGGACTTTTCCCATAAAAACAGCGCACCGATGGCGCACATGTTCGCCGTGATTGATCCGCTACAGGTCGCTCTGCATTGGACCGCAGCGTCGATAAGGACACGCACTGCAGTTCCTACAAGTGCCACATTGCCGCGCTGTGAAAAAAAAAAAAAAAGCTCCCCTCAGGGATTGCCGCCTGGCTTCGGGACCACTTTGTGAGCGTGCTGGCGGTGTCCTCTGCGCATCGTGCGTGCGTTCGTCGAAGAGATATGCCTGGCGAAGCCCATTAGCATGTTGTCCTTGGCTCATCCGGGCCTGGCGTGCCCGGCGGGAACCTTTGCCCCCTCGGTGCCACAGCGTGGCCTCTCCATGCCGGCCGCCACCTGGGCGCTTTCCCACTTTTCGGCCGCCTCGTAGATTGCCGCAGCAGTTTGCCCTTCCAGTGGAATGCGCTGCCTGAATAGAAGAACGCCGCTGTCGCCCGTGCGTACGAGATATCGGCGCACGTTAAAGATCCCCAGGTGGCCAAAATTAATTCGAAACCTTCCATTACGGCGCGCCTGCCTCATCGCCTGCCTTGCGTTGGCGCGTAAAAACCCTACAATCAATCAAGAACTTCGCCGTCTCCACGCAGACCTGCGCCAGCTTGCCGAACTTGTGGCACCTCTTTACTGCATCCCAGCAAGCGGTGGAAAGGGATTTTTTTTTTAAAGTACCACCGGGCTTGCAGTGAATCCGGTGAGGTCTTTATTCGCGTAGAGATAGCCGCAAAAAAGCCTGTTTGGAGTTAAAGGGGCCATGAAGACAATACAACTTCGTTCTATTTGAAAGAACGAGACTTTGATAGCGCACTGAGCTCCATTCCAGCTACGACTTTAACGAGAAAAAAAAAACGCAACAAATATTGAACAGCTTTCAAATTTGGCGCCATAGTGACGTAATACGGGTACGAGTGACCTGTTATAGAGCTGCACTAAAAGCAGTTTTGTCAGTGAGTTATTGCGCTAAGTGGAACTTGAGGCCCCACTGTAATGTCCGAGTGACGTTTTTTGTGGGTGGCTTAGGTCGGCTGCCGCCAATCACACAAACAAGGTTCTGTGACGTCATACAAAATGCCGGAAGGTGCCTAAGTAGTCGCCACTGTTTGATACGTTTTCTTTATATTTCGAATATTTGTTTGAAGTGTGCTTTATTATAAAACTGGTATTGTTGTTATCACGTCGAAACAGCGTTTTTAATGAACCGAATTTGTATTTTGTCCTCATGGCCCCCTTTAAGCCAGTCGGAATTCTAGCCGCCATGTGTGCTTAAGATTAAATACAGTTTTTTTTTCTTCCAAAAACAAAGTTGAGTTGGAAGTGTCGCCTTGTCTGTCGTGCTTGTTTATCCCTTTGTTCGTGTTTTTCGCGCCTTTACACTCCTTTCAGTTGTCTCTGTAGCCGCTTCTGGGAATCGGTTGCCGGCCAGGACTCTCCGTCGCCACTGAGCTAATGCCCAAACTCGACCAACTTCGTGCGTGCCGTCCCGCAAGCGGTCCCCGCACACCCCTGGTTGTCGTCCCTGTTAATCGCGCGTATACCGTTATTGTTAAAGCGGATTCGGACTAGAGAGAATTACGAGTTTTTATGTCGCAGTAAGATGTGTTAACATGAAGCGCGCAACTAAGAAACACAAGGGGTGTCACCGATGACGCCGAACTGTCGACGTCGCCTGGATATTACGTAAAACTAGTTTATGGGCGCGTTTTGATTATGCGCTCCAGCCGGCCCTGGCTCGCTCTTCCGCCGGGGCG